>NC_085059.1:17041587-17341587 GCF_963662255.1 Cinclus cinclus
ACAAAAACGAGCCGAACCAGTCAGGGTGGCTCTGCCTTTCTTTTAAGGGAAGCTCATGTATCTAAGCAGACACACCTACCCCCAGGCGCAACCCAGACACTGTATGCAGGGATTTCTGATGATACTGAGGGCCCCGTGTTCACTCCAATTAGCAGGAGAAATAAACCTCACACCCTTGCGTGGGCTCTTTGCTCATTCCTGATGGGAGTCCAGTAACCCCTATGCTAGCCAGGGCAAGCCGTAAAAGGGTAACAAGACGTTAAAGGCACCATGATATGGGTGCCAGAGCAGGCAGCTCTACTAAAAGGTGTGTGAATCCTAAATATCCAGTCCTGCACCTTGGAATTTCAGTGCTCACTGTCTGCCACACAGCCAGTCTGTCTCAGAGGCTGTTTCCCAACATCTCTGTGACTTCCTGAGCCACCACTCTCCAGTGCGGATCTCCCGAAATCTCCCATGACTGAATCACTCTTGGTGTTGTCCCACAGACAGCCGTGTAGGATCTCAACCTCCCACCTCGGTGGTCATGGCAGGAGGATGAGGCTGTGAATGGCAGCTCAGGGTCAGGAGAGGGCAGTGAAGTTTATGCACTCTAGAATCCCTGGCAGAGGCACTTTTGTGCACCACAGCTGAGAGTTCTGTCCATCCAGATCTGGAGAGCTGATGCACAGCACGTATCTTCCCATGTGTGAGAGGTCACAGGCTGCTCTGTGTGGCAGAATGAGTAGGATGAACCCTCCTTGCACTCCACCATTCCAAGTATACTTTTCCCAGGAGCATTTCTTCCCTCTTTTATTAGATCTGCTTTAAGGTGCTGCAGACCTGCACCCCCAGTAACCTTCCAGGGACTCTTGAAAACGTCCTCAGGTTGCGCACCATGGAATGTCACATAAGCGCATTCCGGAGCCCCTTTTAACTCTTCTCTCCTCCCTAAGCCATTCACACACGCAGATCTCCTCTGTGGATTAAGGCAGGCAGAACTCCAACAGGGAAGGACCCCCTCCTGTTTCCCGCAGCAGCACACAGAACAATTTGCCGTCCGGGCGAAGCTCGAGTCGCGCAGCGCTGCCTGAGCAGCGCGGGATGAAGATCCAGCGGGATGGGGAGCCGGCAGCCCAGTCCCGGCTGTCGCTCCGTGCTCGGCCCTGACATCTAGTGGAACAATTCCTCTAAAGCACCTCAAGCTGAGCAGGAAAGATCACGGATTGCTTCCCTGTGAGGCTCGATGGAGCAACCATTCGTTTGTATGATCGCTTCTTTTATTGCACTTAACACTGCCAGAGGATTTGTTGCGGGAGAAGGGAGGAGAACGCATCAACAAGGAGAACGCACTTTGGGAAGTAGTTTTTACCTTTCCCTCCAAATCTGAACTTCTTTTTGATGTCAGGTGGATGGTCTTTTTGCAGCAGCAGTGACAGACATCAGTTTCACAGTTACTTCTTGATTAACACCATTAAATGAAAAGCAACTGTGGCACAATCCCAAGACACCATGGGGTAAAACTGTGTGAGAGCTCATAATAAACCCTGTGAAAGATGCAAAATTGCTATGGGCTAAATTTTCCACCTGGCTTCTCAGAACACAGCTGTGCCACTTGTAAGTACCACTGTTTGCACACACGACCCTTGCTCTGTTTTCACAGGTGAGAAAGGAACTCTCAGTGCACGGAAACATTTTGTCTATAAAAACCAGATTTTTCAACTGCTTAGCTGGAAGTGATGCACATAATTGTCTTTCATAAGGAAATGCATTAAAACCTCATTGCAGATGAGAGGCCAAGTGTGGTTTTTTGCTCTTGCAAAGTTGTGGAATGTTTGTGATGCTCTTTGTGTAGGAGCTGGAAACATTACGATGACAGTGACGATAAAGATGGCCAGCTGTTGTTGAGGTACAACAGGAATCTTTATTTATGAGATTTAGAGACTCTGCATTTGTGGTGCTTGATCACCAGCACAGACAAATTGAGTTTCCCATGGTCAGACAGCCCTGCAAGGGGCTGGGTCTAAGAGGTTCATGCCCTCCCACATTCAAGTCAGATCTTTACAAAGGCCAAACCTCATTCTTTTACATTCCTTTGAACAGGGGCACAGAGAAAGGGGCAGGAATGCCTTAAATGGCCCCAGGAATTTCCATCCCAAGGTTGGAGTACTCCTCAGAGATGTCCTTCAAGGTGCCTGGCCAAGTGACTGACTAACCCTGAGGCAAGTTGCTGCCCAGCAGCTGACTCTGCCTGTGAGGCACACCTTACTTCATCTCTAATGCCAGCAGTGTTGGTTAATGGGCTGTGCTGATTGTTGGCAACTTATTAAACTGCTTTTGGTTGCATGTCTGGACCTTAAAAGTCTGATCTGAGACAGCTGAAGCAGAATCAGAGCTAAACTTTTGTACTCTTTGTGTCTGCCACTTGATTCTTCATCAAATTCAGGGGAGAGGCAGTGTCAGAGAGCTCCTGCAGAACAGGGGCATCTCTGCTGTTAATGTGTTGTGCAGGGCCTCTGTCTCAGGGCAGGGCTTCTCCTGGTGGGTTTATTTAGAATTTGCACAGTTTGATCACTGCACAAGTCTTAAACAAGGAATTAATTGAGATTTTAATAAATGGTCACTGCATGCTAATTGAGTACCCACTTGATTATTTAAAGATATTATGTGAAGTTTGTGTAATTGGTTACATTGGTATTAAATTAGCATATAAAATCTCCTGCAACTCTCATATGATTTAATGAGGCTGTTATCGCGCGTGAATAAAACGGTGATTGATGAGTGAAAACCTCTTTTCTGAGCACTGAGATTATTTAATAAAGTCAGAAATATTTCTGACGTGTACTGAGTTACTCATGTTATGCAGGTCACTTTTTGACAACAGAGTGACCCATGTGTATAATGAGGACTTTGGGATTGAAATGGATTCCTAACTAACCCAGCATGTGACTGAATTTGGACCTGCAGTCTCACAGCAGCTCATGAAAAAATGAGAGGTCACAACTCTGTCCTGGCTGAATTCCTCTTTTTAATTGTCAAGCACTGAAATGAACTGAGTTGTATTTCAGTGTGCAAAAGAATAGAAAATATAAAAGGCAAGCAGTAATCTGGAAAAGGAGGATTTGAAGCTTCTTCTCACATTACTGTAATCCTGATGCCACTTCCATCTGACAGCTCAGAGCTGCCTCATGTGTGGTCTGTCTTGGGTGTGCTGAAAACCCAGCATCAGCTCAGGGACAGCCCAGCCAAACCTCTTTTCCTCTGGCTATAACTCCCATCTCCTACTGTTCTGGCAACAGAAAGGTGCAGTGGCTTAAGAGAATCTTTGATGGCCATTACAGGAATTGGTCTTGTGGTGTTTTGCACTGATTTGGGGCCAGAGTATGTGGATAAAATGGCACCAGTAGATGCATGTGAGCAAAGGCACTGCAGCAGTGTGGGGAGAAGGGACATTCCCCTGCAGTGAACTGCTTTGCTGGAATGCTTTGGGGTTCACAGGCAATTGGTGTAAGGAAGAGCAGCCACATTGGCAGGAACTGAGGGGTGTTTGCAGGGGGTGTGGAGTCCCTCCTGCTCCCATGTTCCTGAGCTGATGGCAGGGTACTCAGCCACATAAGGTGAAAATATGGATGCTAGGATTTGATGTAACTGAGCCTTGCTCTGCCCGTGTGGAAAGCAGATGTTCTCAAGTTTCCAGGTGTTGAGATATGCTGTGTCAAGCTCATGGAGAAGCTTGCCAGGTAGTTTGAGGATTGCTAGTTTTCTCATCTCCTGGGCACACTCCCAAGCCAGTGTTTGATGCCTGATATAAGGCCAACAAACATCTGTCAAAACCGATGTAGGCAGAGCTGCTCCTGCCTTGGGGCAGCCAGACAGTCTAGGTGATCTTTTGAGACCCTTTCCAGCCCTTACCTGAGACTAATTTCCTGGAGAAATAGGACCTGTACAGACTTTCTGTTTATCTATCTTCCCCCTCCCCAACAATTTTGGAGCCAATTGGCCAATTCTAAACATGTGAAGAATGAAGGAGAATAGATATCTAAGGTTGGGTGACTGTGCGTGTCCATGATTCCTGGAATCATACTGCCTGTGCTCGTAGTGGGAAGGAAGAAGATGTGCCCAGGCTGGTATTTGGTGCTGCCACCTTTCCATTCGGTGCTCTGGGCTCTGCAGCAGGATGAGTATGCAGAATCCTGGTGTCTGTGTCTGAACAGTCTGCCCAGGCCTAAGGATACAGGGACAAGTTTTGAAAACAAGGTTCATTGCATTCCTTCTAGAGGTCTGATTCCTTATCGTTTCCCCTCCTGCTCACTGGCTTGATTTTGCATGCTTATCTGTTACATCCTCTTCCTGCCCAATAAAAAGCCATTTTTGGAGACGGATGTGCACATGTGCCTGAGTGCTGACCTCTGCAAAGCTTTTTAAATATCCCAAGTTGCAAGCATACATTTAACTGACTGTCGTTTGAGTCAGTATTCTTATTTATTTGCACTTACGGCAGAACCTACAACCTGGCAGACCTAATGATATCAGGAGTACTGGGGTGGCTGGTTTGCTTCTGATTGTGGGGAGTGTGTGGGGTGCAGCCAGATCATACTTCTTTCTGCCACAGAGCCTCCAGGCAGTTTCTTGTCTGAGACTTGTGCTCAAACACGTAAGGTCAAATCACAAGCTGTGCTTTTGATTATGCCAGAGTTCATTCCAAGGAGGAGCAGGCCCAACTGCATGTTGATTCTTCATTGAAAACTCTCCCTCAGTTTGCCACCATAGCTCTCCAGCTGGCACAAGAGAAGTGATCCCAAAGTGTCTCAGCCCAGAGAACCACGGAGAATATCAGGCACCAGTGATGGTGATGAAAGGGTGATGGCCCAGAGCACTGTGAGAGAGGACCACATTTCCCTGGGTGCACATGCAGTGCCTGCAGACAAGGCAGTAACATGTTCCTGAGGGCAAACAACATCCATTTCCCTCTCTGCTGGGGCACTGTTCATGGTGGCAGCTGACAGGCAACCTGGAAATTTCTGCCTGACAGGCAAAACTGAGGGGGAAGCTAAAACTAGCACTAAGGCCAAGGTGTGATTCACTGAAAACGCACTCCAGGCTGGGGCTGGTTCTTGCTGCAAAGAGAGAAAAC
This sequence comes from Cinclus cinclus, assembly GCF_963662255.1. Classification (NCBI taxonomy): domain Eukaryota; kingdom Metazoa; phylum Chordata; class Aves; order Passeriformes; family Cinclidae; genus Cinclus; species Cinclus cinclus. The sequence continues at coordinate 17,046,701 of NC_085059.1, forward strand.
AAGATCCTAAGAAATAAGGTAGAAAACCACAAAGTGATGAAATAGCTTGCTTAGGGTCACACAACAGGATGGTGACAGAAGTTGAACTGAGCTTTCTCGGTGCCTGGTTTAGTGCTAGTTCAGCTCAGCTGCCTGGCTTCCAGCATGTTGTGACTGCAGAGCCCACAGTCACTTAGGCCTGTTATTATTTGTACGTCTGCTGAAGCAGGTTTCTGGATTTCACCCATGCTGGTCTATCCTCCTGGGAAGTGAAATGGAAATGCTGCAGCCTATAATGATCTCATTCCCCTGCCAATGCACTGGAATCACAAGCGTTTGCCTTCGCTAAATATAGCAAAGAGGGACCTGTGGTTGATCAGTATTTCTCCCATTAGTGCTGTAGGTGGAACTGCACTTAATAGGAATTACACTAAATGGATATAGGAGACATGGGGATAATTGACCAAACTTGTCTTAAATGTGTTTGTGGAGAGAAAGAAGCCGCAAAATGACAGGCATTTTCCCCATTAGCCTCTCTAGAGAAGTTGCAGGCACTGTAGGCCAGATTCTCAGCTAGAGGGATTTGCCACTGCCTTTTTGTCTTCCCTGGAATCAGGCTGATTTACCCCAGATGCAAACAGTTTATTGGAGTTGCCTGGAATATTAAATGTCTTAGGCTCGTGGAAAAGTGAGGAAAAGACATAACTACTACAACCACAGGTTTATTGTCATGAGTTTGAGCTTTTAAAATAGGAATAACTGAGCCTGCTGAATAGTAGAGTTAAGGCCAATATACCCACTGGTGTAAATGAGCATGCAGCTGTATAGCCAGAAATAGGATTCCACACATTATGTCAGGAAGTAATTTAACACTGAATATATTATTTCCTTAATATGCAATGCATGCAAGTTGACAGACTCATTTACCAGAAGGTATATTTTAGTACCAGTACACCTGAAACTGCAAAATAGATATGTCTTTTGTCTTTCCTCTTCACAAACACAAAGCTGTTTAGTTAAATGAAAGGGGGCTTAATGCACCATTTATAGATGTGCATTTTGTACATTTGCATTCAACATTGATTCCTTTTTATTTTAAAGGAGGCAGTGTAAGGATTTGTAAAATATCCCCAGCCACTCTACAGTTTAAAACCAGAGTTTTTTTCACAATCACCACTGGGGATTGTGCTACATGGTAACCTCCATGTAATGGTTCTGGTCCCTGACCTCACCTCCAGTGAAGTTTTCTGCCAACATCTCTTTGTACCACTGCATTCATCTTCTGGAGACACTTGGATTTCTCAGGCCTCGGAAAGATCTTCCTTTGAGGGGACGTTATACTGCAATGCACTCATGACTCTAATTCAGGAAAAAAGTCTTGAAGTTAAGTGTGCCACTAAGACTGAAGGAAGAAGCTGTATTTTTAAAAAATTCTCTAGCCAGCATAGTGACAGGCAAAAAAATAACATCTAGGGATGCTTTTTTTTCTCCCGGTGTCATGCCAATCTAATGATTCTAGGACCCGAGTCATGATTTTGGAATGCTCCATTGACTCCAGTGGAAATTAAGCACTTCAGGTTGAAGTGCTTATATAAGTCTTGTCTTGAGTAAGATTAGATTTATACTTGTGTTTAAGTGCTTTGCTGAACAAGGGCATAATTAAGTTAAATATGATTATTTTGTTTCCAGAGACAATCCCCTTTCACAAGTCTGCAGGAAACTGCTCCTGCAAATGCATTCATCCTTAGGAATAAACACCAATGCCTTTACCAAGACTCAAATGAAAATAGAGCAGTTTATTTTAAAGAGAGGCTGGATTTTTGTCTTTTCTAATGAAAAAAAGGAAACCTGATTAAACTCTTTACACTTATAAGTGCCCTACTTTCAAATCAGACCTGCCACTAAGTAGGTTAGTGGGAGGGGAGCTTTAACAAATTTCCTTTAACAGAACTTTAGGTGATCCTCTGACCTGAATTTTCAGGTTTAATCTGCTTTAAAGAACATGCTTGGACCTAAATCAGCAGCAAAACTCAGAAAGAGGTAAGCTGTTAATTTAAAAAAAACCACCACCACCTCCACAGCAATAACAACCCCCCAGACAAGCACAGAGCCCCAGCCTAGGACCATGCACGGTCTGGTTGTGATGATTTAACTTGTGCACTTGTGTATGAGTGTGCTTGTGGGCTCTCACGTGCTTCTTTTTCTTGCTTTTTTTTTTTCTTTTTTTTTTTTTTAAGGAAGAAAAGTGACTATTGAAAGTGTTAAAGAAGCAAACCTGAGACTAAGCCCAATGCTACTGAAAGGGGCTTTTGATGATACATCTCCTGAAAAACTACAGTCCTCCCATAAGTCATCAGATATGGTCTTGCAAAGGCATTTAAATGTGAGGTCCTGTCAAGTTATGCGAAAGCCCCGTGATATATGGCCCCGAGGAGTTTATCTTGCTCTGGGAAAAAAAGACCTTGGAACTGACACTTTATACTCCGAAGCCAATAAAAACATCTTAAAATAACGCCCCCTCCCTTCCTCAAAGAGCAACTGACAGTGAGAGAGAGAGCAGGGGTGGGAGAGCAGTGATCAGCAGTGATTCGGTTTCTGGGTCTGAGAACTTTGTTGTGGGCAGTGCAGCTCCGATGATTTATAATTAACTCCAACATGAAGAAGAAAATGCCAGGCTTTCATAACAGCGCTACAAAAATAACCACATTCTCAGTGTTTGCAAAATTGGAAACAAATGTCCCAAGGAAAACAAGAGCTCTCTGCAGCCCCATCCATGCTTTGGAGCAAGGAAAATGTTGGAATTCAATCAGGACCACAGATGATGAGCCAATATCATTTGTCATGGGAAATTCATCTGGGTAAAACAGGATTGCTCCATTACCCTTCCATCACTCTAACAAATAAATGGATTGAAATCTCTTAAATTAAAACCAGTTGAGACCTTTTCTTCTGTTTGGCAGAGAAATATTGTCATCCTCTGTACCCCAAGGACCTGAAAGTGAAAAGTGACTAAAATATATACATTTCTTGCATTCAGCTGGTGACACAAGATTCCTGAGTTCTGGCTGATCACATTAGTGATCTTAGATAGTTGCAGTTGCTTATAGACACCTGGCGGTTTTGGGGTTTGGACCCAGCTCTTTCTGGTTTATGGGATTTTAAGTAGGGCATGTTATTTCAATTTAGCAAGATATTGCTTTTAAAGATGGGAGTAATTCCAGTACAGCCAGTGGGACTACCAGACATAGATGTAAAGTATCTTGCTGACTCAGGACCCGAATTAGACAAGTAGCAGTGGCATAAAGGCCCCCAGAGGATCACAGTGAAAATCCTGAACTGGGTCATGAGGAAATAGTAAAGATGAAAAGTTTCTCTAAGGAGGATTCATAAGGGAAGCCCCAAACAGATCATTGCTGGCTTCCATTATGTTAGTAGTACTCTTGTGCTAATGGATCTTTTTTCTTAAAAATTAATCTCTAGGGTCCTGGGATTTTAGAAACCTCTCTGTTTCGGCATCTTTATCTGTCTCTATCTTTATCATTAAAAAACTTCTAATTCTTAGAGTCGAAGGTTAAAGAAAAGCTGATATAATCACGACTCCTTTTTTCCTAAATGCCAGTGTCTGTCCATATGCACAGAGAAGCAGATACATTCAGAAAGGAACACAGAGTAAAATGTTCTTTTTGAATTCCTTTGTGAATCCTTATTTTGTGGATCCTGAGGTGAGATGTGCCAGGGACATGCTCAGCACTCCACAGCTGAATCCTCTGAAGGCCCCCCCATTTTTATTGATATATTTCATGCTAAGTACAATACAGAAAATAGTCATGCCAAAGCAATGATGACAGCCCCTGACCAGGAGCGTTTACAGTATAAAAAACACAAATCAATAAAAGTCACTGCTACTACATAACACAGCAAATGCAACAGTAACCTGACAAAGGAAGACAAAAGCAAAGGTGTAATGAAAGCATCCTCTCAATGTGTTTTTTATACTCCAGTGACTCTATAGCCAGCATTTATAACTACAGCCACCTATATAGCTGTCGCTCCATCCCTGATAAGATATATCCCTGTTTAAGATCACAGTTTCTTTGGAGCTACTTGAAAGGGAAGCGCTGTGATTCTCAGCCATTATTATTTTGGTCCAGACTTAACATTTTTCTTTTTTTTTTCCTTTTCCTCCTCTCCTCCAGCTGAACTCCTGTCAAATGCACCCATTGGAAACAATAAGATAAACCACCTCTGTCATTTACTTCCAATGCAGGAAGTGTTAACTGTGCTCTCTGTTCATTAGCACTCCCAGCTTCCCGAGCAGCCATCCGCAGAGCTGCTGCAGGATTCGAGCCTCTGAAACCTAATTTTGATTCATGAGCTGGAATCTCTCTGGCACAGCCCTTGTGGAGCTCGAAATTTACCTGGTTTTTACCTGCCTTTGTGTGTGCCGAGCCAGTATTTGGCCATATGCAGGAGATTTTGCAGAAGTCATCTAAGATCTTTTGCTGAAGAGGTTTTGCTGAGTGGGAGCTTGACAAGGTGGTTTTTGTGTGTTGTAATTTGGAGGTTGCTGTCAGACTTCTGCAAAACATGACTAGTTTTCTGTTTTGCTGGCTAGTACAAATGTTGTTGTTTTGATGAATAAAATCCAACATCTCTCAAATTAACAGTCACCAGAGGCACTGCGTACTTTTTGCTTTTCTAAAAGAAGAACTTCACTTCTAGGTCTGTCTTACTCTGAAAAATATTTCTGTGTGGCAAGTGTACTAGAATTAGTCCACTGGAAAATATCCATTTAACAAAACTCAAATATTTTCACAACTGTAACAGCTTCATCAACATTTATATGGGAAGATATTTCAAAATTCACTTACATAAGACTGAAATGCTTCATTTGATAAGAAATGACCTTTAATTCCAAAAGGGTCAAAATGTTTCATTTCAATTTCAATATGATTTCTTATAATGTATGAATTAAATTAAAAGGAAATACAGTGTGAACACATTTTGACCTTTCTGACGGAAAACACGGTCACACAGCATAAATGAGAACTGTTCCAACAGAATGTTTGAAGTTTTTAGTTTTCTTCAAAACTGAGATTGAAACATGCTTCAAAAATGTTGATTTTCCTTTTCACATTTTAATGTTTAGAACAATTTAAACTTTTTCCAAGAACTGCAAATGTTTATTATGCTGGCATCTACATGGTCAAGATGTTAGTACTTCAGTTTTTCCTAGAGATTAGGACCATTATTGTATTTAAAATAATATGAATATTGCATTTACTGGCACATAGCCATATCTGGGAATTTTTGAGAAAGCTCTATTTTAATAAATGGATTATAACTTTGATTGGTGATAGTGAAAATCTGTATACTGGCTACGAGTCAGGTAAGGAAAATATTATATTAATTTAATGGATAGACAACCTGCTGTACAAAATGGTCGCTTCAGTGTCTGTGCCAGTATCACGAGTCCTGACCAGGTGAAATTGGAGTGGATACTTGGCCATGCAGGAGCTGGCTGTGGACTCTGTCTGGCCAGCCAGCCTTTCCTTCTCCACATCCCCAGAACTCAGACAGCAGCACTTGGGAAATTCTTGTATCTTCCCCAGTTTTTTTCTTGAGTACACTGTTGTGCAACACACTGGCAGCTTCCAGTGCTTCTGTAACTGCACATTGATGAGAGAGTTTTTGTCTAGAAGGAATTTGCTAGGTTGAAGGAAAAATAAAGGAGACTGTATTCCCTCTTCCTTTAGGATCTCACAGTGCATGGCATTTTTCTGGCTGTGGGATGGAGGATCATCCATATAGCTGCAAAATCCCTTCATGCACAGGACTTCCAGTCCTACTCCCCCAGGTGTCACTGATTTACCTCTGTGTTCTCAAAACTGGTTAAAGCAGCACCTTCCAGCTGCTCCTCTCTCTGCTGAGCCACCAGTCTAAAATCCCTCTTCCTGATGAAGAAATGTTCCTCCTGGCACTTGTGGGATTTAACCAGCTTTAAGCTCTTGACAATTCTGTGTATTAGCCAATGCTAATGTGAAGTGTGCTACAAACTAATGTAACCTCCTGTATGTATCTTCTAATTTTTACCTGTTTTTCCTAGATGAGCATTGTCCCATTTTTTATTCCCCTATGCAATATTAATTCTTCTATTTTAGACCTTAGAGATGCTTGTATTGAAGCAACGAGGGAGGAGCTTGGCTGTAAAAGACTATCCCAAAAATGCCAAATAAAACTGGTCTTTGTTTTGTGCCATTTCCGGACTCTGCAACATTTTAATAACAAATCCTGAAACCATATGACAGTAATACGGAGCATCTTTTTATGATAAACATAAGTAATGAGCCCTGTCAAAGAGACACGGGAATGAGTAACACATAGTGATCTCCATTCAAAGAAAAAGAAAGAACAACTGTTAGGAAAAAAAAAAAGTGACATTTTCCCAAATCTCTGCGTATCGGTGGCCATAAAGCAATAAAATTCCAGGACACTGTGAGCTTAGGCACACAGAGAAGTAAATGGGAAAAAATGTTTGGGAAGACAATGCAACATTGTCTCATAATTTACAAACCCCTAATGATTTCCAAAGCTGGTATGCAAGATTTACCCTCCTTTTTTGGCATTCAAATTGACGCAGGGGCTTTTTCCTGCCAACTGGAACATTCTTTAGGTGTTTTTTTCTTCGCATGAAGTTCGTTGTGATCCCATGCTTGCTATTATTCATAAATTAATTTCTGGCATCGCAATAAATTCTAGGAAAACCAATAAACCACAAATGTACAGCTAATTCTTTGTCATTTTTCTTTCTTTCTTTTTTTTCTGTGGGAAAGGAAAAAAAAAGAAGCAGTAAATGTTTGCCGAGGTGCTGGATCCACAGCAGGAATTTATGTTTCCAATTGTTCTTCCTAACTTGTCAAAGAAGTTTTATTGCAGTCGACAATCTTTATTGGGTCTGTTGGGCAGGGCCAGCTTCAGAACCTATCTCAGAGCGGGCCTATGTAATACATGGAAACACATTTCCAGTGCCTGCTGAAACTGGGGTAGATCCCAAAATTCTGACTTGGTTTCTTCTACGTCTTTACTATGAGATCAACAAGGTAAGTTTTTTTGTGTGGAAAAACTCACCCCTGAAAACGTCATGGGGTCCTTAACTATTGCATGATGTAAATGGTCACAGCTGCATTTAAGTGTAATTTCAGGTCACCAGGAATGTTTTGTTCTGGAATTAGAAGGGGTTGCTCACCAAGGTGTGACTTGGGCCAGGCAACAGGAGAAAACATCATTAACAACCAGGGGAGAGCCTGTCACTTGCAGTTCATTCCCCAAGACAAAGGAAAATGTGTGTCTAGTCCATTAGGCAACTGAGATGTGAAAATAGCTCCATTTTTCTTGGTGTGATAATACAGATTTAGAGCCTCATTTCCATTAAAATTACTGGGTTGAAATGTCCACACCAGATCCTTATTATGATTAATCTATATACGGGCAGGTATGTACATACAGTAGATCTAACTCATCTGTCTGTCTCTTTTGGCCGAGCTGGGTTCAGATTCAGTTTCCTTTGGGAAACAACAGGCACAGATTGTAAATTCCTTCCCTGCTTGAAGACTTTCCTCCAGAAGTTAGTGGAATTTAGGAATTTACCAACTTCCCACTAAAATATTAGGAGTATCTAAGTGCACTGAGGAGCTGGGCATCCCAGCTGCAGCTCTAGGAAAACTTCAAGCACTTCAGCTGCTTAAAGAGTGCTGCATCACTGGAGATCATAGGAGTTTTCTTGGCCATCTGGAAGCTGAGCTCCCACACCTGCGAGTTTTTCTCTTTGAGGCTTTCATGCTACAGCTGGGGAAAGCTTGCTTGAGCTGCCATGTCCTGCCCTTGAAAGCGTGGAGGTTCCTTCAGGCTCGAGGGGCATTGTTGGCAAAAAGAACAGATTTACAAACAGAAGGGATGAATGAACTCTCAGTATCCTTCTAAATGAGGAATCGCCCTGCCCGAAGTTTTCTTATGTGAACTGACTAGCTTCAGTTCAAGTACTTCAGCAATTAGGAAAATCTTTTTGCCAACAGGGGATGATTAACAGAAAGTTGTTTGTTTTTTCTTTTAACCACTCTTCTTTCTGAGTGAATCCTGTCAAGACTCAACCAGGTGTGCAACAGCACTTGGAATTCCCAGAATGCCAGGTGGCAATGCTAAGAGGCAAAACTCCTACTAAGTGTTTTTCTTGGAGTTCCTCACCTTTCTCACGAAAGTCAAGCGCACACAGGCAGGATGTTTGCACAGGTCTGTAGATCCCTTTCAGCTGCTGGTAAAGAAGAGTAACTAATAAGCAGTACATGCACATGTATGACACCTAGAGCCCTGTGGGGTGACTTGGGAAGGATGCTGCTGGAGGAACTGCTACACAGGTCAAGTAGAAGCTGCAGATTTTTCCTTCCAGCTCTGTGTGGTCTGTGGGCATGCTTTGGCTCTGCTCTGATCTGAGTAGCTCTGTGATAGCTGCCATCTTCAGTCGTAGGGTCTTTGGATTCAGTGGTGTGCCAGAGCTGTGGTTTCAGACAAAACCCATCAACTGTGCTCCAGAACTATCCCTGTGTGCACTCCTGGCTTGCCCCAGCAGCAAAGGAGCCCAGTTTAGTGTCAATACCTTTTCCTAAGGTCAGGTGGGGTCAAATTATGTCACATATGATTCTCCCTGGAGCTCATGTGCTGGGCTCATAGTTCAGCAGAGCACAGTAATTTGTGGTGTGAATGTATGTCTGAGCCTCTTGTCTGTTTTGGTTTTCAGGGGATGGCTGTGAAAGCTTTTGAAGGAGATGCCACCTATAAATGGCTCTTGAGTAGTGTGGAAGAAATGGATGTGTGATATCAGGAAGACCAAGGGAAAAAACTCAGTTGTAGATGAGAAGACTGGGCAGTCACACATCTCCTCACCAGGACCACGTAGATATACATGCCCAGCTCTGGAAGAGAATCCTTCCTTTCCCCATCTTCCTCTAGTCCATTTCTTGTGCTCCTCAGCCTAAAGAGAACAAAACCTGATGGTATCCAGTTCGCTGCAGGACTGCGAGCAGTGGACAGTCAGCTGTGGGTTGGCAAGAAATGATTAATTTTTCCAGAACACTGCACTGCTCTTTTATAAAACATATTAGTGTTGTTATAAATCAATGAACATGGTTTATAATAGCAATGATGCCCTTGAAATCTGTTAATACTGCAGTCAGTGGTGGTTTGCCAGAGCATTTAGTGCCCTTGGTTTCACCTTGGGCTATTAACTAACAAATCGGTTATTAGCCAGTGGTAATGACCAATTTTCTAGGGATGATTGCTTAAATATTGCCCACCTTGAAAAGAGAATTATTGCTCAACTGAAAACTGAACCCTTATTTTCAACTCGACAGAGCTAATGATCTTATCTGATTTCTTTATCTTCCTCCACCTACTAGAGGGTGGTCCGAGATCGTATTACCAGAGAATGGCTTCGCCTTCTGCCTTCTGTGACTTGAGTCCAGGAAAAGTTCCATATTTAATATTTATTCCCTAAGCATCGGTGGATGAAGACAGATGGTAATGAAACCAGCGTAGCTGAAAGTGACCACAATGATAATAGATTCTTTATGATGTCCAGAAATTCTGGACTCTCAGTCTCGGCTTAAATGTAGCGTGGCGCCAAGCCCGTCACCTTAAGCTTAGTATTCCTGTCATCTCCCTGACCTGTCTTTAGACCTGATGAGTGCAGGCTGCACTAAAGGCATCAATCTGTCTTTCTCCCTCTGTAAATGTTTTAAATACCCAAAGCCGGTCACAAATGACACATTCTGCAAGAAAACCTGTGTGAGGTGGGGGCTGGGAGGCAAAATATCTATGGTAAAAATAAATAAATAAATAAATAAAAATCTTTACTCTGGAGCTCACTGGATGTATATGTTTGTTAACATGCTGTACATTGGAAGGATTTGCCTGTGGTTTGTGCTTTCCGCTTCTTACAGGCATCTTCCCAAAGCTACATGTTTTAGATGTTTTTGGAATCATGAACCCAACCATTTTTGCAGAAATGCAAACAACTACATATGAATTTAGTATATGAAGAGTGGAATTTTGGTTGTCGATTTTTGAGAATCCCTTAGGACTCACCTAGGTGAATGAATGAAAGGGTTTTGACTAGAAGCTGAATTCCCTCTCTTCTCAGGCTAATTCTGCTGTTAAATAAACCCCCTGCATTTCAGAAATGAAAACACCAAAGTGTGGTTGTAACCAGCAATAGTTTGGACCTTGTATGGATGGGGTGGGCTTGGAACAAGGAGTCAGAGGAAGAATTTGGGCAGCATGTTTGAGTCCTTGGATTCCTGATGCCAGCAATGCTCTCTTGCAGCTCACACAAATTGTCCTGCAGGATGCAGTTCCTGCACTGTGATTCCTGCCCAGCTGCAGGGCCAGGCCCACCCACGGTAAGGTTAAAACAGAAGTCCATGATTTTCCATGATTTTCACAGGCATGGAGGGTACTGTATGCTCACCTCTGTCTTCCTCCATCAGGAATGTGTAAATGAGAGTTTAAACCTGTGCTATGGCATCAGATGGACTCAGCTTCTCCCTGCCCAGAAGTCTTTCTCTCTTAAAAATAGAAAACCAACCCAGACAACAAACATCAGTGTTCTGTGCACAAGCAACTTTTTTAAACATCATCCTCTACTTTTATTTTGCTTAAGTTATCTTATTTCTGAAGGCTGTGCAGTTTGTGCAATTATAATGAAAGTTGTATATGGAACAGAGCTCAGGAAAACTAATGGCAAAAAAATCCCTGAGTACTAAATGTTGAGATGCACATGGCTAATATTGAGGAGGGGTGGAGATGAATTCTTAGCTAAAACTGGAAAAGCTTGTATAACTATGGAGGAATTTGATGTCTTTGTGAGTATTATGTTGCTTCATATTTTTACAGTTGGACTCGATGATCTTAATGGTATTTTCTAACCTAAATGATTCTATTATACTATTATATATGATTCTATTTATACTATTATATAAATAACATTTTAATCACTACAGAAATAGTGCAGCATGGGTGTAAGAAACTGTGTCTTACAGGCAGCAATGGAAAATCAATCATGCCCACCGCGCAGGGATTGAATTTTCTAAGATGCTGCTGGATAAATAAATAAATAGACTTTCTTTTTTCTTCCTTTCCAAACAAGAGCAACATGCAGTGCTCTTCATCTCTCTGAGACAGCAGGAACAGTCTGCTGGGGACATTGGGGAGCATCTTTCTTGCCTCCACTCTATGCTGCCAGTGTCAGGTCACTGGTGCTGGGTCTTGTTGAGACTCCCAGTCCAACAAGAGTAAATAATGGATGCTGCACCAGCTGGCTGGTTGGCCTGCAAAATTCTGTTTCTAAACACAGGATAAAAGGAGAGAAAAAAGGATACCAACTTGCTCTCCTGCCCATATCCCTAATATTGCTTCAATCTAAAGTATGTAATATAACTTTTACTTAGCAATGTTTTTAGAAGACTTTTCTGAGTGCATTAGGTCAAAGCGTAGTCATTGTGTATGATAGGGCTCTGCATTTATATTAGTTAAGTTAGCTGTGCTACTTCTTTGCACCAGCTAAAACACTTGCATCCTGGTAACAATCATGAATGCTCTAAAAATCCAGAATTAGCAAATCAGAAGGGTTCTCTGGGGTGGGTTGCAGGCAGGATATGAAGGGGAAAGGGGATGTGTGGCCCCTCTTCAAAGGGTGACTGCTGTTACTCTGCCCTCACCAAGAGCTCGGATCCATTCCCACAGAGGGCAGCTTAATGAAAATATCAGCAGCATTGGAACCACTCCTCCTTGAACTAAATACCGTAAGGACAGACACTCGGGGAGAGTCACCTGAAGTGACTTCCTTGACCAGCTGGAAATACTTGAAAAATGTCTACATTTCAGAAAGTGGGTGCTGGACTCTGCTTGAAAACTCACTGACGGGTTTGAGCCCTCAGAATTAAAAAGTCCTTGTGATCACCAGGCATTTTGAAAAGTCTGGTCATTGTTGTGCTGTCAAACTTTCGAGGGACTGTATGAAACAGGTAAAGCTCAACTATAATTTGGTCTTTGCTTTCAAGACAGAACATGAAGTCTCAGGAGAGGCACTAAGATTTGGCATGACGAAGTGCAGAACAAATTAAATCATCACTATGGAGTTGAAATTCCCTCCTTTCAGTAACCCACAATACAGACAAATGCACCTTAATTTGCAAAATTTATTGCCACCAGCAATTGTAACTGGCGATATTGCCGTAGTCTCAAGAAGCAGTGATTTTATTTCTGCTTTCAGCTGACTTCTTGCAAGTCTTTATGACACTTTCCATGTGCCCCAGACCCCAAAGAATAAATTAGCCCAGTAGGTCAGTAGAGAAAAGGTTAACACTGTTCCTCTGGGGAGAAAGTCTACTCACAGCTGAGAAGAGGGATCGGGCAGCTCTAGGGCCTTTTCTGCCCTACGCAGATGAGACTCTTTGTGAAAGAAACAACTTAAAAAAGAAATTAAGAAAAGAGGTCAGGGCTTTGTCAGAACTCTTTTACCATGGCAAGGGTTTTGTTTCTCTTTCTGATTTTACTTGCTTTTGCTCAAGGTATCTCTAAGATGCTTTTAACAGGTAGGATAATTTCCTTTTAAAAGCACGGGGGACTGTGATTGGGGTACTCTGTACCTCTGTTCTTCTGAGGGTCCTCTACAGAGCACAGAGAGGGAATTTCCCCTAATTATTTTTGATGTGGGGGCTGGCTGCATTTGTCTAGGGATTCTAGGTAGGCAGCAGCTCTTACCCAAAGGCAGGTTGACTTCTGCAGTAACTTCTGTGTGGGAACAGCAGGCTTGGAGCTTTCTGGAAGTGTCTGGATTGCTGTACGGGGTGCAAACACCACACATGCAGTGAGGCTGTCCAAGAAATCCTGGACAGATGGTATTCTGTGATGTGGTATGTTCTCCATTACTGGAAACTTTTCTATTGCAATTGGATAGCTTTCTGAAAGATAGTTGAATTCATCTGCAGCTATTGGACTCAGTGTGGAATTTAATTTAGAGAAGCCCTATGGCCCATGTTGTGCAGGAGATTAGATTGGGTGATCAGTAGTACCTTCTGGCCTAAAATCACAACTGCCTAAATCTCTAATATATCTAGTTATAAGCTGGGTTTGGCTTTTACAATGGCCAGGTTGCCTTCAGCAGTTTTTTTCTAAGTCTCACACTAGAAAGGACTGCCAAAAACCTTCTGCTACAAGGAGCACAGGCATGTACACAGTGTGCTGTACGTCTGCTCCGTATATTTGTGGTGAGCAAAATATAAATCTTTCCAGTAAAAGAACTCAGAAGAATTCTGTTTGCCAAGTTACTTTCCTCCTTGCCTGGGAATTTAAGGGATTTTTTTTTTTTTGGTCATATAAGTGAGAAAACAATGGAATAGATTCTCTAGTTCTGACCCCTGATTTCCAAGGCACATGCTCCCACCACCCTGGGTTTTGCACAGCTTCACAGGGGAAATCAGGAGCAAAAAGTTCAACTCTTGGGGCTTATCTGAGCAGGAAGTTAGTACAGAATAAGTTTGGGGGTATGTTTTAGGCACTGTAACTGTTCTGTGTTAAATCCCAGAGTGGATGTTCCTCTGTACTAAAGTGCTTTTGTGCAGTTTGGCTCGATCTACTTTCCAAGGGGATTAATTTAAACTACAGAAATGGCACCTGTGGCTTAGGAGTTTGTGAAATGGCTACTGTGTTTTAGATTTTAATCCTCATTTATTTATTGCTCCTTTGCTATATGATCAGGTCTTTACTAGAGCAACATTGAGACTTTATTTAGAGTAGCTGCAGAGAACCATATTGCAATTTTTCCTCTTTCAAAAGGCCAGAGTAACATTGATACATTATTCTATTTTAGTAGATAGTGAGATACTGCACTGTTCCCAGGCTTCTAAAAACCCTGCCTTGTGAGCAGCATCTACTGCAAACCTCTTGTCAAAGCAATACATTGAAAGCAGGAAGGATCATGAGCAAACCAAGCCTGAAACTGCCTGGATGGAAACATCCACCTGAATGACACTTGAAGGAAATATTTGTAAGTCTGAAGAAACAAATCTCTGATCATTCTGGTTTTAAACCCAGTTAATGTTAATTATAGCTGTGTCAGGGGTATGGTCTGTCTTGAAGAAGCTCTGGCTTAAGCAGTGCAGGTGCACAGTTGGGAAGGATCCCTACAATATAATGTTGTGGAATAACTTTGCTACTACAGCATGGAAGTTGTGCAAATGACCCATTAGATGGAATTTTCTCCAACACAGTGATAAAGTTGTTCCTGCTGGTATTTTACATATTGATTTATCTCTACTTCTTGTGAAACTCTTCCTGGCAATGCACATCCCAGTAGTGATAGGTGTGTGCACTGAAAGCTGACCAGCATCAAATAAAGGCTGTATGGAAATGGGGTATTAGACCCCTTAGAGGCTTCAGCACATCTGTGGCTGCAAGATAGTTGTCCTGGTGTTCACACCAGTAATGAAGGCTCAGTCATCCCTGCCTGCATCAGGCTTTCCTCTCGCTGAGATTCTGCTGCTTTCTGTAGAGTGTGAAGTTTTGATGCATGACCAATGCCAGGGCTGAGACACAGGACATCAGAACTGAAGGAGCAGATCCAGAATGACACAAACACCAGAATGACATGAACATCTGGAAATTCCATTAGGAGCATGGATTCTCAGATGGTGTTGAGAGGTGGGGGCGGGGGAAATTGGGCTGCAGACGCCAGACGGTCTCACCTTCTCTTGGCTGCTTGGAGGGAAAGGAGATGGAGGGGTCAGCAGCAGCAGAAAAACAATGAGGAAGGAAGATCTACTGGAGCTTGTCTCCATTCTCTCATCTCTTTCCACTGTCTTCCGCTGCCTTGGCCAAGTTGCCTGATGGATTTTCCTACTCTCAGCTCTTAGCTTTTTTCTTTGAAGTCACACTGTGCTCTGGTCCCAGGTGGCTTCTCCTGTGCCCCTGTGCTTCCCCTCTGTCAAGCACATCATTAAAACCTATTCCTTCCAAAAGGTAATTTATATACTCATAAGCCTCCATGTTAAATATCTGGGGATTTTCCAAGGGAAACAGTAGAAATCATTTCCAAACATGCTAACTTTGCTATCATCTCTAGTTCCACCTTTCTCCCTCCCCTTCCTCCATGTTTCTGTTGGTTTTACTCAGATTCAAGGATACCAGCCCCAAGGTGACACTTATTTCTTAAGAGCCTAGAAGACTGAAAAAGATTATATCCAAGTAAATATGATACATTGCTCATTTACAACAGCTAATGAACTGATGAAACTGCCAGGTAGGGTTTTGTCTCAACAACCTGACTTGAGAACACTTTTTGATCTCCCCCTTCAGCACTGAAGGCTATTTTTTTCTCTTAGTACACATGCCGGTAGTTTCTGCAAAAGGCAGCACATCCTATCCTTTGTGTTAATGGGGAACCCACTGATTCTGTAAAGATCTTCCTAAAATGCCAGGAAGAGGTAAACAGTGAACTTGGCTTCCTCTGGTATTACTTTCTTCTCCACCTGCCTGTATAGATTCTAACATGCTACTTGTATTATGTAGGTCATGAATAATAAAGTATTTTGGCTGGAGCTAAACAAAGGCAGCAAGTAGCAGGGTCAGGTTTGCTATTTCCTTTGGAGACACTTGCAGGTTTTTTACAACAAAGATGACCAACAAAACCACCAATATTGTTGTAGGGCCTGTGGGATGCCAAAGACCTCTTTGTTTCTTTGCTATGAGGCTATGCTATCCAGGTAAAAATTTTAGTGATGCCAGAGGAAAAAACCTTCCCACTGACACATGGTGGTGGTGGTTCTTATCTTTTATGATAAAGTGGTGATGATCTGCACCTTTCCCCATTGCTTGAACTGACTGTAAGCCTTCTCCCCACAGCCTAGGAAACCTCTGCTAGTTTACTTTTCCCTCCAGTGTCCTTTTGTGGTGGTTTCAGCAAAACCTTGAAAGGTGAAGGTGAAACACATCAAATAAAATACTCTTGCAGCAGTTCTGGTTCAGCCAGGGGGAGAGCAGTAATGAAAATACCATGAAAACACCTGATTATGTTTTCAGGTCTATTTGGTGGATCAAAAGACCTTAGAAGGAACACAGAGAGACACCAAATACTGTAGTAATCCTGAGCTACATAAAAACAGGGTATTCGTTAGTCATTAAAAATAAGTAATTATTTTAGTAATAGCATGAAATGGTAAACAGTTCCAAGGTGGAATGGTTGCTTTACTTCCCTTATAAGCAGAAGACAAAACAAATGCAGTGTGTAGCCAAGCAATAATATTCTCTTTTATAGTCTCTGGCAATAAGTTAATAATGGTTCTGTGCTGTTAAGGGCTCAGGACAATTTTAAAGGAATTTGATATTTTGGTCATCCAGGGAACCATTTTTAAAGTGATGCTGGTCTTACTCATGTGATGAATCTCCAAAATCATGGAAGCTGACCTGCAAAAGCAAAAGCAAACAAACAAGAAAAAGGCTTTTTGATTCTATCATAAACATTTGGCGATAAATCACCATCAGCCTCAGAATCCACTTAAAAAAAATATTATTTGACATTTTCTTAGCAGTCAAGCAGAAAGCTCCAGCTCCTGCATCATACAGATTTAGTTTAATGTAGGAGTACAGTAAGGTACCCAGTACCTCTCATGATTATATCAACAGCACTTTCTGTTGGCTGACACATCAGGCTTGTTTAAAATCATTAGACCAAAGCAGACATGCTTCCCTTCACTTATTTTTTTTTCTTTTTCTCGTAATTTCTGAATTGATCGATTATGGGAGATTTTGAGAAAGCAGTAATAAAAACCAAACAGAAGGCAGACAGTTTAAGAGCCAACTGTTAAATCATCATTATTAGCAACAAAATGGTGTTTTATGACTTTGGAATAAACAGATTTACTAATCTGAAAACTGCGTCTCTTGCTCCTTAGTCTTTTCTTCACAACTGCAATCTATAAGAAGAAGCTGTCCAGATGCATTTCAGGGATACAGGAGAAAGCAGCTTCTGTGTGTAAATTAGAAATAGATTTCAATTTTCTTGCCGCTGTTGTAACTAAACGGCCTGTTAACCTATTTAAATAGGAGAACATACTCGGTACTCCTGTTCTAGAATACATCAAAAATAATGTGATTATGTCTGTTTTGATACAACCCTGTCTTACTGCTACCTATATGCTTTTACATGAATGATACATGGAATTAGTTCCACATTTCTTCTCTTACAATTAGCATATTAATGTGCCAGACAGATAAAGCTAAAAGCCTGGATGCTTGAGAACACACAGTGCGTTCTTCATGGAGCTGCAACACTCAGCCCCTGTGAGTCCTCAGGAATGTATCTGTACATGCTCTGCCTCCTGCTTGTCCTGAGAGCAGCCCTGACCTATGGACCACAGCTGAGATACTTCAGGCGCTTATTTACTTTGTTGGCCTCAGAAATTCCACTAAAAGAGAAAGACTCAGTGTCAGGCTGCCCACAATGGGGCCTTTGCTTTTCCTGGGGATGTGTGTGGATGTGTTCACATGTCATGGCCGCACACATGCCTCGATATCTCGGACAGTCCAGGGGATTTCTAAGTGCCAGAGCTTACACACATGTGTGAGCTGGGTGCCTGTCTGTGTGTTCAGCTCCCATTTCTGTGTTTATGTATGCAACGTGCATGTTCAGACAGTCTCCCATGACTTTATATGTCAGGGATCCAGCATGGCTGGTGAAAGTCCCTAATCTTGAGTCTATCTTGGTGAAACGCTAATGAACTTGTAAAAACAGGAAGCAGTGGAAAACAAATGAATTTCAGCTGGTGTTTGAAGAGCTGTCAGATCCCCTCGCTGAAATGTTTCAGAGGAACATCTTTCTGATAAAACCTCTGAGAAAAGTGGAGGAGTTTCAGAAGAGTGATTGGGAAAACAGGATGCCGACTGGCAGGCTTTGCTAATGCATTGCATCTGTAAAGACTCCAGCAACTGAACACAGCATTAGCTATGTGAGAGCCACGGAACTAGGGAAAGTTATTACATCTGAGCATGATGGGAAGAAGGGGGAAGGGGGAAAGCAGCTGCTCCCTTTATGCATCTTGCAGTTTTTCTGAGCCTTTGACATTTTTCGTTCCATCTACTTTGCTGTCAGCATGCAGCCTTAATTCTAACACTGATGAACAATGCTGCTTTGCTGTCCAATATCATCTGTCCTCTGAGGCTCTCCCAGCATTTCACGAATATTAGGGAAGCTTTGCCATGCTACAAGACATAGTGAGGGCTTGCTGGCTTCACAAAGGATGCTGCACCTCGTGGCATCGGTGGCTGCATGTTTTTGGCAGATATTTTACACTGGCTTATATCATGGGATTGCAGATCCTTGAGTTTCTACTGATTTTGCCTTTTCCTCATTCCAGAGTTTCTGGTCACGGTTAAATTGACATTCTGGTGTTGGCATCTGGTTTTGGGGGGCTTCTTCTTCCACTCCTGTCTAGGACAGGACTGTTTCTTTTTGTCTTAACTCCTGCTTTACTCATGCTCTTGAAAATCAGGGTGTGGGACTATGGCTGGAGCAGAGCCCATACAGATAAAGGAGCTCAAGGATATTCTTGCTTCCTTCAGTCTGTACTTCAGAAAGCTAGGAATTGGGTCCTGATAGCCAGGAGAGTGTTACAAATGTAGAGTGAATTGACTTGACAGAGAGTGTGAAGCAAATTGTAGCAGAACTATTGATTACACAGAACCAGTCCTGGCTCTGTGGCTTTACCCACATCCTTCCTGTTCTGCTTTCTCTGGAGTTGTCCCTCAGAGCTGAACTGCCATACAAGGAACACATCTGAGAACAGGAGCCTGTCTGCAGGGTCTCACTGACGAGTCTCTAATACAACATGCCAGCCTTATAACATACAACTATCCACTTTCCCTCTTGCAGTGAGTTATTTCTTGGTCCTTTGCATTTAATCAATCTGCAGTGCAATGAAAAACTTAGGCATGAGCCCCCCTTACTCAGCAAAGCACTAGCACTTATGTCTTCAAAATAGCTCTTCAGAGAATGCCTCTGAGGATATGCGTGTGCCCTGTTTGGAGCTGGTGCACCCAGAGCATTGTGGCGGAGCTGAGAGCTGCCTTTGGCTGTCTTTCTGGGGCTGTCACGGCCCTTTTTGGGGGAGTCACTCCAAAGGTTGTAGGCTTTGTTTATGACTAAGTGGTTTGTAACATCCGAGTCATGGCAGCACAACTGCAATTCCAAACATCCTGATGTCCGCAGGAGGATCTAGCAGTGGTCCCAGGAAAGCCAAGGACGGAGCAGCAACTGAAACAATGTAAACAGGAATACATTTAAAACAACAAGATGCAGAAAAATATCCCACAAAGCTGGTCTTCATTAAACCCTTTCTCAGCTGTGTCTCTCAGCCGTTCCCACTGCTGCTTTGGTGCATCCTAGTTCCATCTGCTCCTACAGCCCTTCCCTGGAAGGCAGATGCTTTTGTGGGTGAAGCATCAGGCTGGGAGTTGGGAAGACTTAATTTTGCTACTGATTTGGGCAAAAGCAGTGTCACGTTTGCCTTTTCAGTGCCTGTCCTGTGATCCTTATCACCCTGACCTCCAAAAAGCCTGAGTTCATGCTTAGTTTCATGTACATGAATCACAGCAGCTGTTGTTGATGGGTTTCCATGTGTATGGAAGGGTTTGGGAGGATCGTGAGGCAGGCTGAGAGTAGATCTTGCAGGCAGATGCTCTCTTTAAGGAAACTATTCAGGCATAGCTCAAAAAGTCTCTGCTCTCCTTTCTGAATATCATCCAGTGTTTACAGAGATATAAAAATATTTTTCAGTCACATAAAAATATCTGCTGCTTAATTTCTGTATGCTCTGCTCCTTCCATAACTAATTAATCATCATGATGTCCTATGAAAAATGTAATTATCTCAGTTGTTGCTGTCCCATTTCACAGGCAAGGAAAACCCTGGGGACACCTGGCAGTACTCTAGTGGTGTTTTGTTGATCCCAGGAAGCCTGGGTGCCTCTTAAGCATAAGCCTGGTTTTACAAATCATACCTTGGTTCTGGAAGGAAATTTATCATGTGCTGTAACTTACAGGGAAGAAGAACGATTTTCACATTTCTGACTTAATGCTTCCTTGTCTTTTTGTTGCTTTGCTTTGATCTGCTTCATCTTTTTGAACCAACTGGCTTCCTAGAGCAAGGGCTGCTGTCTGTTAGCTGATTATATCCCAAGTATGAACATCCACTCTAACCCTGGCAGGCTCTTCACCATCTGCATTATCCATTATTTTTACTGGATAAATACTTTGGTTTTTTGGGGTGTTTTGTTTGC
Source organism: Cinclus cinclus (assembly GCF_963662255.1). Classification (NCBI taxonomy): domain Eukaryota; kingdom Metazoa; phylum Chordata; class Aves; order Passeriformes; family Cinclidae; genus Cinclus; species Cinclus cinclus. The sequence goes on from NC_085059.1 coordinate 17,067,061, forward strand.
TTGGTTTTTATTTGTAATCACTGGGTTGTTTAAAACAGATATCATAATGACGAATTGCAATTTTTTTTTCATTCAGATTGCTGATATTTTGATGGTAAAGAGTTTTCTTCTATGACACACATTTTGTTAATTTGCCAAAATTAAGGTAGAGTTCTAGGCCATGTTGTAGAAAAGTGATAAAAATGTTCAGTCACAGCTGTAACTAATGTGTGCTTCTAACAGGAGTCAGTGCAAAGATGGAAATTTGGAACAATGGAAAATCTTATGTTTCTTGGTCTGAGATTCTAGACATCTGAGTTTAGAAAGAATTTTAATTTTGGAACCCAGTTGTTCGCTCTCTGTCACACACATCCAGCTTTACATTATCAGATTAATCAGTGTTTAACTGTTTCAGCTTTAACTGAAAATCAGATATTGGATAAGAAAGCCTCTGACCTCGGGTGGCTGTAGGGTTGTGTCCCTTGGTGTTGGCTTCAGCCCCATCATAACTGCTGGACCCCAGTGAACTCAGACTCCCACAAATGATTCTGCAAATCTGCTTCTCTGTCAAATCCTCTATTGTTCTGTGTTTGAGGCCTTGAGAATTCTCTCCATCAGAAAAAATAATTTGCCAGATGTCTTAATAAGCCATGTGCATTTATGGTTCTATATAAGGAGGATTTTTTAAAGCAGCGGATGTTTATTTTTGGCAGCTTCTGTCATTTAACGATTTTCCTGCTCCAGCTACCCTCCAAAAAACTGATAAGTGTATCCTCTTCCCATCTTTCAAATTTAGAGATGAGCATCAGAACTGGGTCCAGTCTGTATGTTTGGCCAAAGTCCAAACATGTCTGAGCATGGCAGATCTGGGGAAAGTTCCAGTCCAGGTTACAGAATCTTTGGGTGTGCTCTTTTGTTTTTCATCACTCAAATGAAATAGATTTAAAGGTTGAGCCTATACTTCTATTATTTAAGAAAGCATCTATGTGTGTACGTAACAGGAAAGAGAAATAGAACATCAACTTGAAAACCCTCCAGTTCTAATAAGGGAAACAGCTTTCTCATAGGTTCCCACATCATCAGTCAGCTCATCACATGCATGCTGCTGCAAGATATTTTTTTTGTGATGAATTGAATAATCACATCTGTTTCTCAAGCTTGAGAAAAGTTTAAAAAGTCATTAACATTCTCCCGTTTCCACCATTGGCAGAATCTACTTTAAAAAAAAAAAAAAAGCGCAAAACCTTGGCAGTGTAGACATGTGTGCATGTGAAAAACTTGTTTGTGGGTGTTTGTGTGTGTGCCTGCAGCTAAAATGAGTGTGTGTGATTGTGAGCACTTCCACACTTCCAGACAGACAGACAGACAGCACCCACTTGTGCACAGGCACATAGCCACCACCTGCAGGCATGGACACAGGGATAAAACATGGAATATCCTGAGTTGGAAAAGACACACAACAATCATCCAGTCCAGCTCCTGGCCCTGCACAGACGCCCCAACAATCCCACCCTGAGCATCCCTGGAGCAGAGCCCAAACTCTCCTGGAGCTCTGGCAGCCTGGGGGCCGTGCCCGTTCCCTGGGGAGCCAGGGCAGGGCTCAGCACCTTCTGGGGGAAGAACCTTTCCCAAAATCCAACCTAACCCTGCCTGGCACAGCTCCAGCCGTTCCCTGGGAGCTGTCCCTGTCACAGGGAGCAGAGCTCAGAGCTGGACCTGCTCTGCCCATCCTGAGCAAGCTGCAGCCCCTGCTGAGGCCCTCCCCAGTCTCCTCCGGACTGAACAGACCAAGTGACCTGAGGCATTCCAGCACAGCTTCTTCTCCGTGCCCTTCGCCATCTCCACAGCCTCCTTTGGGCGCTCTCTCACAGCTCGGTCTCATTCTTACATTGCAGCGCCCAAAATCTGCCCGAGCACTCGAGGTGAGGCCGGCCCAGCGCAGAGCAGGGGGACAATCCCTCCCTGGCCCGGCTGGCCACGCTGGCCCCAGGACAGGAATGTCCCTCCTGGCTGACTCAAATTCCACTTCCCATCGCCCACGACGCCCAGGTCCTTCCCCTAGCGCCGCTCTGCAGCCTCATCCCCGCCGCTCTGCCCGCACATCCAGCGCTTGCCTCTGTTAAACTTCATGGAGTTGGCGATCGCCCAGCCCTGCGATGTGTCTGGGCTGCTCTGCAGGGCTCGGAGGACGGGCTGTGTGCGGAGCAGTGCCCTCACACTCCTGCTCTTCTCCCAAAATCCCGACTTTGCCCTTCGGGAGCGCGCACAAGCTCCGGGCAATGCGGGCAGGAGACACGAGAGGGCAGCGTCCCCTCTGCCGCCGCCTCTGCCGGGGCTCGCTCCCATTGTTATGTTTATGCAAACAGCCTTTGACATAATAGCTCTGAAACAGTTGAAAATTGGATTGTGCCTTTAGGCCAAACATTCAGACCACCACCTTGGCTATATTCATCTGCCACAGTAAATTGGGTTCAGCCTTGGCTCCACACACTGTTTTTCAGGGAAGGATTACAGCTTAGCAATAACTTTTGTACAGGAAAGACAAATGCAAACTCCTGGCAGAAATATTGGAGCTGTTTAGTTGTGCAACCCCCTATATGGAGGAATACAGATTGCACTGAGAATTTCTTTGGACATCCGAGGAGCAAATAAAACAAATTCTCAGGCTGGAATCTCCATTCCTTTCTTTTTCAGCTTCCTAATGCAATCTAATTATAGTTTAACCTCCTGAAATAAATACCTAATAAAAGATGAACCTATTAGAAGAGTAAATTTACTGCCCACTAGTAAGCAGAAATCCTTGCCGTGCTCCCTTTAAGTGATAATGTTATTGGGATAGAACATTGTTTGACTGGTTAATGGTCCCTCCACTGCAAGACAGATTATATGGAAAATAAAAGTCACAGCACAGCCAGTCACAGTGTCAAAGCCCGTGGTTAAAAATACTTTTAACATAAAATGATGTGTTGAAAAGAAGGGAGAGGGCAACAATCCCTACAACAGGGGTTCAGCAAGAAATTACGCTGTGGTCTAAAAGGGAGACAGTGTTCCCTCGATTTGCCAGTCAGTGCCACAATTAATTTTCTACAGGCTGCGTTACAATTTTGTTGCATATTTAAGAAAGTGAAGGTTTATTTAGTCCTGATCCCAGAGGTAATGTGCTAGTTTCATCCTTTTCTAATTCATCCTAGCAAATGTGATGTGTCCATGAAGTTTGGGGCTATATTCTTCCTTCTGTCTCTGAGAAGGGTGGAGATCCAGGTGCAAAGGAGGAGATGGTGTCAAAACCTCTGCATGCTGGCAGAAGGGATCTGAAAGTGAAGTTGGGGTGGGGACAAGGTGAAGGCTTGGGAGAGAAGAAAAGCAGCAATTCCTCTGGCAATCTTCCCCTCTGCATCTCTAGTTTCCATCGTGGTGCTGGCCCATCAGTGGATTAATGAGGCCATTGACTTTGCCAGGGGTGGAGAATATAAATAAAAGCAATTTCCTGGCCTAGCTCCCTCTGAAACCTAATCCAGTGGGAAGAGAAAGGCTCTCCTCTTAAGACTAAGGTTTTTTTAGATCAGGTGGTAGCTGAGCTGCTGCTAACTCAATTGTGGAAGCAAGATGACTTTTCAAACTTTATATCGTGCTTTCTAAATTCATGCAGGCTTGCACAGCAGCTAATTCTGGTATGCAAACTGGGTGAGATGTGTGTTGTTAGCAGGAATGAATAACAAAACCACATTTCTTGTTTGAGTATCTAAATGTTTGCCAGGATGGCATTTGTCCTGATCTCTTTATGCTGTACCTGTGGAGGTCTTCCACTTGGGCAATCTTAACTCTCCTTTATTTATTGCATATACCAATATCTCATCCCCTGCTTTTAAGGATACAGAATACAGCAAGAATTTTACCTGCCTGTCACTGCTTCTGAATGAAGCAGTCCCTTTGTGTTAGCACTGGAAGTAGTAGTTACACTTAAACAAGAAGTAGAGAAAAGATGGAAAACTCTGCTTTGTGTATCCCCCATCATCTGTGATGCACCAAATTTTGAAGCAAGAACTCCCATGTTCACTTCTGAGATAAGGAGCTTCTAGTACCTTCCACAGTCAAGAGACAGCAGCTTAGTTCAAGTGGGACAGCAGGAGCATTACATATGCTCTGTTCTGAGAACAAAATTGTCACAATTAGCCCTTTCTATTTATTTATTTATTTATTTATTTTTCTAGTCGCACTTTGCTCTTTTGTGCAAAAGTTTTGCCAGTGGGTAAAACATTTGGTGCTGGCCTCTGCCAGAAAACAGAAGCCACTAGCTAAAAATGGATAGGAAGTCACACATAGTAAGTGAATATATATTTCCATAGTACTATGAGGAAGTTTAGCTGCTGAAAAAAATGCTTGTTTCACAAAAACACATTCTTTTTTTTTTTCTCCTGTCCCCAGCGGTTTCTCCGAGAAAGGAAAAAAAAAAATCTCACTAGATGTCTTCAGTATGGTCCCCCCCATTTATCAGGCCTCTCACACTGAATAGAGCAGTATTTTTATGGGCAAAACTGGGTGAGCCAGCTGGATTTTGCTGTAGCAGACTCTGATGTGGTAAAGGCTCTTTGTGATATATCACAGTCAGAAGTCATTTATTATCCTGCTTTCCTTTGGGAAGAGACTGGGGCAAAAGATCCAAATTCTACCTTTCCTTTTCCTCAAGTGTGTGTTTTATAATCATCACTTATTAGCAGGATTATGGTAGCATCTAGGTAATCTTGCCAGGATCCGGGCATTATTATGATGAACAATGACAGAAGTCTATTCATTAGAGTCCAGAGAAATTGTTTTGCTTGGCTGTTAAAGCACTTGGGCCAAGGAGGTCAGACAGCTTTATTCAAAGTCCTCTGCCCATGTTACCAACTCTCAGTGATATTATCAAAGTCTCCCACCATCCTGGGCTTTTCAGTGAGCAGCACCTCCTGCTGTCATGTGAGTCCACAAGAAGCTCAGCCTTCGTTAAACCAGAGACATGATTCAAGCCCTGTTGATTTCAAGTGAAAAGTCTGAAAAATATGGGAAGCAGAAGGCAAATAATTACCCACTTGAGATATATAGAGATAATACATATATATATATTAATTTTTAAAATATTTTGGAAGGTCAACTTTGTAGATTCTTGGAACTCACTGGAGACAGGGCAGGAGGGGATGTTGGAACTCCTTAGCTCTATGTTTTTCCAATCCTGAGCCTGTGCCCTCTAATGCTGGTGCAGAGCAGGAAGGCGGGTGTGAAACACCTTTTTGTGTGACTCAGGGCCCTGCCAAGGCAGGAAGGATTCCTCATAACCTGAAGGAGGCAGAAAGAGTGTGGGCTAAATACTCCTAAAATAATTACTTCATAAAGCGAGGCTCTGTTTCAGTCCAGCCTACCCATCTCAAAAGGATGGCTATTCCCTTTGCATTTAGAGGGTGAAAAGTTGGGAGCCAAGAATAAATAGAGGGAAGGGGGTTATGATAAAAATACATCTTTCCTCTTTCTCAAGATTGTCTTCCCCACAGCCAAACACACATGAATGCCACTGACTGTATCTCATTTATCCTTGGTTTCTCCTTTCCCTGTCTAGCCCCTTTGTCTCCTGTCTCTATGCCTTGTCAGATTATTTACCCATCCAGGCTCCCAGGCTCTTGCCCAACTCTAGCAGCACTTAAATTGTTGGTTTTCAGGAAAGCACTTAGAGCAGAATGAAGAAGGATCTGAATTAGGAATAGACCAAAGAAAGCAATTCCCTTTTACTGGAGTTTTTCTGATAGCCCCAATTTCTGTTTTGTTCCCCTTTGAGTACAAAAGGATGAGTTCAAATAGAATCTTTTCTGCCAATGGAATCCTGAAAAATCCTGAAAATAGAGGAAAACCTGAATTCTCTCTCTCTCTTTTTTTTTTTTCCTCTTTGAACCACAATGCTGGGAGCCCTGTCGTCCTAACTGATGGGCAGAACTTGCTGAAACGCAGATTGCCCCACTCACAGGAAACCAAAATTGTTGAAACAAATGCTGGAACAAAACTCAGGAATGAGAAGACTTTCCATGGATTGGAAATGCCAGTTCTCGGTTTGTTAAGATCTCAGAAGACTTTGAAGCATTTGGGGTGATGGTTTTTGTTTTAGAAACAAAACAGCTGCCTGGTCTCCTGAGCCTGTGCCAGGAGTCCACACTCCCAGGAACCCTTTTGTGCTGTCTCCACGTTATTTTCCAACAGAAAAGTAATTCACAGGAGAATTTCCATCCAGTTTCACTGGGAACCTCTACTCAGTCCTAACAAGCCTGATACTACCAGGGGAATCCTGGACCCCAGTTTGAGGTCTGCTTAATTCTTGCTCCTTCTTGCTTCAACCCTTGCCATGTCGTTCCAAACTCTGTGAAGAGGGGCCTTGCTGCCTCAGTAAAGGTTTCCAGAATCCAAGGTCTTTCTTCCTATTCTGAGAGACTATATGAAGAACTTTCAGTCCTGTCCTTTCAGTCAAAGATTTTTTTCCTTTCCTCTTTCTTTCCCTTCCCTCTACAATTAATTAGCTAATAATTTTGCTACTGATCCATTCTTCATTAAATAGCTGAATCCCTTTTGTTAGATCTGGTTGGAACAAAGGTAGGAGAATTTATGTCTTAATATTAGTTCATTATGGCAGACAGCATCCCACCCCATCACTCTCCCTCTCCCCCCCTCTCCAAGCCCTCCCTCTTCCTTTAGAGGATCAGTTATCACTTTGCCCCTAAACTCCTCACATTCTGCAGAGGCATTGGAGGAGCCTTCACTGCCCTTTATCTTCTGCTGCCTCATTAAGAGAAATGAACCTGAGTCTGAGAGAAATGACACAAGGGAAATAAAAATATAATCCCTTGGTGCCACCTATAATGAATTGTTATGAAAACCATGAAAATATCTGTCTGCAGATATTGTTCTTTGATTTGAAGTCAGTGTTGTAAGCGGTAATTTTTGTCATTAAAGCTGTTAATCTGCACAGTGTTCCTCATAAGTTTTTATGAAGAAAAACAGCCCTGCTGCCTACATACTCATGCAGGGAGCTTCTGAGCACTGCTACATGAACAGGGTGCCTTTGAATAATTATCTTTAATTATAGCTGAGGTGGTTGCCTGTCTCAGAGATGGGGCTGTGTCATGGCAGCCTGCTGGCCACTGCTGAGAGGGTTTGGAATGAACTGGTTCATCTGAACCTTGCTGACACCAAAGTCCCCAACTGGCTGCTGGTGGGGGACCTGTGGGAATGTCCTGGAGCACTGAGCTCTCTGTGTGTGTGCAATTAGCTGCACTGATTGCCCCAGCTCTGTGCTTTTGTGTTTGGATGGGGTTGTGAGGGATCAAAGATGAGCTGTGGGGAGCAGAGGTGTGCTAGGAGTCCTTCCCCAGCAATCACAGAGCTGGTTTCCTTCCTGCAATCCATCTTCAGCTTTTCTGGAGTGGGGTTCTCTTCTACCACATCTCAGTGCTTCCTTGAGATGCCAGGCAGCTGCTTTTCCTGCTGTGCATGCCAGGTCAGGGCAGAGGGGTCCTTACAGCCCCCTTCACCAGCATGAATGTGTTCCATTATGCCCAAATGACACTCCAGGCAGAAATCACTGATGTTGGGGAGGGCAGAAAGCATGGCAGCCTCATGGTGTTTAAATTCCTCAGACTGAAATGAGCTATGGCCATACGAGGAAATGGCCTCAAGTTGCTCTGGGTTTAGATTGGACATTAGGAAAAATTTCTTCACTAAAAGGGTTGTCATGCACTGGACAAAGCTGTCCAGCAATGTGGTGAAGTCACCATCCCTGGGGATATTAAAAAGACTCATAGATGTGGAACTCTGGGACATGGTTTAGTGGTGGGTTTGGCAGTACTGGATTAGTGGTTGTACTCGATGAAGACCTTTTCCAACCTAAGTTATTCTGTGATTCGGAGGAAATCCAGACTTTGAAAGGTTTTTTGCACCTCCCTCACAGAATTAGCTCCCTGCTGAAAATGGCAATATTAACCTGCAGTCTGATCTTGTAAGGATTTCCTTATTCCCATCAGAAATTAGGCAAAGTCTCAGTGCTGATTTACACTAGGCAAACATTTGGCTTAATTGCTTGACTTCCTGGATCTTAGCACAACCACAGACACCCCCAGCTCTGCAAATATTTAGGTTCCCATTTGTGGAAAAGATGAAGGCTGAGACTGATCTCCACTGACTTTGCAGAAAGGGCATTGTGAAGTGCATGAGAATAGAGGCAACATCAGAGACTTAAAAATAGAAATAAAAGACCAAGAAAGAGAATGAGTTAATAAATCTTTCAAGACACCAAGTTGATGGAATAATGAAAACAACTACCAGGACTTGCCATGGCCCCTGCCCCTTAAAGGAAGCCTCTTCCCCATTTGGTCTCTGCTTTAAAAACAGAAGGGTTGTAAATAGCTTATGTTTGAAGGCATAAGACATTCATTTCTTTTCTATTCTTATGCAACTGTCCATTCTGAAGTCCTGGTATTTTACTCTTAAACATCTGAACTAGGATTCCTGTATATAATGCCCATAATCTCTGTAGAGAAAGTCATTTATGTTTCCTGAAATTCTCAAAAGTATCCCTAGCACCAGGTCTTTAATTTAGGCTGTTTGAACCTGTGAGAATTCCCAAGAAAAAGCTTTTTATCTGCTCTGCTTCAAGGTACAGCACTCCAAAATGTGGCAAATTACCCTTTATGCTCCAGGCAGAGTAGCAGTACAGGACAGGCAATTCTTTCCTTGCTTCTGACATCCTACAGCTCAGCAAGTATTTTCCAGCATTTTTGGGGCTCTGAGAATGAGCTGATCAGGGAAGAGGGCTCTGCAGACACCATTAACATGGTAGGCTGAATCTGCTGACAATAAGTCAATGATTCTTTCTGACATGGCTCTAAGAGTAGCAGAAGGACGTCTGTAGGATGACTCATGTTAATGGAAGAGTGGGATGTATGACTTGACATTTAGGACAGACGTCAGGTTCAGGGAAGTGTGGTGTAAAGAAGGTAATTTTTATTGGCATAGTAGAAGGAGACAACTTGTCAGAGTGATGTTGACTCCTTTTTTTGTATTGTTTGGGCAAATCCTTTGGGAAGATGGCAAATGGAATGGGCAGAGGAAGATCTGGCAATATCCACTGCCAGATGGAAAAGGTTGTCTTCCAGCAGACAGACCATGAGGTGGTGGTGATTCCATCACCTCCAGTTTGCAAAGCCTTGGAAGAGTTGGGAAGAGATTTTTTTTTATTATCTCCAGTGCAGTCAGGGTGTTTGCTCCCTTTCTGTCCTGCCTGTGTGTTGGGTTTGCACCATTCCCATGTGTTGATTTAGGTAAGGGACCCATTTCAAATATGGCAAACCCCTCTGCAGACACCACTTCAGGAGTTATGCAGTTCTCTTTCTGCCTTGTACACTCATGCTCACCACAGAAACCAAATATTTGTAAGTCAAGGTTTAAAATATCAGAGAGCAATCCACCAGGTTTATTCAGAGTTCTCATAACATCAGGAGATACACATCTTCTGCTGGCACTGATTTCAAGCTCCTGGTCTTACTTTTCCTGCTTTTGAAGAAATCTAAGTGTTCCAGGACAGATTCATGGGCCAGGAGAGGCTCAGCAAAGACGTTAAGCAAAACTGTGATACTTCCTTTTCTTTGTTCAAGAAGGGTACGTGGGTTGCACTCAACTTCATTCTGGTAACTATAACAGTAAGATCTACAGCAATGATTTAAAAAGCCTTTGAATGATTTCCAGTCTCTCCTCCCACCTCCTAAAAGCTGAGGTGAAGTTCTATCCAGCTGTCATTGGGAACAAGAAATTCAATCAGGCACCTTTAGCAATATTAGTCTTATTTACGCAAAGTCAATTCTTAATTAATATTGATGTACAATCTATAAGGCAAGGATCAGGGCTGTCTACTTCCACTGCCATGTGTGACCTGCACCCTATGCCAGACCTTATTCTTAACTGGTTGCCTCTCTGAGCAAATGACATTTATCTCCCACAATCTCTGCTGCATTTTGTCCCTCCTGTTCACAGAAATGATTGCAGCTGGAATTTGAGTGGAATTTCCTGCTCTCCCTGGTTTCTGTGCTCCTTCTTGCCACAGGGTCAGGACAGGAAGTGGGATTTTGCAGAATATTTTGAATGTGGTGTGGGAGACTTAAGGAAAAAGTGAGATTCAAATGGTATCCACTGCTGCATCTGCAGATGTGCCAGTGTTTGTTCCATTGTGCTGCTGTTTATAGGGCATTATTTTTTCTGAACACAATGGGATCCTGATTCACGATAAGAGCTCAGACAGTTCTGCCTTATGCAGATAACAGTAGGAATGCCCAGGATAATTTGCAAGATATTAGCTAGGTGATAAATTTCACCAGGCTCCACTGAATAGGCAGAATCGTATCTTACAAGTAGAGAAGTGAAGAGCTTAAATTAAAGATGAGTTGCTGGCTTAAAAAGAGAGGAGAAAGAAGGGCAGGGATCACATCCCCTGTACTCCTAGCTGGTAGGCACCCAAACATCTCCCTGTGCACCAAAAAGATGTTTCTTCCACAAGTTATAACAGATTCCAGAGCCAGTGTGAGCTGAATAAGCAGATAACCCAGCACGTTGTGTGCTACCTCTGGTTGCCATAGAGGAAAGACTCCTACGGACAAAGCCTTTGACTGCCTTGTCATTTTTTGTGGATGGAGGAGGAGGAGCAAATTGATGTACAAAAGATGGAGCTGGATACAGCCTGAGATTGAAAGCCATAGGGCTTCCTTTTCTGCCCTCTCCACTGGAGCCTTGTGTTCATTCCCCACCCGGACTGTGAGAATTCTCCTCTCCCCACACAGGGATGTGTTACAGGTTGTCAAGTGGCCACGGTGCCAGGAGATTGGAGACCTTACAGTGCCTACCAGAGAGGGCTGTTCTGAGGCCCAGAGTCTGTCTTCTGATTTCCAGTGCAGCCCTTGCATCTCGGACACCCAGGGTCAGTCAGCTGCAAGGATGAAACAGCTTCCCGTAGTTTCACAGCAAGAGTCAGGCTCTGAGCCCTGGCCAGCAGAGTCTGGCTGGGAAGCGTGGGAAACTTAACAGTCAGAGAGAAAATCTGCTCTATCGAGGGTTGTTTTCCTGGGGCTGCAATTTCTAATGCATCTAGCACATTTTTTGTGATAATCTCTACTTTGGAGCAACATTTGGAAGAGTGGAAAGAGAAGTATTTTATCTTCAAGAAAACAATCCGTACAACAAGTTGAGAGGGACACTGTCAGTCACTGACAACGTAAACAGAGCTCCACAGGTTTCAAGCTGCCACCTTTTGCTGAACCCATTAGCTGTTTCCTTAATGGCAGAAGACTGAAGTGGATTTTCCTCTTCATTACTTTTAGTGTAGGATATAGGTTTTTTTAAGTGGATCCTTTCAGAAAGAAGGGATAAATTAATACATTGGAGTTTTCTTTTTCCAAGTCTAATCTTTATGTCAATGCAGCAGATTCTCTTCACCTTATTTTCTCTCTGACTCTCTATTCATTTAAGTTCAAGTAGATAGTTTTCCTTCAATATCTCATTGTAACTGCCTCCTTTGCTGGGACAGTTAAGGGATATTGATGTGATTGTTGTAGACATGCTTCGCTCAGCTGTTTGTCCACTGTGAGTTGTTGCAAGTGTCCAGCAATCAAAGTATTAAAATGTTGTAGACTGTAAGTCAGTCAAGACTGACCCTATGTGAGAAGCATTCATTTAGGGTTGGTGTTTGGGCAAGATCTGGGAGCAAATGTCTCTGACCCAGTGGAAGCACTTGAGACCTGCCTCTTACAATCACTTATTCCAAAATTGTGATGTTTGCTTATTTAGCCAATTAACACAGCTCCAGTCCTACACTAACAGTTGGAACCCACTGCAAAATAACCCTGAACTTACTGGTTGTTCTTTAAAGGCAGGTTCATGGGAATTCTATTAAACTTTTGCCCCATGCTGCTTCCATTTCATCTCTTGATCTGGGACATGTCCAAGTGTGCTGGGTGATAGCAGATATCCCATCAAGATGTGCCTAGAAGTAGCTCATAGGCCTGTATCCAAACCAGCTCTGATTTGTAGACAAGAAACACCATGACAATGGTTTTGGCAAAGGCTGTGAGCTATTTCATAGATGAGGCTTATGATGAAAGTGCACAGGGCTGGTGCAAGATGATCTCAAAGTTCCCTACAAATATTGGTCTAGACAAAACCTGAATGTCTGGAAAGCAGTGTATGTCTCATGAATGAACACAAATCTTCAATATTCATATTTTGGGTATATAAGGCCTTTTTTAAATTCACTTTTCAGGAAGAAATGTTGAAATATTTAATTTCTAAACAGCTGTTGATCTTACTTGGTGTAAATAGCATCCTTTGCTTCATTCCTTGCTACAGCCATGACTGATACAGTGTCATGGGAAAACTGAATGCTTCCAACTGTACAGCACTCTTTATCTGCTGGGTTCAACTGGCACCTGTGAATTATCCTGTCAGATGCATATGTGTTATTTCTACTTCCTTCTCTTATGGTCCTGAACTGGGGCTTCTTCCAACACCTCTGCAACAGAGACAATTACCTATTTTCTACACGACTATATGTGCTTCATAATTACTTGTTCTGACTCCAGTCCAGTCAGATAAACTCTGGTATTCTTACTTAAGACATAGAGAATTAAGGCCACAGAAATAGTGAGGGCTACACATACAGAGGCATCTGGAACTCTAATTTCTATTTGGCTCCTAAGGAAAATTTACATGTTGATGTCTTTTTATGGACTGGAGTTTGAATAAACTATCTCCAGAGCCTAATTTTCAGGTAGAGAATAATGCTGCTTTACAAAAACCCCTATGAATTTTATGTCCTGTATGAGTTTTCCAAAGTTCTTCAGGAAGTCAGCAACTAAGGAAAGCACCAGATCTACATCTCCTGACACTGAGCCGCACTACCTAATTGATACATTTCATACTTGTAGGAACGTAGCCAATTTTTAATCTTTGATCTTGGTGTGAACTCACTCAGTGGTATAAATGTTGAATTTTTAGTGTATTTTTATACCATTACAATTATGAAATTGACTTGTCATATTTATCTTCCTTCAGGAAACCGAGTAACAACGATTATTGGAATCGGTTCCTTGAAGCCTGCGATTCCTCAGTTTTTTCCCCTCTGGGCTGTCTTCAAGCAGTGACACCATGTCTAGATCTCATGGTAACAGCCCTAATGAAAAAGCAAGGGGAACAACCCATCATTAGGTCCATGCGTCCTGTAGGATTCAGGAATGTGGCAGTGAGTCGCTCTGGCTGCAATGTTTTATGGACTCCCTGACCCAGTGAAGTCACCCAGCCATCAGTGTTGGGCTCTGGGGTGAGCAGCGTGTGGTCTCCTTGGAAACTGCAAAAGTTGTGCGGGAGGGCAGGAGCTGTGTGTCCCAGAAACAGAGTGAGGAGAGCCTGACAGGAGATCTGCAGCCGGAATTTCACCGGAGGAAACCACATCTGATAGCTTGGCCTGCCAAGCCTTTCATCTGACCTGCTGCTGTCCCAGCTTGTCACCCCTGTAACCTCCTGTTAAAAATACCGGCGTGTTTCCTTGCTGGCCGGACATCCTGCCAGCAAACTTTGGTGTCCCAGGGAGCTGAAACTCTTGGAGAGCCCTGCTGCCACAGGGGGCTGGACAGTCAGCAATTCAGCTTTCCACCCCGTGGCTTCTTTAGAGGCATCTGCCTCCCCACATTATCACAGAATCATTTAGGTTGGAGAGGCCTCCAAGATCGAGTCCAGCCTTGTCTATGATTAAAGGCTGGAGGATTTTTTTCTCAAGGTAATCTTTATGTCAACGCAGTAGATCCTTTTGACTTCTATTTATTTAAGTTCAATTAGGTAATTTTCTTCAATATCTCACTGTAACTACCTCCTTTACTAGGACATGCACAGCAGCATGTTTAAATCAACAGCTACTAATCAACAATTAACTCCAGTGCCAAATATCCCCTCTTCCTTTGTGATAATACCTTGATATTCTGTAAAAAGGAACCACTAGCTTTGAAAATCAGAATATGAGTTATCTCCAATTCTTCTGCTCAAGCTTTGCATTGTCACAGATTCACCCTTTTTGTTGGTTGTTTTTTAATGGCTATTAATTAGAAGAGCACCTGGGAAGCCCAGGTAAGACCTGCAGCCCTGTGGGGACAGCAGCTCCCTGGCCAGGTGCTGTAGAGGGCAGGTCCAGCCCCAGTGAGCTCATGGGCCATGGATGAACCCCACAGCAATGGATGAATTAGACAAATTAGGCAGATGTGGTTTGGAGAAAACTTTCTGCAGTGTTTGACAGAAAGGTCAGCGGGCTGCTGGAGTGATAGACAGCAATGGGAGCAGTCTGTAAGCACTAAGCTCGAGGAAATGATAAGATATGGTTTGCCCGAGGATAGGTAACTGCGCAGGGTTTTGGCACAAGTGGGTGGAGCAGTGTGGGAGAACACATGGCAATGCTTAAGGGAGAAGTTGGCTTGCAGCTTCTCAAGCTTGTCCAGGATGCAGTAAACCCAGGAAGTTCCCAGTTTTTTTCCTGAAGAGATACAAAATAGCTTTACTTTTAAAACACTGGAATTTCATTCTACCACATTAATTCTCATTTCTGCTCCAAAAAGTTTCTTAACTTTGTGTTTATTTTTTTCATATTTCCTATGAAAATTACAGCGTTCAAAATCTTAAAATGTATCTTCTGGTACAGGTTTTCAGACTTATTACAATGCCACATTTTGAAAAGTAAACATTGAATATTGTAAGGGAAAACATTTCACCAAGAAAGTCTTTGTTAATTTCCTTTGTTGGGTTTTCATAAAATCTGTGAAAATCACTAACTAGGTAAAATGCTTTGGCTAACAAAAATTTCCATGCTCATTGAAAAGGTATTTTTCCTGAGAATCATCCTGATGAAAACACTTCAATGACCTCCTTGAATTAGAAAGAAATATTATTAAAAGACATTTGCCCAAGTTTCCTAAAGGGAAACAAGTGTTGGCATTAGATAATTAGAAACCAGGGACTCAGCCTTTTCTCAAAAAACTGAACAGAGCTTCTTTGAACTCATCTTGACTTCTCAGTGCTGTGTCAGAGGAAGAGATTAGTGTTGGAAAACATGCTAGAGACAGGAGTGAATGCTGCACTGTTTAAGAATGAAAAAATCGCAGACCAAGCCCTTTCCCTCCCCCCCTCCCCAGCTACAGCTCTTGCTTTGGGAGACAGGATATATCTCAATTCCAGAACTGCAGCCACTGAAGTGCTGGAGGGAGGCTCCCTGTGGAACAGGAGGCAGTGACTGCTCTGAAGAGCTTGCAGGCAACAACAACAACAACAAAACAACAACAACAACAACAACAAAAGGATGGAAAGAATGAAGAGTTTCAAGCACAGCTTCTGCTGCTAGTGGTAGGAAATCAAGATGTAAACTCACACCAAAATATATAGCTGAGATTTTACAGCAAATGTTTGCCTAGGAGACAGGGTAATCTCACTGCAGGAGGTGGTAAGGAGCACTGAGCATTCAGGTCCAGGAAAGGAGCAGTGTGCTGCAAAGAGGAGCTGCACTGGCAGAAGTGTATAAAAAGAAATTATGTTCTTTGTTCAGGGGAAAATTTTGGATTGGAATGCAGTTCACTGTCTTAACTATTGAGGAAAGTAACACAGAAAGAGGGTGGTTCTGGGAGATTTCCATTAGAAATTGCAAAATCTCTTTCCCCCTTTCTCTGCCCAATGCAATTAAACAGTAATAGGAGTGCATTGCACAGTTTATGAAGCAATAATCCAGTTCCCAAATGGCTAAACCAGGAGACTGATGGCCAAATCATTTACCCCAATGAGGAAAATAGATTATTGCTCAGGAAAGCAGCAGGATGGCATTGTTACAATTATTCTGCTGTCTCAGTTTATCAGTTCGAAAATCTAGATTGGAATTATTTCCCTGGGATCAGTTTCTGCTTTCCTTGCTTGGATTGCCAGTGCTGAGTGAGGAGTCCTGCTGACTGTGCCACAGTTACCTGTGGAGCAAAGTACAGTGAATGAGAGTGACAGGGAGAGGGTTTCAAGGCCATAACAAAACATGGTAGCTGGTGAAGTCAGTGCAGTTCTGGCTGGGAGATGTGGAGACATAACATTATGAAGTAGGAATGTAACAGCTCTCATGTGGCTGCACTGGGGATATTGTGCTTAGTTCTAAGCACCTCGTTAACAGAACCGTATTAACAAACTGGAGGGGATCCAGAGAAGAGAAAGTCAGTTGGGTATGTTGATTTATGAGTTAAGATGGGGCTGAGTGGCTGGTGTCCAATCTGATTCCATATTGGAATGCCTCCAGATCTTGCAGATGTTCGTGGGTTTAGGACTTTATGATCCTGAGTCAGCTGGAGTCTGCAGAAAGATTCCCAGTGGCTCCACTGATCACTTGATTTGGGTCTGCTTGAAGAAACCTTGGCTGAAGAGTGATTAAAGCTAAGGATATATATATATATATATTACTTGGAAAAAGAGTAAATAGAGAGGAATGTGATGTCAGCTTGGAACTATTAAAGAGTGCAAATGTGAGGACCACTGTCTTGGCTGACATACTGGGAAAATGAACCGGGGACCTTCAGATCTGGAAGCAGGAGCTATTTAACATCACCAGCCAAGGTGACCAGACTGCTTCATGTCCCCCTTTTGTGGATGTGGGAAGAGGGGAGAGTGTAGGGTGCCCTCATGGATAGTATTACCATGGTTTGATAGGCACAAAGAACTTAACATTAATTGAACAAAGCCAACATTTTAGGAGCAGGGTGATAAATTTAAGACAAAGAAATGAATTTTTCATCCCTTAACTAGTGAGCCAGACTACAATACCCCTGTATATATTTTTAAATTTTTTTTGCCTAAGCTTTATGAATGGACAGGTGGACAAGTACTCAGAAAGCATATTGTTCTTGCTGATTTTTTTAGGGTTTGATGTCATAGGACTGTAAAGTACAATGAGACTCTCTTCTCCCTCACTGTTCACAGTTAGACCTTACTTTGATCCTGAGATTGTGCATTAGGATATGGCTATAATTACCATTTCAGCTAGAGATGAGGCTGCTACACAGATGCTACTCACTGCTCTGAAGCCATATCCTTAAACCTGCTGGAGTACCTGTGCATTTCCTCCCTAACCCAGTTCTGGTGAGATTATCCTGGCTACTCCTTCTCTAGACTATTAGGAAAAGTGTAGCTCATCTGGATAATTTTGACAGAGACAGGCTGGAGAGTGACAGCAGGTGCAGCCAACTCTGAAGATGTGCAACAGTGGCCATGGAGGTTATGTCCAACATGACACTGAAGAACATTCCAGAGCCTGGGAACAGCAAAGATAAGCAACCCACCCCATGCGGGAAAACAGAATTTAAAAAACCCAACAAATTAGAAGCCCAACTTGGTCCCTGGTGAATACCAACAGGAAAAGATGTTAGTTTATGGATTTTGTGTCACTAAGGGATTCTGGAGAGGCCTTCCCTGTGGTTGGGGTGTTCTTGCTATTTCTTTCCAATATGAAGCTTCCTTCATTGTATCCAGAGAAGAGCACATATATTAATGTGGATAACACCAATGAAGCTAGTGAAGGGAATAATTCCTGTGAGGAGCAGCTGAGGGAGCTGGGGATGTTTAGCCTGGAGAAAAGGAGGTGGGGGCTGTCCTCTTCTCCCAAGCAGTTAGTGACAGGACAAGAGGAAATGGCCTCAAACTGCACCAGGGGAGGTTCAGATTGGGCATCAGGAAGAATTTTTTTCACTGAAAGGATTGTTAAGCATTGAAAAGGGCTTCCCAGGGAGGTGGTAGGGTTCCCATCCCAGGAAGTTCAACCAATGACTGGACATGGCATTCAGTGCTCTGGGCTGGGGAAGGTCACAGGTTGGACTTGATGATCTTGGAGTTTTTTTCCAACCTTAATGATTCCATGGCTCCTTCTTGAGTAGGGACAGATTGCTCATACCATACTCACATCCTGGAAGCATTAATATTGTCTCTTTTATCTACCAAGCTCTTTCCAGGAATTTGAAATCATGGAGAATTCCACCTTATTTTCAGTTTGTCTGAAGTTGTTCAGCAGGTACACAAGTTATTAGATGGGAAGAATGGCAAGCATGATGATCTCACAAGCTTTCTTTCCTTAGTAAATTCAGCCAAAGAAGATATTTATTTACATATTCCCAATGGCATACAAATGTAACTCAGGTGGAGAGCCTGCTTGTTCCCAGAACATCAAGAAACTTCAGAGAAATTTAGGTTAAAAGCTCATTTGTTTCAAAATTGCATATTTGCTGCCTGCTTTGTTCCTTTGCTTGGCTGGAAAGCATAACACAGGGACGCTGTGAGCTTTTCTTTCAGATCCTTGCAAACATCTGCTTGTTTTATATTCCAAATGCTGCTTACAATATAAAATCATATCCCAAACAAAAGATATTTCTCTACAAATAAGGAACCAATTAATGTCAGAAAGTCTAAACCAATATATTAAAAGGAAAACAACTAAAAAGAAAAGCAAATGTGGCTGAACTGTGAGTATCTGATATTGCTGTGATGCCCAGGGCTGTTGGCTCCAGCCAGTGTGGGTTGGGATTGAATTTACTTAGTTCTGTATAAACAGAGGATCAGACAGGGGTTTTCTGATT
The DNA here is from genome assembly GCF_963662255.1 of Cinclus cinclus. Lineage (NCBI taxonomy): Eukaryota > Metazoa > Chordata > Aves > Passeriformes > Cinclidae > Cinclus > Cinclus cinclus. Next base: position 17,085,723 of record NC_085059.1, read on the forward strand.
GTTTTTTTTCAAAAGTACAAATATGATGCTGGAAACCCCAATGGATGTTGTTTCAAGGCAGTGACATAAGATGGGGCTAAAATCTTTGCAAACTTGGTAGTGCCTTAGCAGACCTAGTAATATCACAGCAGGGAACAGCAACGTCACATCTGGAACATTATAAAATTGGCAATGCTGAAAAGGCATTAGTAAACATTATTAAGAATTCCTTGCAGGCAATTAGACTGCAACAATATCTTTGGAGAAAGGTTTTTTTTTTCCTTTTGCGTCTTTATTTCTATCTTGCTAATGAGGGACTAATGAGCCACAGACTTGTTACCTAGGAGGGATATCTCAACAAAGCTCTAGTGAACTTAAACCCAGTATTTACAGACTGATGACTGTTCACATTCATTATATGTTTTAAATGAGGAGGGACTACAGTAAAAAAAAAAAAAAAAACAACAGAAAAGGAAGCAAGTTGTTCCTAGCTGAGAGACTTTTGAAACTGTCAGAAATTTGTAATGTCAAGGTTAGAGCCTTCCACCTTTCCCACCATTTAAGGCTGAGCACCGTTGTGTGTTACCAAAATATTAGTCTTCTCTGATCATTGCAAAACCTACTTTTTGGTTTCAATGATTTCAAGAGATTTTTTTTTTTTTTTTTTGACTCCTTAGGAAATCAGGCTACTAAACAGAACCTGTAAGCATTCGCTGTCTGTGTAGGGGTACATTGGCACATGCCTGCTTCCATCAGCCCCTGCTCACAATTTTTTTGCAAACACAGTCTTTTTCTCTGTCTTTTTCTGGCTACCTAATCTTAACTCTCCAAGAAACTGCAGATAAGACATTGGAGAATCTCAAGCAGAGCACACTTGCAGTTCCAGGCCCAAGGAAATCACTCAGAGCTTATCAGCAGCTCTGATACCAGCCGTGATTAGGGCACATGGGTGGGACTCGGGAGCCGTGGCTAAAATGAGTTGCTCTGCTACACTTTTCCTATGTGCCCTTGAGAAACCCATGCATGGACAGTTTTTTAAAAACCTCCCTCTCTTACAGGCTGGAGGCCTAAATCTATCCTGAGACATCAGGGTGGGTAGTCCATGGACTGAGGCAAACATCACTGGGATGTGCCCTCGGAGCACTGAACACAGTGACCTTTGTGACTGGATCCCTTGAGCAAGCCCTCAATACCAAGTGAGGGGAATTTGGTTGCCAAATGGTTCAGTCACCAGGATAGAGTGTGTATGACCACACAATAAATCTACCTGCACCTTCCTCTCTTCTTCACACCCCAGAAGATCTTCATGTAGCCAAGACATGGTGGCAAAAGCAGTTTCACAGAGTCTTTGCTCACAGACTGGGAGTGTGCAAACCCTTTTTAATTTATAAACAGCTGCTTTGCCACAAAAAAATTCATTTGTGAAGATGCACAAAAGGTTTTGGTTGATTTTCAAGAACAAATTAGGGAACCTTGAACGTTGCCACAGAAGAGTTCTTGGGCAGCTCACTTTCTCTTGAGTTTTTTCAGGCTTATTTTCCCTTGGGATGTCCAGTAAAGTTGTTTCAGTTGCTGGTTCCTGTGGCATCTTGGACTTTTCACCTTGAGCTCCTTATCCTTGGCTTTTACCTCTTCCCTGTGTGTATCCCACAGACTTACTTGTTTTGCCTGGTCTGGTACAGAAGCCACAGCGTTCACTGGGAGCTGATGTCAGTGCCTTGGCACCCAGCACAGGGCTAACAAAGGACCCTAATTCCAGGCTTTTGAGCCGTTCACCCACACAGCTCCATGTCAGCTGGGCAGGGATGTAAACCTGTGATTGCCAAGCACAGGGTGGCTCTGCCACCTGTTCCATCATTTCTCCACCTTATGTGCACTCACTCTGAGGACTGTAAGCAATTACTCTGTTAGGTACTAAATACGATATGCCGCACATGGTAGTGTAAAATTATGGAATTTGAGGGTTTTAATGAGCTCAGGTGCAATACAAAAGAACTTTTTTTTTTTTTCTCTGTCCATAAAATTATATGGCTTGGAATCAGGGGGTTTATACAGCCCTGGACAAAACCATTTTATTTAAAGGGTGGGTAAAAGTGGGGAGTGGGGGAATACAACAACAACAACACCCTCGCCCAGCACAATTATATGCAGATTTGTTCATAAATCTGGGCTGGAGCAGATGTGCTGCACATGTTGAAAATCCAGAGCATGTTGCTGGAACTTAAAACATAAACATGAACCTGTTTCCAAAGAGGAAAATGTGCTCACAGCGAGGAGCTGACCCTGTGCTTTAAACAAAGATCAAGTCCCTTCTGCCTATTGTGCCTTTGCCATGTGTTTACTTTCCTTGCTTGGTGCCTAGGGTAGCTTAAGGAGTAGCCAAAAGAAGAAAGCAATTTACTTAGCTCTGAAAAGAGCCAGTGGCACTTCAGGCTTAAGGAAGCAAGAGGGAGGATGTGACCCAACTCATCTGGCTATCAAGGGTCCTATTAGATTGGGTCAGCAGTATCATGCCGAATCACACATCTGTATTTTTAGCAGTCTTTTTCCCTGTAGCTAAATCTTGTAGAAAAACATGACTGCGCTTTAAGTGGGTAAGGCGGTAAGAAATACTCTGCTTTAAACACAAGCCTGCACTCTGTAGACAGTTGGAAGTGAAGTTGCTTGTGTGATTAAATTCCTTTGGAGGGTAGCAGGGCACGTTCTTGAAGACTCTGCATCCTGACTGAGTGCCACCATACTTTATTTTCTTAACAGTGACAACTGATATGCTGGTAGCACCTCCTGTCTAAGGCTGTGAGATTTTGGCGTGGCCTGATACATGTCTGATGCACGTGGCAGCAGGTGAGACAATTTTCTCTTTTTCTGGCTTTTTATTTTGTCGGAAATGAGTGTGTCTCGGTCAAAGGATACTGTGAATTCAAAGTGCCTTCTTCCTGACCCTTAAAAAAGAGTAGCCTTCCAGTTAAGTTACAGAGTTTATTATGAGGCTGCTTCCAACCTGTTCATTCCACTGGATGTTTAGAAAAAGAAAGGAGTTCATTTTCCATCGCCAGGCCTGATGATGCCATGACCTACATGAATACAGACTTTTCCTCTGGAGGAACAGTGGTGGGTGTGATCGTCTGTGTACCTTTGCAGGAGTTCTCTTAGCTCTCCATGGAGGATGTTGCATTGAGGCATGATGTTGAAATCTGTGCTCATGCACTTATCCCTACAAGCCGGTGATGTCAGGAGCTTTAATCGCTGAGACTCATGTGCACACTCATGCCACTCCTTGCTCTGGCAGTCAGCTGCAATAACCTGCCTCTGGGAGAAGGGTATTTGGTGGTTTCAGAGCTTGAGAAACCCACACCTCTCTAGCAAACTGCTCGTGTTTATTTTCACTTAAAGCCACGGAAAGGAATGGCTGTTAAAAACAGACAGGTTGACATAGATGAGGATTATGTCAGAGAGGGAATGAGCAGTTTATGCTGAGAACAGCCACAAATAAAACATATCTCTTTGGTTTGTTGAAGGTGAGAGAGATGTATATCTGGATCAGCCTCCTCTACTTGTTGTACCTTCCTTGCCCAATGCCTTTTTTGCCACCTGCACAGCCCAGGACGGGGCTGCCCCACCAGAGGTGTCACAAACATTAAACCTGTCAAGGGCAGTGAGGTCCCTCCATGCTCTGCTGGACAGGCGTTGTGATGACTAATTGAAAATGGGGTTTCATTTGAGAAACACTCACACGTACAAACTCCATTAACTAATCAGCTTTCCAAGGGGTTTTACAGTTTTGAAGCCCAGAAGCTCCTGCCACTGACAGCACACAGCCCAGGATAAAGGGAAAAGGGCTGTCAGTGCTGACAAGTTCACCTTAGACTGGAAAATTTTAAGTGTTCCCAGTGGCCTGACTATTTGTCCTTCCACCTGACTACTGTTCAATCCATTGCCCTCAAAAATGGTAAGAGGAAGAAAAGATGCATTATTATTAATAAATGAATGGAGCTATTTGCTATTTATTATTTAAGCTCTCGATACTGGCAGGCTTTAGTGATACATGAAATATAGGCAGGTAATTTATTTATTAGGCAAAATAATGATTTTTTTCCCCCACCATTCTGGAGCCCTCTTTGACCCAAAACAGCAGGGGGTTTATCAAATACAAATACCATGACTTGTAATTTTAGAGTCTTTCAGAGCACTGTAACTGACTACCTTTTTAACATAAATACATTGAACAAATAATTTATAGAAGTATTCTGGGAATATTTTAGGGTGTTTTATTACTACTTCTGAAAGCTATGGCATGTTATTGATTTTGGTGTATTAATATAACCTAAAAGTGAGGGCACATGCTTGCCTTCTAATCCAAATCAGCCTTGATGGCAACCCATATATTTTACTGAAAGGAGCCTTGAACTAATGGCAGAGGTTAACAATTACACATCATAGCCAAAAGTTTAAGATAATGAATTTTCCACATTGCACACTGTCCAGCTCCAGCCCCAGGAAGTTCCCCACTAGTCCCTCCTCAATGTCTCATCCAAATTTCTCCAGTAGCTGTTTGTCAGAATTTTGAAACCTTTTCCTTGCACTTGTGTCATACAATTTGCATTGTATTCATGAAGGCTTCCACTGAGGAAGTGTAATCATCATTACCGTTTTCTTTATGCCATAAAGATAGCATATTTCTCTTAAAATGAGCTTGCTTGCTCGCTTTGTATTTTATGATGTACATAAGTGGGTGTATGTGTGTATACAGAGGCATAGGTATATATAACAAGAGCAGGGATGCGTACATTACTGGACGTGGGGATTTCTCTGTTTCATTCTCTGCTGCCCTGGGCTGCTGCTGGTGGGCACTAGAGAGGTTTTTTGTTGCTCCATCTGCCTCTCTCCACCTGTCCAAAGGCTCCCGAGTAGCTCCAGTGCAGTGTGCTGGAAGGTTGGTGCCTCCAGCACTTGCTTTCTGGTGACCTGGGTACCTGCTTGGTTAGTGCTTCAGTGAAACTGGACCAGTTCACCTGGCTGCTGAAAGCTGTCCAGCAGCACCAGTGCCTGATCCTGGCCATGGTGGTGCACTTGTCAGCCAGAACCCCTGAAAGAGGACTCTTCAAACCTCACCACCTGATGTGGGCTCCTTTTTTATCCTCTTCCCAAGTTTTCTCTGTAATCTTCTCTGCTGACAATTAGTTTCACCATAGTTATCTCAGTTTTCCCCTTGTTTATTTCTTGGCTTTAAAAAGGAATTGTGGATAGTTTTAAGTACCTTGACATAGCAAATGTGTGAGCTAGATTTCTTCTCTGGCTGCACTTTCTTGAGAGCATTCAGACTGTTTGGTTGCCATGTATTTCTCCTCTTTCAACAAGCAATGGTTCTTTTATCTCATATTTATGTTTTTCTGATCACTCTGTGGTGCCGTCAGGGATGGCTTGGCCATGGGAATTCCTGGTTCTGACCAGCTTTTTGAGTGGGCAGAGTCTTTGGGGACAGCTCTGCATTGTTGGGGGCCAGTGATGAGGAATAGACATACAGCTTCAGCAGCAGAGTGAAGGAGAAAAGTCCCTCCAGATTTGTACCATAGTTCAAAGTTTCTGGAAACTTCACATCTCGGGCAGTCAGAGACTTGTGTTGCACTTCACCATCTTCAGCCCCTTGTTTCTCTCCCTTGGTGCTGTCACCATTGATATAATGGCATCATGGTGCTATTGCTGCTGCTTAGAGTGGGAGGGAAAGACATGGGGTGCTCCTGGAGAAGACTCTTAAGTCTTGAGGTCCTGTTGTCCTCAAAGCCAGAAGGATCCTTGCCCACCCTTCTGTTTCAAAAGCCTATGCATGGGGAAGTGTGTGACGTGGACTGAGAAGTATGCATTAAAATAGCATAAAATGCAGGCTTTTCAATTTTTTTTCTTCAGAGTAGAATTCAATCAAAATAACTCTGGAGGGGGAAAAAGCATGCAGATCTTGAGGGGCAGGGAATAGGCCATCTGGCTGAACATGCTGCCCGTTAAAATGTACCTTAATCCCCACTTCCTGCTCTTTTACCATATGCTTTGCTGTGTGAAAACTCAGGTACAAAGCAGTGCCCTGAAAAGGTGACTCCTAATTAAATCCAAAAGAGGCATTTTATATTCATCATCCTAGATGTACTCACATCTTTATTTTCCAATAAAATGTGCTCGCTCCTCCTGTCCTTGTGGTGTGGCTGGTGTCACTTCCCACCCAAGAAGTTTCTGGAGGAAGGACTATTTTTTTCTTTTCTTTTTTTTTTTTTTTACACAATTTAAAATCTTCTTTAGTGTTTTTTTGGTGGTAAAACTCCAGCACTATTTATGTCCAGGTGTAGTTAATGCCCTCATTCTCAAAGGAGGAACAGCAAGGGAGTAGAGTTGAAATAAAAGTTGTATTCTGCATGCCTGCTTCCCTTGCAGTCAGCATTTAATGATTTGCAAATAGTAATAATACACTGGCAAAGGAGACAAGAGGCTTAAAGGCAGTGAAAAGCAATTTCAAATGTAAATTAGGTCTTGGGCCCATTGCAGCTAAGGTTTTATTGGTACAGGTTTTTTAATGCAACGGACAGGGCTTGATACTAAGGAGCATTTTTAAAACTTTGTGATTTTCAAGCTTCATAAACTTTTAAAGCTTTCAAAGCAAATTTTCAAGCCATGGTTAATCCACTATTCTTCCTGCAGCTTGGTTTAGACTTTTCAAATGGTTTTGGTGCTGGAACTTATTTTTTACATTGTCACAGACTTAGATGGAGACAAAGGCCCTTTGGAAAAAAAGGGCGGTCAAACCCTCTGAAAACTAATGGAAGCCAAGGAACTTAAAAATTCTTAAGTTCAATCTTTCCCTTGCATGGCGTGGCCCAGAGCAGTGGTGGGACAAGCAGGCAGTGTGTCCCAGGTCCCTTGTTTAATGGGATATACACAGACCCACCAGAGCATCGTATTTCCTTATGTGCAATAGGCTGCACAAACTGCAGTTCCTTTCCTCCAGGTGCACCTGATACAGAGAGCTCCTGTTGTTGTTTTGGGTTCTTTATTTTTAAGTTCAGTAGGTTTTATTGGGTTATTTTCCTACCCTGTGAATGCAGGCACCAGGTAGTCAATAACAATCGCTCCATTAAAAAGGAAAAATAAAATCTTTGGTGTTTGCTGCACACACTTAAAATAAAAAAAAATGAAGGGGGAAAGATGAAGGGAAAAACAGATGCCAAATGTTGTTTTACATGTCACAGAGGCTGCTTTTCCATAAATTCATGTCTCTGTAAGAGTGAAAGTAAAATGTTACCAAAGAGGTGTGTTCTATCACATTCTTCTGCCAGTCTTTGATATTATCACATCTGAAAATCCAAATGCTTATTTGACAGCTGCATTATCTTAAATTAACTTTTAGCATCCAATCTGAGAACATTTCGGCCCAGACAGGACTCTCCTGAGGTTACAAACGAATCAATAGGAGGGCCAGGAATAGAAGTCAAATAGGCCTCCTGTGCTCCTTTTAGCTACCAGACCTCCTTCAGCTGAAAATCACATTGTGCCTCAACCCATCTCCAGGAGTTTAGTCCCAGAAAGGACGAAAGAAATTCCTCCTCTCCCACTGCCTGGCACTGCTTTGGTTGGTGTTCAGCACCTCCCTGGGCTTTACCATCCCTTAACGCTGCTACTTCCACTGTCTACAAAAAGCACAGAAACCCCACCACGTCTGCTGCTCCTCAGCATTCAGCTCTGAGCACCAGTCACAACTGGTTTGTGTTCTCTGCCTGCTTCTGCCACTGGGGCTTTGTTTAGGCTTGATAGTGAGCGGAACAGTCAGGTGTAAGATTTTAGGTCTCTGCTCAGATGAATTGTGCACGGTACACTCCGAGCAGCCCGAGTGTTTACAACAGCCTGTGACAGAACGTGTTACTCCTTGCAGCTTGAGGCACTGCCACAGAAATATGGCACATTGCACAGGAATTGCTTGTGCAGCAAGCTGAAAGTTGGGTTATTAGGGTGTGCTGTCAGATTAACCCACCGGCATGCAATCCAACCCGATTCCAGCAGCGAGGATTTATTACCTGCCGTGACTTCCAGTCACATCTGAGCTCACCATGAAATCACAGGGTGGTTTTTTGTCCATGTGTGTCTGTGTGTGTGTGTGGTTGCTGTGAAGGAGAGAGTGGCCAAGCTTTACAGGAGCTGGGAGCGAGTTCCCAAGGTGTAGCACGGCATCCGGAGCCCTTTGCAGCGTGCCATGGCCTGTGCTTGGGATTAAAATCTTCTCCTGTGGTGCTTAGCCTGCAAATTATTTGTGTCATGGGAATGTACTTGAGGATGAAGGAATTAGTGTCTCAGACACGCAGGTGGACCCTGCTGAGGTTACAGAGTAACTGGCTGCAGTGGTAGGTGCCAAAGGCTTTGCCATTCAAATCACCAGCTCTCTGAATGTTGGGATTACATCCTCTCTGCTAATGCTGGTGCCAATTTGTTTCAAAGCTGTTGATGTTTTGGGGAGCTGTGAACACCTGTCCAGGGGGGATTGGACTGAGATCTCACATGTCCAGTTTGCATTATCCTGACAAAGTGCCCACAACTGGCTCTGACTCAGCCACAGTTTGACAACTCTTACTTGCTCATACCTGTGACTAAAGCACCAATCTAAGCACCTGTGACTAATCCACCACTGTCAGCTAGGATCAGATGGGAATTACCTCTTTCAGCAATGCAAATAGTTTAGAAAAAAGCAAACCATATCTACTTTTCCTTGTAGCTGTTTGTTCAGTGTCCTGTCCCCACTTCCCTCCAACTCTGTGACATACAAATAGTTTGTCAAGGAATGTTGGGTTTTATCAGTGACCAGCCTGTGGCTAACCAAATCACCATTGTACCTGGCAAGTTTGAATGTAAATAGAAGCCAACAGGTGAGGTCATTAGCTAATTATTATATGATAATGACTATGCACCTCCATGCTTGATGTAATTAGAAACTTTTAATATGTGCCTGTTTTGTGACCTGTAAAAAACACTTAAGAAGTTCTGAGGGTTCAGCCTTTCCTTTCCTTTCCTTTCCTTTCCTTTCCTTTCCTTTCCTTTCCTTTCCTTTCCTTTCCTTTCCTTTCCTTTCCTTTCCTTTCCTTTCCTTTCCTTTCCTTTCCTTTCCTTTCCTTTCCTTTCCTTTCCTTTCCTTTCCTTTCCTTTCCTTTCCTTTCCTTTCCTTTCCTTTCCTTTCCTTTCCTTTCCTTTCCTTTCCTTTCCTTTCCTTTCCTTTCCTTTCCTTTTTCCCTTTCCCTTTCCCTTTCCCCTTCCCCTTCCCCTTCCCCTTCCCCTTCCCCTTCCCTTCACAGTCTGTTTTTCCATCTCTGAACTCTGTGACATGAAAACTGTAAAATTACATATGTGACTGAGAAATAGATTTGACTCATGGAAATTCCTTGGTGGAGGTAGAGGACTGCAGCCCACACCAGTGACCATTGTGACCCGAGCTGCCCTCAATGGAGCAAACAGTATTTGTTTTGGATTAATTCAGAGAGAGTTAGAGAAAGTATTATTTCAATCTTTGATTTAGCAGAAGATTTAGGCTGCTGCCAGAACACAGCTTCAATACTTTAATTTAAATCTGAGCATGAATGTTCTTGAAGTAAGTGGAGCTGTTCCTGTGTTTAAGCTAAGCATAACTTAATGTTAATGAATCAGCTGGGAGCATCTAAAAGACTGAATCCACAAAAAGAATAATCTTCATTTTCGTAATGTGTACCTTGTAAAAATTCTCTAACAGTATTGGGGAATCAATAACTTCCTATTTCTTCAGAATATTTTTCCTGTTCTTAAGAGTGTGCTTGTTGCCACAACAGCCTTTTTCCTCCTTTAGACGTCCCTTCCCAGTTGGTAATTTATTATTATTTCAAATCAGTACGCACATAAACATTGCTATTTTAATTAGGGAGAAGCAAACAGAAGTCACAGGCTATAAGGCTCTGCAAGTATGCTTGCTACTCTCACATTTTAATTATTTATTGGAGTAAATAAAATTAAATATTTTCATAGCGATCCAGAACAGGATTTGAAGTAATTACTCTGTCAAATTCATCAAAAATTCTCTCATCAAAATAAAAACCTTGATGTTACTGAATAATTTATAGTACAAATACACAGAAATTGTAAAGTATTATAAATAGAAAACTGCAGGGTAAGTGAACATGAATTAGTTAAGGGTTATGTTTCTGAAAGAGCCTGTCATAAGCTGTATAAATTTTTAATATGTGTTTTTGAGGCCTAATTTTCAGTGTACAGTATATACCAACAACTACAGGAAACAACCCGAAAACGGTGATTTAGAAACACAGCTGTTTATGATAGAGGCCAGATTGCAGCTCCTCTTCCTGGGCCTTTCTCTCACACAATTTCAACTAATGATGTTTGCCACTGAATGCCGATGGCTTAACATGAATCATCTGCCTAAATAGCAAATACATTAAGTAAACCTAATCTCTATTATTATCTATGAATACCAAATGCTGGGACAATATCCAGCCTATTAAACCCCAACTGTTCAGTGAGGCATCCCTACGCCAGTGGCTTAATGTGCCTGTGCTCAGTCTTTGCTCTGGTGTGATTGAGGATCCCTCCTCCTTGTGCTGGAGGGGGCCCTTGGTGTATCTGGCAGCCACAGGGTCTGATCCTGCAAGCTGCTCTCTTCCCACCACGTATAGAAGGAGCTGGAAGTGCTCAGCACCTTGCAGGTTGATGGTAACTTCCATTAAATCTTGTAACGTTGAAGATGACTCTCCATGTTATTGATTACCAAGGATGTGTCAGAACAAAACCTCTGATCCTGAGTCCCCTGACTTTACTTCTTCTCTTTCTAATTCTGGATCAAATTTCTCTGCTAAAAGTTTTCTCATTAAACAAGTTAGCCACAGGTCTGGACCTTCCCTTGCTAGAGCCACTGTTTTCTGTGCATCTGAGATGGATGCAAATATCAACAGCCTTTCAGAAAACTACCCCTGCCAGCTCATGGTAGACTTGAAAAGCAAAACTTCCTCCTTCCCAGCCACCTGAAATTTGAGATTTATGGTGGGATCTGGATCTAAGGCAGCAAAGGAAACCTGCTGCAGCTCCACAGATGCTGAGGGAGTTCTGGATACAGTGGTGTAAGGCTGAGGTAATGCCACAGGAGTCAGTGGATTTGTTATGAATTACTCGCAGTGTAATGAAGCCTAGAAGCCTTTTTTCACTTCTTTGTTACAAAGGTCATTAGGCAAATTGTACTTCTATTCTTATAAGTGGATCAGGACTTAAAGAAAATAGATTTGGTGCCATTTGCTGCTTATTGCATTTTAAGGGGGATCAGTTAAGGGAGGGTTTTTTCTTTGCCTTTGTTGTAGCATGTCACTGTTTTGGTAGACATGTCAGTTCAGATCATATCTGGCTAAAACTTTGGTGTTTGAGAGCCAGTAAGAAATATGCACTTTTTTGATCAATACAAGTTACAGAAATAGATGCAGGTAATGATTTTCAGACAGCTACGCCAAGAAAGCTTTATCAGATGTAGAATATGCTATCTCATTTCATGCATGCATCTACCTCTGGCAAGGTTCTTTCTATTTCTGGGACCTAAAGGGCCTCAGCAAGCTAATTCTGCTTGTAAATCTCTGCTACATCAGAAAGGTCAATATACAAGATGAAAAGTAGGCACAAAATGACAGGAAGTGGGAGCACAATTGGAACCAGTTAAAAATTGCAAACCTTCTCTGTTTGAAAATGAAAATCCATGTACAGAACTCATGGGAACAACTAGGGAATGTTCAGGAAGCTATGGGAAGCTTTGGCTCACAGAAACTTAAATGTAACCTAAATTTTGCTTTGCTTCTCTGCACAAGGTGAAAAGCACCCAGCTTAAATGAAGTACAAGAGAAATCTATTGACTACGGAGTAGACATTGGAATTTATTGCTGTTCTGTTTCTCTTCCCATTCATCAGCCAAGAATTTCCTAACTGGCTACATTAACAGTGTCACCAAGCATTTTGTGGAGGTTTTAAGTGACTCAGGGATTTAATCTTTAGCATAATTGCTGTCTAACCCTGTGCTCTGCAATCTGAATAATGTGGGGAACATTTCCCTAGTACCCCAAACATTGCATTGCTTTATGTCAGATTGTCAGCAACGAAGTTTTTTTATGACTATTTAATTAAAGAGAAACCATTTGATCATTTAGAACTTCTGGTTTTTTTCCTAGAGTAAAGCTTCCTCTTATAAATCCAGACTATCAAAATCTGTGAGGAGCACAGAGGTGGAACCTTCCATGTATTAGTTATTCACCAGGTCCTTCCTTTCTTTCTGTTTAATATTTGATAGGCACAATTGTTCCTCCTACTTCTGCACTGTAGTCAATAGTGTGTCATCCTCTGCTGTCATCTCAGGTCACCTTCCTGAACTGCTTGGGTTTAGGAGTCAGGTCTGGTGCAGGCAAGTTAAAACTTTTGATAGTAGAAAGAGATATTCATTTAATATGCTGGTTGCTAATCATTATCAGCCTGTTTTAAAATGAGAAAGTGGCTCATATAGGGAATCACTTAATTTCCCTAAGCACATTTGGGTCTCACTTGCTTTAAAGATGTGCTCTTAGCTTGATTTTTCTCTTTAGGTTTGGGGTCTTTAACATTTCCTCTTCTGTTGCTTGTGGTTTCATTGTAACATTATTCTTACCGCTTTTTCCTCTTCCATCTATTTCGCTTTCTACTCCACAAGGATATTGTAGTTTTTTTGGATGTCAAATGGAACGACAAAGGGAAAAAATCCCCACAATTCTTTTTTCAGACTATGAATAGTCTTCCTTTAAAAAAAATAAAAAGTTCTGGTTCATCTGTAGCCAAGTTTATTGGAAATGACAGCTCAAAAGTTCAGTGAGTGAGTGAAGTTCCTAGAGATCAGAAGGCCTCTGCTGTTTCTACTGTTTCCAGGCCTCAATACAAGGGCACCTTTTGGAAGTTTCAAGGTCAGCTGTAGGTCTATTATTATATTGAATGGAAAGGAAATAATTTTGCACTTGTATCCAACTTCTTGTCATCTTTCTCCTTACCCTACTTGGCTTCTTTGTAGTACTTGAAGGCCTCAGCTTCATCTCTTACGGCCATTGTGAATGGTTTGATTGGTGTTGGCCATGCTATCCCTTCTTTCCTCTTTCTAAAAAGCAAATGATCATATTGCATTGAAGAAACTATTATTGCCATCAGACAATCTGCCTTAATTTTCACCTTCTCTGAAACTTTCAACTCCTCATCAACATTTCAGAAGGAAGTAACTGTGTTGGTTTTCAGTAACTCTGAGGAATTCTAGCAGTTCTGATCCACACTTTGGATAAGTCATAGAACAGAGACAACTATGGACAAAGGATGTACTGGTCTTTTCTTTTGATTTTTTCCACTTTGCTGCTTCAGGGCTTTTTTTTTTGAAGCATTTGTTCAAGTCCCCTGAAGCAAAGGCAGGGACACAAGTCTGTACAAAGTTCCATTAACCAACCACCTCTCCTAACCAGCAACACAGAGCACTGTGGGATCAAGACTGTGTGTGTGATGCCCAGAATTGTAGCTTTGTCTTCCAAGGAAGGACTCAGGTTGGAGTTTTGGAATCAAGTATTTGCAGGAAGCCCACCCACAGATATTTTTTTCTCAAACATCTCTTGGCAGCTTTTTCTTCTGTGCCCAGGAGAATGTTGCTATAGGTGGTACATTAGCCTGGCTCAGCCCTGCCTGACAGAAACACAACACCAATTCAGCAACGTGCTTCTTGTCCTCCCTCCCTATTCCTGATTCACAGCAAAAAATAAACAGGATAACAGGACTTGTTCCTCTAAGTTCTTATTTCTGCTAGTGACTGGTTCCATACCAGGGCTCAGGATTTTAATGTAAGTGATGTTAGGCTCTAAAGCACCTCCTGTGTTTTGCTTGACACATGGAGCATTTTCTTAACCACTTAGGCTTGTATATGGTCACTGAGACTGAATGTGGGACCACAGAGCACCTTCAGCTCTTCACTCTGATTACCTCCTTGGATTTTATAGAATTACTCCTAATTGACAGCAGTGTAACATGGATAAGGACTGGAGCCTTCTCTCATCCCAAAACCACTGGGATGATTATCTCTTCAGAGCTTACACAGTGCTTTTCATATATTATACCTAAAATGTAGTTTACATTTTTCTGAAAACCCAAGGCTAAAGGCACAGTTTATGTCTGATGGGTCAAGGGGAGCAATGGAGAAAAGGGTATATACAGAGAGAAGGAGCTGTGTGGGCTGACCTGGCAATAGCATTTGTCTCAAGTAAAATGATGGAAAATGTGTTTGGGCACCTTTGGTGGTAGATGCTTGTGACTCTGCAACTTTTATGTGGCAGCACCTGATCTTGGACACGCACTGCTGATAGGAGAAGGCTCTGTGGTATTCCTAAGAAGAAATAATAGCACAAGCTCAGACCAGTGGGGAAGTTTACTGCCTGCTCCTGACCTGCCCAGAGTGCTTTGGCAGGTGTGAGGAAGTCGCATTAGCTCCCAGCTACGTATCAAGCAGATTTTCAAAGAGCATTTGATGACTTATAAAACAGAACATGGTTTTGGGCTTGAGTATTTATCTGAGCAGCTGTCTCCCTCTGTATGGGCCTAAGCACTGTTTGACATCATCTAAAGCTGTTTTATTGGCCATTCCAAAACAAACACAGTGCAAATAGGCTTAGCACCTTTGGAAGGCAACTGCTTAGTTATTGTGTGGAATTCATTTTGGGCTGGGGATCTGTAAAGCTGAGTCAATATGCTGATTTGGATCTAAGCCACAAGCTTACCTTTTAACCTGCACTTTTTTCCTTCTTCTAATAGAGCCTTTTGTCAAACCACATATTGTTGTGCCTTTATTGTCAACTGCCCTGCCTGAATACATTTGCATGATAAATAGTGGGGGTTCTTCCTTTGAGTTGACACCACCTAGGAAAGAGTTAGAAATAAAACCTGCACTTCTTTCCCCACTCATCTGGTTTTACGGAGGGATACTCTTGGACTGCTAACTTGAAGATCTGGAGCTCTTTAGCATCCTTGGAATCCACTGTCTTTTCTGGAAGGACTCACCATTGGGTAGCTCCAAGACTTTCCCCTGAGGACTCTCTCCAAGTCCTCCTCATCTGCTGTGCAGCTGCTGCTGAAGTGCTGCTGGGTGCTGACGATACCAGGGACTCTGATGTCTTCATCTTATCAAACCTGCTTTAAGCTGCCACCATTTGTAGAGCAGCCTGTGCAGGGACTGAGAGGAATTGACTCAGGAATGAAGGTTGTCTGGCTGATGATCTGCTCGGGTCAGACAGATACTTACAGGAAGGAGGAAATATGTGGTGAACTGGAAGCAAAAGGCATCAAGTGTAGCTGAATCCTTCCTGCCTGCTTGCTACTGTCATGATTTTAAATTGGGCAACATGAAGTATCCCAGTTTCCTTTTGTTAGGGTCTTCCTAGGTAGAATTTTCTAAATGGGTTTTACAGGTAATGTCAAGACATTCTTTTCTTATGAGGTGTGGTCACTGCTTGTGTTTTGGAGTGGCTGTGCACTTTGAAGGATTTAAACTTAGCATAAAAACCTTGAGACTTTCCAGACATAACTCTTCATCTAGAAAGTAAGCTTAATATTTAGAAGGTGCTTGTTTGTTTTGCTGGCTTAATTTAGTAGGATTTCCTCATGGCATGGCCTGATCCTGCTTTGAGCTGGCAGCTGGGCAGGAGAGGCATTGTGAAAGTCCCTTGGTGTGTTCATACTGCTCTGTTTCCCTCATAAGAGTCATAAGTGCCCTTGTATTTCTTTATCACTCTGGGAAAATAAGAGCAATATTCTGGTGTTATTTCCTCAGGAAAAAAAAAATGAGCTGTCTGGGCTCCTTGGGACAAAATTCAAGGGAGAGGACAAAGATTCTGAGTACTTACCTAACAACTGGAATACTAGGAAATAAATGTGGGCCAAAGCTGTGTGACTCTCCACAAAAACCAATCATCTGAAAACACAGGCTCTGAAAACTAAATGCTGCATAAAGGGGAAACATCCCCCAACTTTCTGGAAGTTTTTGGCAGTGTCACATTATAGGAACAGGGACCTGTCGATTTGTCTCTTGGATAGGTAAGGTCCTTGTGTGACCTCCATTCCTGAGTCATCTCAGTACCTTAGGATCTTTTACACATTTTCATGGGGCCAGATTTACACAACAGAATATGACAGATAACATCAAAAGAACATAACAAACTCTCTGACTAAAATGATCGCCATGCAGTCTTTGCTTGTGTTTGTTCTAAAATGACTTTTGCTTAAATTTTGCAAAGTGCACCAGAATCCCCCAAAATGGAGCACAAACATGTGCACTAGGATAGATATGTGACCCCTTCACCCTGTGTTCCCACATGGCAGCACTTACAGTGGCCACAATGCCACTGCACTGGCTCTTACGAATGATTCTGCCACCCCATACCGTGATTAAGTATTGCTGTTATAAACCAGGTA
Organism: Cinclus cinclus; assembly: GCF_963662255.1. Lineage (NCBI taxonomy): Eukaryota > Metazoa > Chordata > Aves > Passeriformes > Cinclidae > Cinclus > Cinclus cinclus. Next base: position 17,102,202 of record NC_085059.1, read on the forward strand.
CGTCTCATGTTAATAACAACATCTGTTAACTAACAAATTGCTCATTAACCAAGAGTAATGGTGAATTCCACCAGATTACAGCTCTGCAGGTCTTTTACGAAAGAGCTATCGACAAACTATTGTGCCTTTTTTCTCTAAAGATTTAAAGTATTTTTCCTTTTAGTGCTGAGTTTCTCAAAGCAATGGTTATCCCGTACACTTTGGTATTATCTAAAAGCACTGTAAGAAGATATTTAGAAAGAATAGGTACATTCCCTTACTATTTTATGGAATAAAAAGTCTTTTCTGTAAGTCATCTTTGAAGGGATTCCTGAACAATGCACCAAAACTCAGCTATAAACACGCTACTATCATATAATAGACCCTGTCTTTTACAATACCTACAGGGAATCACTTTTTAAAGTCTATAACATACACTAGTCTTTTTATATGATGGACTCATATAAAAATAAAAATTGATAAAAAATAGTAATAAATCTGGATTTTATATTATGCGCTGAGCAAAGTCTAAATTAAACTACTGTATTAAACCTTCTATGAAGTAGACCTAATTAATTAAAAACACCAGGGTTAAGCAATTTAGCCATCAATCTCTTAGCTTAAGTGGGGGATGAGGTGCATATGGTAGCTTACCAAGGAAGAAAAATGAAAGACCTGTTCTCTCCAGCCTCACACTGACATGATCTAGGGGAGGTTAAATATGAGCTGGTATTCCCAAGGAGACTTCTACAGTTCCTCCAGCACAATAACTTTCCCAAAGCCCTCATCAGGATGGAGTTTGTCACTTATCTCCCATTTCCAGAGCAGTGAAGGGAGCAAAATGGGCTGGCAGCACCTCTGGAAGAGCCAGAGCGAGATGGAAATGGCAGTGGTGCCACAGCAGAGGGAGTTTGCTGGGACTTCACACCATCACTGATGCAACAGAGTTGGCCAACACTCCCAGGATGGAAAAGGAGAGGCCAGTGTTTCCTTTTGGATCCATAGACTCATCCTGGCCCAAGAGCATCACTCTTGCACACTGGGCCTGAGGGGGATATTCAGTTTGAGAGAGAAGCAGGACTGGAGGGGGTCAGCAGTGCCCTCTTTTGGAAGGCAACCTCAGTAGAAAAGCAGCCCGGCAGCTTGATGGATGCTTTCAGTTTCCAAATTGTCAATGCATTTACAAGAAGTCATCAGCACACTGGAAACTGCTTGCTGAGAATTTTCCATTCAACCCTCCATCACATTCCCTTCAACTCTTGACTTTTTGGCCAGAACAGCTTTGTGAAAAAATTAAGATTTGTCACAAGTTCCCTATTTTTTAAATGTGTCCTTATGGAATGAATCGACTCAAGTGACTGCCCCAGAAGAAAACATTAATTTATTTTGCAAGTCAGCCTGATGCCTGAACTGTCCAGTGACCATGTGATGAATACATCCACCAGGGAAGGGACACAAAGGCACATGGCTGGAGATGGAGGCTGTGGTGAGATCTCCCTTTTGGCAGAGGCTTTCCAGTCAACTGACTTGGCTGTAATGTGAAGATGCAACCTTAGGAGTAGCAAAAGGATCCCCCCATCAAGCCCAGGAGTTAAGCTTGTTTGCAGGCTCTTGAGACAGCAGATTATTTGTGGTTGGAGATGCACTTCAGTGTTCAAGTGGCATTGGGAGCACTTGGCATAATGTGCAGCCCACTTGAGCCGTGCTAGTGGATGTTGGCAGCTGCTGGGAATTCTGTGTTGCCTCTTAGTAGAGGAAAGCCAAAACCTTGAAGGTTTTGCTCATTGTTTCTTATTCAAGCAAACCCTTCATTCTATAGAGAGAGTGAAACTAAAAAAGGACCTTGAGTCTTGGTCTCCTATAAAAAAGGACCTTGAGTCTTGGTCTCCTATAAAAAAGAAGTTTACAGGCATTTGGCTCTCAGAGATCCTTTAAAAGAAGTTGTTCTGTAATAGGTGCTCCTACAGACTTGGGCTTTTACCCCATTATTGTTATGGATCTATCATCCAGAAATCAGTATTTGGTGAAGGGGATTCTAGGTGCATCAGCTAAATCCTTAGGAGAAGGTGGGAAGAATTTATCATCTCAATAAAGAGAAATAGGCTTCCTTGAGCATCATTCCATCCACCTATAATCTTACTTGTGTCCTGGCAGGGCATCTTTTTCTTCTTTGTCTGCACAGGAAGCCAAGAGTGACTGTTCCCAACTTCGGGGAACACTGCACACAATGAAAGCTGACAGACCTGTGTGGTAAGGACTTGAGCTGCCATTTTTGCAAATATCATAAACTTTTGAAGTGAATTCAGCATACAGAAAATGCATTTATCTGGAAATAGTGCATGTAAGTCTCCTTTTAGTGTTACATAACCTTGCTGCTTGCAAATCCTGGTGAATAAAAAAATAAAAGTGTTACCATTGCAGCACTGGTCTTTGGCATTTATAAACAATGAAGCCAGAACAGAGACATCAACAGAACAGGCTAAAATATATCTTAATGCACTGGCAGGGACCTCTACAGAAAGTCGCCAAAATGAGGGAGTTTTGACATGACACAGTGAGCCACAAAGGAGCTACTTTAAAAAGCAACAGTACATTTGAATATTCAGACCAAGCACTGAGCAGTAAGTCAAAAAGAAACTACCACCCTCAAATCTTCTGCAGCTTAGAGCTAATTAGACTTATGCCTCAGAATGCCCAAGCCTCCTGCAATGTGGCAATGGTTATGATAATTGTATTTTCACTCTGTGTTGGTCTGTGAGTTATATGTGTATTGCCTATAAATGCTGTACATGTAAATCCCTTCCCCAACGAGGTGAGATTATGCCCTGATGTACCTTAAGTATCATGTAAATGCAGCACTTGGGGTGGCAGCTTCCCCAAACTGGAAAATGCAGGGCTTTGCAACCTTTAGAGGCAAGTGCTAGCTGTGTGGACAGGCTGCTTACTGGGACAGGTGGGAAGGCTCAGCCTGGAAACCTGAAATATTCCCAGTGATCACGTGGATTTTCTAAACATCCATTTGCCATCAAACACAACCAGCAGTAATGATACAAACCCTATCCCACTTTTCTCTATGTATTAAGGATTCTTTATAGGAACATCCCGTTACACATCTCTAAGCTATCTGATGTGTGTCAGGACTACAGAATGTTAGCTAGCATTTCTGATAGCATGATCATTCTTCCCTCTCAGCAACTTATTTGCTACCTGAAGACTAATTAAGGTGATCTTTTAGTGCCCAGCCAGCCATCTGTGCCCATAATGACATAAATATTACACATAAATGAGATAATAGAGGAACATTCCTCCCCTGTCCTGCAGGCTGGTGGCTGCAGGACTGGTCACATATTATGTTAGTTCTGTTGTGGCCTGAATTGTTCTGTGATATGCAGTGTCTCTAGGTCCTTGCTACCGGAGACTTTGGCCATGGCTCTGTTGCAGTCACACTTCTGAGATAAATGCAAAAAATTAGTTCTTCCACTTTTCCAGTGCATCACCAGCTTTCCCTCGGTGTGCTCCCACACTTCTCCAAACAGATCCAACCTGCAGAGGGGCAGCAGGGGAGAAACTCCCTTTTTTGAAGGAAGTCCCTACATAAAGGACCCAAATCAGAGCTGTGTCAGTTTGTCACACCACCCTCTGCAGCAGCTGAGGGTTCCTAAACTTTCTAAGCTTTTAGTGGGATTTCGCCTTGAATGGCAGAGCTGGAGCAGGGTGGGAAGGTTGGGGTCACTCTGTGATCAGCCCTGAGCTGATGGCTGGAGTTTGGTATCCTCCCCTGCTAAATGTTCCCTGTTAGGGTGAGTCCACTGACCTCAGAAATGCAACTTGTTATGTGCTTAGTATGAGTTTGAGGGATAAGGACTTTGTGCTCTGAGGTCCTCAGCTCTGTGAAGTTTGGACTGAAGCAAGACAGGAGGGGAGAGGCTGGATTTTTATTTGGAAAGTGTCCTTCATACGAAGAAATGAGTATCAGCTGAATGGCACAAATGAACTCCAAGGTGAGTGGTCTTGAGCAAATCTTGAACAGCAACATCCCCATTCTGCCCCTTTCTTTGTATTACTCTGTTCTTATTCTGAATATTTATTTACTGATTATGAGGAAAAACACACGACCTCACAGGACCCCCAGCAGGTGCTCACAGCCTCCACGGGTTCCTCGAACAACCATGGTATTCTCTCCCTGCCTTATTATGGTCCTTTCTCAAATGTGGGAATGTAGAGTTCAGACCTGCTGGAGTATTTGGGGGGATTGCAAGATATAAATAAGCCAGCTGGGGCTTCAACCCACCAGCTCAGCAACATTATATCATGCTAGTCTTTGTTTTCACTGTATCACCTATTTTTCAGACCAGCGGTATAACGAAGTTGTAAACTGCACACCTTACAAATCAGTCTATCCTGACATTGCTGGAGCGTTCATTACAAGCTGTAAAAAAACACTAGCAAGGAAGGTTTCAGTCCTGCAGCCCAATTTTCCATTGCAATAACCCAATTAACTGGTGTGTGTTTGTTTTACAAAGCTCTAAGCTACAATAAACCATGCCGATACACAGGCTGCAGAAAGCTTCGTAATTAGGACAAGGTGTACAAATTAAACCACTCTTTTTAAACTTCAAACCAGCTAACTTCTGACATACTGTACTGCTGGGGCTTCTGGGACTAAACCCAATTAACATCTTAGTATTTTATAAGCATCGTTTTAATTGCATTTGTATGCAATCTTCTCTCCAAGAGCCTTTCAAGGTGCTAGCCCTCGTTCAGATTTTATTACTTTAGTGATTTAAATCTCCTCTATCTGTGCTTCCCGTTAATAATGACTAGTGCAGCTTCAAATGCCGGCCCAACATAAAACTGAGCTCTCCAAAGAATTATACTTTAAAACAGTTACATTTAACTTTATTATTACATTTTTAATTTTTTTTCTCCCTCTGTTTGAACATTATGCCTTGAACCACTTTATCAAGCTGTCAGTGCAGTAAGTGCTGGTAGAGTGAATGTTTTACTCCTCAGTGCTTTGCTCTGGCACAGCCTCTTGGCCTATACATGACTCAGTTTTTGCTGCACGATATTGTCTCAGAAATAGAGCTTTTCTAGGAGCAGCCTAATGACTTGCATGTCCATGGATTTTCAAGATGTGGGAGGTGGTGGGGAGATTTAACTCTATGAATGACGGCCAAGCCAGTCCCTCAGGCTGAGCTGCTTTTGGGGTTTTAAGGTCAAGATCTACCCTCCTTCCTTGCCTGACAGAGGTGAGTCCTGTGGGGCTTTACTCCTTTGAGTAGTTTTACTCATTGTAATGGGATTGCTCAAATTTGGATGAACTAGGACTCATTGGCAGCAGTGGAACATCCCGTGGAAAATCTGATGCACTCTAAGGAATGTCAATTCCCATCACTATAATTTCTCTCTGCATAAAATCCTCACAAGTGCTCTGTTTTTCTTTATGCATCTGCTTCTTTGGAAAATGACCTGCATTTCAAAGATCAAGTAGGATTTGAAGAGAGTTGTAGAGGCAATAAGTAATATAATGGAACTCCCTCAGCTCAATTAATAAAATAATATATAAAAAGGGTTCTGAGATTCTTTTCCCAGCACATTATTATCCTGTTTCACATTTTTCCAAAGAAGGAAAAAAAGAAACAGGAATGTGTTGGATCTTATTGAAATTATGAATTAATATTTTTTTTTAAGATTCTGGCAGCCACACTCAAAATATTTTCCTCTTTGCAAAATGCAACTTGGGATGAATATAGGCTAATGTTGCCCTCATTTAGGATTTCTGTTACGTGGATAAAAATATTGAGTCTTAAAAATGCAGGAGGCTCCTCCTGAAATATTTTGAACCTTTTCACTTGATTGAGTGTCTTGTCAAACAAAACTGGCAGCAGATCTCTTGGAACTGCCTGAATCTATGCAGATACGATTTCTATCATGCCCTTATTATGTATAGTCCATAATAAGGAGGAGCATGTATAAATCATTTCTGGCTGGCACTTAGGATGCAATACTCAAAGGAGAAAGACATTTCTGTCTTCAAATGTCTAGCAATTTTTGATATTATACAGTGAGTCTCCCCCAGAACCATACAATCCTCAATTCCATGCAGCTCTCTTATGAAAGAACGAGACTTTCATATCTCCCCTTGTGAGAGCCACCAGCAAGATAAGAATTGTGTGGCTGCGGCGTGCGCTGTGCTCCAGCCAGGGTGGCTCTATTGAACTTCCATTTGCAAAGCCCTCGCTCACAGAATTGCACAGAGATGAAGGATTTCACCTCCGTCCCTCCTATACACAATTATCTGTGAGTAAGCATTACTTTACAAGGAGGAGATTATGTAGTTATATGTTACAGGAACACATTTCCCAGAGAACGCTCTTCTGTGTGCACACCCAGAATGTACGCTAAAATAAACACATCTATTGTAGAAATGTGTTTGTGCTTTCTCAGCAGTGGTAGTCCAGCCAAGCTTTGGTGTTGCAAAGGGTGATAGATTATTAAATGGTGGATGATCTGAACAGTTGTGACAAATCGTGCCTTCCCCAGAAACAGAAATACAGAAAGCTGCTCAAAACTAAAGAAACAATTTAAGAAAACACCAGGAAGAGTTGTACATTGTCTCCTCTCTAGTACTGAATATGTAGTTATTTTACTCTTTAAAAAATAATCTTTCTGCAATATGTTCCAAAAAATCTCCAGACCTTTTCCAGAATCCTTTTTTTCCAAGTTTCTCTTTCATATTTTCTTTAATAGGACTTTCCTGGAAGAAAAGATGGGATTTTGAAAACAAATTTTAAAATAATTTGAAGCATCTTTCTAATCAAATACCACTTTAATAACAGTATCAACAGAAACAGGCACGGGGAATGCCAAGGAAAATGGATTATGTTAATTAAGTTAAAAAAATTTTAATGACAAATTTTGTTTCAGGGACAAAAGGTGTTTTGTTTTTTTTTTTAAGAGGATTTTGTGCAAACTGTTTCAACCACTCTATAAAAACATAAAAGACTAGATATTTCCTATAAAACAGTTCTTCACTGCAAGATGATGAATAACTTTAGCACTACAGCTATACATAATAAAATGTTTATTTATCAGACTTCATACATTTTATCACTGATCCATTTATACACAAATACATAGGTTTTAGTGGAAAGAAATCTCTATTGATCTTTTACATGACCTACACTGATTGTTTTCTAATATGCAAACAGCTCGAGTTGCTCAATGAAGAGTTCAGTTGTTGGGAATTTGAAAAGCAGAGGGCATTTTAGACCAGGAGTTCAGCATGTGGAGCTGTCAGACTTGATATCCCTGAATTTTAGGTGAATTGGAGCGCCTCGTTCCTCTGGAGGTTGTTCTAAAGGGACTAATGTCTTTTGGGAACCAAGCCCGAGGGAATAAGGGGCAGAGAGCAGGAGAATATTTTATGCAAAAGAAACGTCTGTCGAGATTGGAATAGAAAATTACACTTCTTTAATGACAAGCTTTTTGTGAAATACGGGGAGCCACAGGGGAGGATATTATTCTGTTTTCTTTCTTTCTGTACAGTGGAAAATAAGAGGTGTCACAGTGAGTTATCATGTGCAGTGACCACTAATGCTCCTGTTTAGTGTACAATTGCCTGCCACATTACACACAATCACACGTGTCATTATTATATTAACTGGCTTTATATACTGCTCACCTGAGTTCACCTGGCAGGGCTTGCCTGATTACAGCAAAAGAAAGAAGATCTTTTGGCTAAGGGTGGTTGATTGTAAATTTGATTTTTCCCTATTTAAAATCGTGGGACCAGGGTAAAAAAAAAAAACAAAAAAAACCAAGAAAACAAAACAAATCAAAATGAAACAAAGAAAAAATACCTTGCAACTTTTTTAAAACTAGCACTTCCTTCAAAACCTGCCAGAGGTCAGGTCCAACACTCATTCATGCCAGTCTGGTGGGTGCTGGATTAGGCCCTGACCTCCTCTACCTCCCTTGCAGGATCAGCAGCTAGATCAGCAGATAGAGTTGTGTTTGAGCAAACCAAAGGAAAGCTGCAAATTCCACAGCAAAGCTGTGGTTGTTGGGGTGTTGCATAGCTCCAAGTGCAATTTTGATCTCTCAGCAATAAATAAATATGAGCAAATGAATTTACAGTAATTGACAGGACAAGTAGCAAAGCTGCAGTTGCAGAGTCTTTATTCCTGGGGGCAACAGAACCCGAAGTCACTTTTAGATCTCAGGTTTAAATTGCAACTAAAGAGAGACTCTTTTGTGTGCAGGCTAAGGCAATTTTCTGGGAAGTCACAATGATACAGTAAATGTGGAACCCAATAATTCCATTTCTCGACCTCTTTTTCAGAACAAAACTACACTTTCTCTGCAGTAAGAAATGCCAATAAGGGGCATTCTGGGATTTGAGCTGCAGTTCAGGCTTCGTGGGACAACAGGAAAAGCAAAAATGAGCTTGGTGATGCAATAGTTGCTGGGAATCAATATTCAGCTCCTGCTGTGCACAGTGTTGAGTGTGTGCTGATGGCAGCTCCCTGACCTGGCCACCACTCCCAGTGCTGCTCTGTGATCCACTAAACCCCACCCCAGCCTGGGAGAGATGGAGCAGCCCAGCTGCCCCTCAAGAGCAAGTACTCACTGTAGGAAGGGCAAAGGAAACTCTTCCCACTGAGCATATGGCTTTATCACACTTTTAAACACCAGGAGCACAGCATGTGAAATGTATTGGAAAATGCCAGGAAACAGAAATTCAGAGCAATCAATGTTTTCAGTCCTGTTTCCCCCAAAATTAAATATGGTTGGCAATTTCCACACTGCAAAGGAACCTGTCATGGTTCAGTTCTGTGTCAATGGTGCTTTGACCAGAGCCCAGATAAGCTGGAGCTTAGTCTCATTTCTCCTGTGAGCAAGTACCACAGGTGAGGACACTCACTTTCCAAGATCTTCTCCAGCTATGTTCTCTCTGCTCAGCAAATGTCAGATGCAGCTCTGCCAGTGTTGTTACTGATGCATTTTAGGATTATCTTCAGAAGGCAACTGAGGAAAGGGGCAAGCAAAATGTTGGACAGGAATGAGAGGGGTAGAGGAGGCAAAAAGCCTGACTAATGGTGACCTGAAAGGTGTCTGGGAGAATCAGCAATGGCCAGTGAGTTCTATTGCCTAGCAAGGAACCCTTACCTGTATTTTCCCCACGTCTCTGTTTGGTCCTCTGGCTCCTGTTGTGCAGCTCTGGCTTAGCAGCAGGGCAGTGCCTCAGCCAAGTGCCCTGGCTCCCAGAGGTGTTGACTGGTTTGTGTTTCCAAGTGTTACTTTAAGAAACCCAGAGAAGCTGAAGTGTGAAAGTTTTATGTTACATGAGAGAAGAGGTCAGCAGGCATCTCAGGAAAGAAACACTGAGTGTGTTTTATTTCCAAGGCTGATGGTGAGGCATTCAGAGCCCTTCTTGCAGCAGGGGACTTTGACCTGGGGTTCTTCAAGAAGGAACAGGGGAGAAGCAAATGTGAATTTTCAGTTTGCTACAAAATTTTGAGTTTCCAGGTGTCAAGATGGATTTTGGAAAGGTCTTTTCATCCAGTGTTGTTGAGTGTGCACACAAGGCTTAGCATGAGCTTCAGCTGTCTTTAGTGAGGTGTACAAGATGGGGTGTCTCTCCTGTGTGACAAACAGTGATGAAATGTTGCATTTGGCCCTTCAGGCTGTGAAATGTACTGGTTGTAGTAGATGTCCCTGGTAGAAGAAATGTACCTGGTTTGTAGTAGAGTCAGGTAGAGATACTCCTGTCACTAGGTGGGTAACCCATCCCTTCCACCTCAGTATTGTCTTAACGCCCTTGGAAAAGGGTGCTGGCCACATCGACTTTACCCAAACTCCTTCATTTAAGGTGAGCAGTGATGCAAGAAAGCATGTTAGATTTGACTGTCTTTGGTGGCTAATACTTGGCTTGGAAACAGCCCCCCTGATAAAGCTCCCTGCAGCCGGGGAGGTCAGGCCAGTTCACGTCTCTGCTGCAGGTTGTGGGTTTGATCCCTGTATGGCCATTCACTTAAGTGTTGGACTCAATGATCCCTGTGGGTCCCTTCCAACTTAGAATGTTCTGTTTCTGTGATCTGTCAGAGGTACTTCCACATCCCTCTCCCTGCAATGCTTAGGTACCATCTCTGAGGTAGCACCTTCCCTCTTGGCAGGAGTGGCAGTGAGAAGAGGCGTAGGGTGAAGAGATTGGCAACACCAGTGCCATTGTTTCATGCTTGTTTTTGCTTTTAAATGTAGCACCAATTTTTGAGGCAACTCTTCGCAAAATAGCAATTCAGTATTTTGAATACCTACCAGAACTCTGGTGGCTCTTTTCCAAGCATAGCAGGTTCTTCAGTCTGAAGGGGCCTGAGCTTTTGTTTGGTGGAATTCTCCTTCCCTCCCACCATATTCTCTTCAACATTTGTCTGGATTGCAAAATACTTAGTTGAATTCACACTGGGCCCAATCCAACACCCACCAACTGAGCAAAGAACCAACCACCTCTCCATCTTCCCTGGAGATGGCTCAGCTCTTTTTTGAAATTATTGTCAAATCAGCCTGTCACCTTGTTCTTGTGGGAGGCACAGCTCATTTGCTGGACAATGGAAATTGAGGAAAATGTTGCACAAAAAAAGAGCCGTGCCCCCCACTTCTAATAAATACCCACTCTGGCGTTTCTTAGCCTCCCCTCTCCCCATCTTGCTCTGGGTACTGGTCAAAACAACCTCCTGAACCAGATCAGGAGCCGGGCCCGGCTCTGACCCTCCTGCTGGCTCCTGCTTGCCTAAGGACACTTCGGGAGGCAGCAACAGCGAGAAAAGAAAAACAAACTTGAGAGAAATCTGTCCTGAAACGAGGCATCTCAGTCAGGACCGCGGGGGCTGGAGCCGAGCTGGGACACGGATACGGCTGAGGGGATGGAGGGCTGGAATACGGCATGAGGGGATGCAGGCGATGGGGGATGCGGGATGCAAGATCTGGGGATATGGAATGCGGGGATAGGGGGATGCGGGATGCGGGTTGTGGGGATCTGGGGATGCGGAGATTCGGGGATGCGGGCATGGGGGGAATACGGGATGCGGGATGCAGGGATGCGGGGATGAGGGGATGCGGGGATGAGGGGATGCGGGGATGAGGGGATGCGGGGATGAGGGGATGAGGGGATGCGGGGGTGCGGGGATGAGAGGATGCGGAGACCTGGGGATTCGGGCATGCGGGGATGCGGGTGTGAGCCGGGTGATGCTCAAGGCAGCCTCAGCCTCCCGGAGAGCCCCGGCGCGGTGGCTGCGGGGGCCGGGAGCGGGGCAGGGCGGTCCGAAAGCACCGCGGTGACAGCGGGGGCTCGGGGGCGGCCGAGCCCGGCTATAGATGGCGCTGGCAGCCCAGGAACGGCCCCGCCGGAGCAGCCCCGGCCCCGCTCTCCGCAGCCACCTCCGCCCCCAAACGTGCCCCTGAATTATGTATAGGTTTTAATAGATTGTGTCACACATCTGAAGTTATAGAGATTTGATATAAACCCACCATGCAGTAATTATGAGTGTAAAATACATTTGGGGGAAAACATTTTTCGGAGTTGCCAAGACTAACAGCTTACAAATAAAACCCCATTCCTGCTCCGGCCCCAGAGATGCGCCCTGGAGAATTTGCACGTGCATTTGAAATGAAACAATCCCCGTATCTCTGTGTTTACTAGCGGTAAAAAAAAAACAAAAAACCAACAAACAAAAAACCCCAAAAAACCAAAACCCCAAAACCCCTTCCTTCCACAGTTCTTCCTATAAAGATGTTTCTGGCACTGGGTACTTTGCAGGCAGACAGAGGCTGCCGGTCTTTAATGTGAAATAATGTAAGATTTTTAAGCAAAAAGTTGGCTGGTAGAATTAATTGGCGTCTTATTTTTTCCGGCTGGAGCTGCTGTTTGCAAGTGAGGGCCACATGAGCAGTGGAAAACTGGGATTGTGAACAGCAGCTCCCTCAGCATTACACTGGCAAAGAGAAGGCAGGAGAGACAGGGGAGGTGGAAGGTTGAGAGGGAAAGAAACAGACAAAAACTCTGAGAAGGTTTTAAAATTAAAGAAAGTTGGAGGAAAAAAGAAGAAATTTGGAGGCTGGGGAAGAAAAGGATGGAAATGGGACAGAGAGGTGAGGGGAGAGAAGAGAGGGGATTAGGGAAGGATAGAGTGAGATGCTCCACCCAGAGAGAAAAGTGACCAAGGTCCATCATTTTGACAATAATGTGTGTGGTTTGATTTCCCCAATTTGTAGCCTATAAATAAATAGTAGCCATGTCTGATGCAGAGGATGGATGCTGTACTGTGATGTTCAAACCACAGTCCATTGAACCCCATGGTATTCATAGGAACTTTTAGAGGGATTTGCAAAAGCAAATCAAGAAAATTAAGTTTATGGTTAGTCAGCTCATGTGCAGTCCTATTTTTTAGAGATGTGTAATGAGAAAAAGGTCGAAAATCAGAGGTAGACAATATCCCACAGTGATGAAGAACTTAGGTTTGGGATGGGATCACACTTTTCTTTTGTCTCCTCAGGGCTTCCTTCTCCAGACTTGCCAGTGTGGTTTCACAGTTGTATGTAGGGATGCTCATCCAGTAGCATGAGAACTGAAACCTGCCTGTGCCTTATTTTTGAAATTCAAGCAGAATTTCAGTAGTACCCACACAGGAATTCCCATCAGACTCCTCTTGTTCCTAGTGCTGGGGTGTGGCCATTCTAAATAAAACATGAGCATGTGTCTCAACACACTTCTTACAAAATGAATGTATCTTTAAACAGAAAATGACCTGTTTGTTGCAATGTGTTCAATAATCAGCTTCTGACATATTTATACCTTGCTTCCCAATATATTAAACTGCCTTCTTTTCCAATAGGAAATGAAGGATTTCTACAAGGATGCCAAATCCTCCCTGTCACAGTTCCATTTCTTCCCACACTATTTGTTGTTGGATAAGCAGGGGAGAGAAAAAAAAAGAGAAAAGGAAAAAGGAAAGAAAAAGGAGATGGGAGTCAGATGGACTAAGCACGGAGCAGGAGCTGTGAGTGTTTTTTCTGGCTGACACACTTCGTGTTGCTGGTGCATTTGCTGCTTCCTTGAAAGGCCAGTGGGGGGGGGGGGCGGGGAAGAGATTAAGGTCATCAAGATAATACAAAGAATATTCAAACTGGAAGCAGAGGGGAAATATAGAAGCTCTGTTTTTCCAATAGTAAGTAATCAGAGTACAGGAGGATGTAATTTGCAGATTAGGAAAATGAACAAAGACTATAAAATTAACTTTATGACAGAGAGGAGAACAGTCCATTTGAAGGGGGGAATAAACTAACCTTCATAAAGCTTTATGGCTGATACAATCAGTATGTTGTTTTAAACTAAATAGGAAATATCAGCAAGTAATCAACCATGGGGCAGTCTTCAAGTCCTGGTTGTGTTGTAATCTGGGTTTGATGTGACACACAACCCAAGGAGATTTTTTGAGGCAGTGAAACCTTCACAGATTCCCAGTGCTGGCTCTGCGGGTGTACTTGGAGGTGGGGAGCAGGAAGGGAGTGCTAATGCGGGCAGAACCTGTGGCTGACAGCTGTCAGTCACCCATCCTCCCTTCCTCTGGTGCCTCTTCTCCAAGCGAACAAAGCCCAACCCTCTAAATGTGCTTCCTCCACAGTGAAATCGTGTCTCACACTCCTGCCAGCCTGGGAGCAGCTCAGAGGGTGGACCAGAAACAAGAGGTTTTAATTAGCAAGGGGACTGCAGGTTAGTTACAGAGCAGGTTGCTATAACAGGGACCCCCCATCTCAGAGTGATAGAAATCGTGCTCAGCTCGTTGCAGGAGAAACCATAGACACATCCAAAGAAAATCTCTCAGTTTCCTCGCTAGAGGAACTCTTGTCTTCCCTTGAATCAGTAAGAATTGAGCTCCTGGTCTGGTCTGAAAGAATGATGTTGTCAAACTGGAGGAGAAAGAGATTTTTCTGACGTAATTTTATATACATCATCCTACATTTTATCCTCTCTACTGTCATTCTTATTTCTCCTTCAACTGTTTTTTTAAGGTGAAAAGAGGGCAAAGGACTCACACTTGGTGTATTCTGTTGTTCATGCTATTCATGCCTGTAAGTAAATTTTCCACTAGCCTGTGAGCCCACCTTGAATTTTATAGGACTCCAATGCAAGCCCTCAGAGGAACTGTAACTCCAGAGCCACATTGTCAAATGGACAATTCTCTTATGTTTCTTTGCTATTCCATTTTCTAGCAGAGAGGAAAATATATGAAGCAAATAAACAAATATATTTTAAAAAAATAACCCCAAGTGAGGGGCTGACTGTTGTCTTGAGAAATTCAAAGTAAATAATTAGGAATAGATCCAAACGTTTTAATGAAGTTGCCTGGATGTAAAACTGCTTTCAGTTCAGCACAAATCTCTCAGGCTACTTAAAAAGGAGGAAAACCAAGTTTGCTCAGGGAGCAATTTTTCTCCAGGACAGAATTCTCCTTGTTCATGTGACACAGATCCCACCACAAAATGTTCAAATTTAAAGCATTTTTTTTCTTTTTATTTAAATCAAAATGCCTGATGGTGAGTGTGATATTGCCATTCCTGGGGTCCATGTCCTCTCTTTAGAAACAGACAGCAGAACTCTATAGGCCCGGGAAAGGTCAAGTGGCCTCAATAAGATACAAACAGACTCAAATTGTTGCTCAAACAGTACCACACAAAAGTATAACAATCCTGAACAATTAAAGAGTTCTTTTAATAAGAAAGTTCTGCTTCCAACAATATTTTTTCTTTCAATTTGCTTAATACCTTATTATCCACAGAGTTTTGCTTTAGGTGTTAAAAGCATAAAGTTTTAGAAGCTTTGTGTAAACTTCAGTTTTCTTAAAATTTTGGTTTTGCTTTTTGCAAAACAGTTGTCTTCAGTTTTGTGAGTTGGATCAATTGAAATTCAGGAAAAATCTTTCCCTAGAAAATTTTGAATTTCCTCATTAAAGAAGAATACCTCAAACAAACATTCAGCATGCCCTGAAATCCTATTCACTCATCAAGGAAAAAAAGGTACAAAAAAATAACGTGCCTTTTCAAATGTGCAGCCTGCTTTCTTTGTGCAAAGTTTTCAGCATTTGTGGGGCTATGTTTAGCATTAAGAACGTGATTTTTGTCTCATTGAAGTCTCAGTTAAAAATTCAGAGCCACTTTTATGGCAGAGATTTTGAAACTTTGTTAGTTGTGTTTCATTAAAGGACCGTGCTTGTCACACGGGTGAACATTTTACTCCTTTAATGGGTCCCCCTGCCCCTTGTGATTAGCAGGAGGAAGGAGTTTGATGTATTTGTCAAAAAGGCTGTCCTTTGTGAGCCAAAAGAGAATGAATTCTCTGATATGCTAGAAGTTAAATACTTTTAGACTGCCTTGGCTCGGAATCTGACATCTTTTACTAACACTTATTCTTAGGTGGAATCAGTAGTCAGAGACCTCAGAGGCGAGGGCAAGATTTCAAGCCAGATTTATGGTCCTGAACACTTTTAGAACTGTGTGTGTGTATACACACATCTATCACTGCAGTTATAGCCCATCCTGTAGCTATCTGGGAGGCTCCAGCTGCAAGCCCTGAGTGCCACACGCTCTTCAGTGCTTTCACCTTCACAGTTCCCCTGGGAGTTAAGGAAGTGTTATTTCCCCCATTTTACAGATGGGAACTGAGTGGTTCTTGGGCAAGTACGAAGATCATGACAGTGTAAGGCATTGAGCACAACTTTTCCATGACAAAAACTTGGAGTTTAGTGATCCCAACCATGGGGTGTCCTCAGTTTGAGGCAGGATAGCTCAAACCTTACCTGCGTGGGACAGACCTTGTCAGTATGAGCAGCTGGGTCAGATACCCCAAAACCCAGCACGCCCTTACTAGGAATGATCCTTCCAAGGGATGCCTTGGGAATGTGCTGAAGAGGAGGGAAGGGGAAAACTCAGTGTCCCAGAGGTAAGAGCCTCACTGTGCTCGGGGCCTGGACGTGTGGGAGGATGAGGGGTCAGGCTCGATGCTGCTGGTTCTGCTCTTATTTGGTACTTTTGGAGGATGCAGGCAGCAAATTGCAGCTGTGAAATTGCAGGGCTGGGCTGTTGCTGCGTGCCCAAGGCCCAGGCAGGCAGAGCTCACTGCAGTGAGCAATATGGCAATTATAAAACCTGACACTGTCCTTGGTGGGACACTGCCGTGAGCCAGTTTTGCTCTGAGGTAAAGACCACATCTGTCAGGGTTCATCCACTCTTCACAGGTCTTTTGGACAATCATGCAGTGCCAGCTTGTCCTGTGCAGGGGGAGAATTGGCTCCCAGCACATCTGTACCCCAAACTGGTGCTAGCAGATCATCTCCTGGTGCAGGCACTCTCTGCACAGCCTGGGTTTACGCAGATCTCATCCTGCAGGGTTATGGGTGGGATAACTGCACTTAAACCTCTCTGGGAAGCAGTCAGCACTGTGCTTCCTCCAGGCTTGAAAGGAAAAAGCCATTTCAAAGCCAAGATTTTAGGAACAAAAGTGAACCTCTTAATTGCATTTTTCACTTAGGAATGTGAAGGAATCACTGCAAACCTTGAAAGTTTGATATGTACCAGACCAGTAAATAGATTTGGCTTTGTTTTTTTAATGTTTTGCATACTTTGTTTTTCAAACTTTCACCAGCTCTGCTTTGTTTCAGTTAATGAAATTCTTCTATTGCAGCACTGGGACTTTTAAAGCATTTTCGTAACCTCCTGTCTTGGTCTCCAAGGTATAAACATTATTTTATAATTAGCCTTCACAACTATGTTATACATTTGAAAAGGAGGGAAAAAAAATGTTTTTCCCCCATTTTTATATAGGGGAATTACAGTTTCTATCTGGGGACTGAAAGAATGTGCGTGTATGCGCGCGCAGAGGAGAGAGAGAGAGATTCAATCTGTTAAAATTTCATCTCCTGCCAGTTACACATGAAATCATCGTTTAGGAGAGAGAGTGGGAAATTACTGAGTGCATTAGAAAAATCCTCACTCTATCCTTAATGAAATGACACTGAGAGATGATGGGAGAGGGAAGACTTAGGGACATTTGTGTTCTACCAAGAAAACGTGGGGAAGGAACATTGACTTTTTGCCCTATGTTACACAACTTGGCATCAGGTTCTCAGTACTGATCCTGATGGGAACTAATTTGTCTCTTGCCCTTATTCCTGCCAATCCCCTATGGTGTTTTCTTATGGCCACTTCATATCAGAATAAAGCTGTCACCAAGGTAACTACATGTGCATATGCACAACCGTGTACACGCACTGTGTAACTAAGCCCAAGTGTAAATAATAATATTCACCACAGTGTGCAGCACTGATGTGCTCCAGGACCCCTCATGCTGTGCCTTTGGTGGAGGCTTGGCCTCACATCTTTCCATGATGGGGAAACTGAGTCACGGGGGAGCTGGGAGCCTCCCAGACACAGGGAGAGGCAGTGCATCCCTCAGTTTCCTTCAGTGTGGGGAGAGCACCCAGCTTTTTCCACAGACACCACTTATTATTGTAGCCAACCGATCTTTAAACTCAGGTCCTCTGAAGTGTTTCTGCCAGGTATATTCTCATCCAGGCAGACTTTTTTTGTGTAATTACTTGTAAACAGAAAAGCTTCTCCTCCGCCCAGTCCGGGATGGATGCACATGGACTCATGTAAGGATCCTTGCTTCGACTTCAGTAAAACTTGGATCAAGTCCCAGCAATCTCTCCAGCATTTGCAGCAGGGAACAGCCCCACATGGAGGGAAGCTGCCTTGAACCATTTTTTAAGTAGTAGCTTTCTGTGCTGTAATAAATTTTCAGGATGTTTTCAACAGAGAGAATAAATCCATAGGAGAGATGGCTTAATGGATTTTGAATTTTCTAACAAGGAATGTGCCAAGCCTTTTCCAATAGAAAAGTCCCCTTGAATCTTTCATTCACGTATGTGATAGGTGCTTGAATTACGGTGCATTTCTAAAGGTTTGGTTGCTTTGTTTTGTTTTTTTTTTTTTTTTCCTGTGGTGGAAAGTGCTCATCCAAAGCCTAACCTAGAGGGAAGCTTTTACAGATAAAAGAGCAATCCAAGGAAGGGGAATAAGTGGGAATCAAGTGGTTAATTTCTGTTTTCAGCAATCTCATAGGAAAAAAAGTACATGTGAGCATGGCAAAATATTAGTCTATGTCTTTTGAAAGCCTCCAAAAAAGATTTGTCTGAAGCGTGCATTTAAATGGGAAGGATACAGGTGTTTTCAGAGCTCTTGCAGCCTACGAGCAGGCCTGGGGCAAACCTGAGCACACGGAATAATGTAATGAGAAACATCCCTCCATGCTTCAGTGGGAAAATGCTAATAGGCTCATCTCCTCTTTTGAGGAACACTTCAGATAAGGTGCTCCTGGAGCCAAGGAGCCTGTTTGGTGTCTTCCCTGCCTGGAATATGATGGTGGGAGGGAGTGAGTGGCACACATGGCACTGGCAGCACGAGGATGGGATGTCTGAGGATGCAGCCAGTGCCCCCCTCTCTGCTCCACTTATCCACAAGATTTGTCAGCTGCCAGCTTTGCTCTGCCTCTCTCTCTTTGTCTCTGCCAGCGCCCCGAGTGCCCACGCCGAGCTGCTGCCATCTGGGGGCTGCTGAAACTTGGAAAGGAGTACCCAAGAGAGAGGTGCAGCAGTCCCAGAGCCCTGCCTGTCTCAGAATGAAGCATCCGTGCTTTGCTGGAG
Organism: Cinclus cinclus; assembly: GCF_963662255.1. NCBI lineage: Eukaryota > Metazoa > Chordata > Aves > Passeriformes > Cinclidae > Cinclus > Cinclus cinclus. Next base: position 17,120,942 of record NC_085059.1, read on the forward strand.
CCTGGCTGCCCCCTCCTCCTCCCGCCACATCCCTTTCAAGGAAAGGCTCTGAAAGATGTTTTGATTTCATTTTGCAAGTAGTCTGCTAAAAACATTTCTTTTTTTCCAGCCTTTTCTCTCAGTTTGTTTTCTTTGCTTTTTCAGCCTTCAGAAGAAAAAAAACAAGTTTCTTTTTTTTTTCCGTACCCATTAAGAATAATATTTTTTCAAAAGTTTAAGCAGGATCCAATGGCATGAACTTCATTGCAAGACCTGAAATGGGGAGGAAGCTTTTCTGGAAAACCTAGTCCCAGCTATGACTGCTGAGCTGTGCGAGTAACCAGCAAATAATTAAGGCTAGCACAGAAATACAGCACCAGTTGGGTGACAGAATTCCCTTTCCACCAAAGAAAATCCCAGAAGAAAAGAAGATGATTTTAATTATGACGGGGTTTTTTTTCCAGAAGGTTTACAAAGTATTCCCCCTTCACCTCTCACTGCATATTTTTAATAACTCTTGGAAAATACCAATTGACATAAATTCTTGTCTTTGATTTTTAATTATTTTTTGTTATTTATGTTTTGTAATTTTGTATAATCCATGACTGTAGATATCAAAATAGTTATCGTGTTTTAAAAACTCCAGCTTCAGGCATCATGTAAATACCTGCTTTTGTGACAAAGGAGAAAAAAATATCCTGGCAGGTGGAAGAACTCTGGCCAATCTTAGTGCAGCCTTAAATAAAAGCACAAAAGGATTTTAAATATTTTGAATTCTATTTTTTCAAGCAAAACTGATCAGATCTGAGGACCTGAGTTGCAATGCCTGAAGACTTGAGCTTGGCAGTTCTGCATTGATTGTGGTATAATTCTTGTCTGATAGAGAAAGGACTAGAATTCAGCTTGCCTAACTAGATGTTGATGTCTCTTATCAAAGAAAAATACTGACTTGCTATTTAGGGCTGCTCAGTTCAGTTTACATAACAGCCCTTCTATTTTTAAAAGTTTAAATATTTTTCATATTTCATTAAAAACAAACTGTTCAGTAACCAGCCAATGATCCAGTAATAGAATTCATTTAAATAGATATATTGAAGAGCTAAAAGAAAATGGGAAGTGTTTCGTTCTATAAAATAAATCCTACCCATGTAAGTTTTCATCTGCTTCTGAAATATAGGAAAATCAAAATTATAACTGGCATTCACAAGCCAATTATTGAACTCAACAGCCCAATTCTGAATTTTCACTGATTTAATTAAGAGCAACATTTGGCCCTAGCTAGAAGCAATAATAAGTGCTTCTTCATTAGGTGTTTTCAGTGTAATTTCTTAAGGGAAAAGATAGATGCTTCTAAATCTGTCATTTGGTGAACTGTTCTGGGTAATATATTAGAGTCATTGATTAGAGTAATATGGCAAAAAGCAAAGCCTGATCGATCATCCATGCAGTCAATGGGTGTCTTTGATTAAGTCCAAAAAGAGCAATATAAAATCACAGTAATTCCAGGCAATATCGAGACACAATCTTGCTTTGCATCCCTAATTCCACTTTAGGGTCTGTCAGTGCCTAATCTGGACTTCCTGGGGAGCAGCAATTCCATCTCACAGAGGCTTTTGGGGTTGCAACACTTCCATTTTGTTCTACAGAGGAATGAAAAGCAGACAAGTTAAAGTCAGATGCGCACACTGAGTTTTGCTGAGGCATTTGGTGGCTGCTGTTAAAGGGCAGGGGAGTTTGTGCAGTGACTCAAATCTCTGCCTGTTGTGTGCAACCAAGCCTTGGAGTCTTGGTCTTCACCTCTCTTGGTGAAAGCAGCTTGGAGCTCAGGACCCCCAGTGTTGTGTCTCCAGGAAACATTTTGGCTCCTGTGCCAGTGCTGGCACCTCATTCTGCACTGGCAGTGCCATGGCTGGCTCCTGCTGGACCCTCCCATGGGAGGCTGTGGGGTCACAGGGGTGTGACTGCTGCAAGCATTGTCCCTCCACTCCCAGCAGTGATGAGGCTCGTTGCTGTCGCTCCCATAATCTGTTCGTTCTATAAAGCTTCCAGAGTATTTAACCTGGCTGTTTCCTATTCCCTTTCCCGGGTTCACGCTGCTTTGTTTTATATTAGCACAAGCATTAACATCATTATCCTTCCCACCAGTGGCTAAGTCATGTTTTTTCTGACATGCCAATGGAGCTCTTTCCTCATCGAGAGCAGAGACACCAATCATCACTTACAGGTATTTTCAAATGAGTTAACTGAATTGGGTGCCTGATTTCCTTTGCTGTTCATTTAGGATTAAGCACTTGCTTGCCAAGTTTTTGTATATCCTGCTGCACCCTTGACTACCTAAGACCTTTGAAAACTGGTTCCTTAAGCTTTTGATTTGGTCTTTATGTTTTTCTCTAAAGTACAAAATGTTCTCTTCTGTGGAAGAATTGGTATGTGCTCTCTGTCTGGAGATTCTGTGATGAGGAGGGGAGGGAAATGGCCAGTGACAATGATTTCTCTTGCTGATTGTTTTTTTTTTTTCCTCCACTCACATAATTTAAATCAAAATATCTGAACCTCAGACCTGAAACCAACTTCACAGTCTTACTTTGTATGTAAAAATATTCCATTTAAATCAGCAGTAAAGCTAACATGAAAGTGCCAATAAATAATATATGCAAAGAGTTTTTTTTATCAATATATAAAGAAATGTGGAGTTGTGAAGCTGCTGAAAACAAGCATTAGGAAATGTAATGAAGCAAGAATTAGAACAGCATAGTTCCTCTGGCCATTATAAATGAGAACGCCAGGTACCTGGAGAACAGGAAAACTGATGAGTACAGTCTGTTCAGGAGAGAAGGAGGAAAATTTCCCCCAGGAACACATTTCAAATTACTTATTTATGAACTGATGAACTGGGAGACCACCTATAGAGAGACAGGAGCAAGCAGTCTGCTGCAGACAGCTACAGAACTCCAGCTAATTGTGCTGCTGTTTTCTGTTATAACTCCTGCTCTCCAGCTGGGCTTTGGAGGCAGGAAATTTAGGCATTGACTAGAAGTTGCACTTTCCCTCCTTCTTGTCGGCATAAATATATACATGTATATTTTAATCTGCTGGAATAATTCAGCAAAGGCCTGGGAAAACAGCTGCTGCCTTTGTCATTACAGTGTTAGGGAATTCGTGGGGTAGAACTTCCAAGGGAAATGTTTTTAAGCATTCATTCATCCCTTGGCAAAGGTGACTCCAAAATTTGGAGATATATGGGCTGAAATTGAAATATGGAATGTTGCTCTGTTTTTGTCTCTGAGCATCACTGTCAGGGTTTTTAGCTGCACAGGAAGAGAAACACACAGGCACATATACCCAGTAAACACAGTATGTATTAGCTGTGCAAATGCACAGGGCTGTGCACACTTCATACAAATTTCTTACATAAATCTCTGCTGGCTGACGTTATTTTCTCTCTCCATGTTCACACATACACAAGAATCAAAATGATATTTCATTTATCTGGTTACAAGTATAGAATGGATCCAGTTTGCTCCATTATACAGAAATCATAATGTAACCCAAGTTCTAAGAGCTGTTTGAGGAAAAAGAATAACTTTAGGTACTTGGTAACAAGGTCTAACAGGATGGAGAAGAGATAGTTAAATTACTGTAAATATTAAGTGATGGAAAATTAATTTCAGAAGACCTCATCAGTTGAAGCACAGAGGTCCTTAACAGAAAATTCATTTTATCAGTTGAGAAAATGGAATTTAGGTGTGTGGCTTGTAGGAAGTAAAGAGAGACAGAAGAACCTTTAGCAGAGAACTGTGAGGTTCCAAGATCATTTTTATGGATGGACAGTCTCAGCCTGTGTTGTGATTTAGCCCAGGGGCTCTGCATGGTGGTATCCAGTGAGTTGAGTCATGGCTCACTGAAACTCCTCCAGCTGAAGGCTCACATGTGGGACCAGCCTGGAGGTTAAATATAGAAGTGAGAAGAACAATGGACTGGGGAACACTGAGCACACAGCATATTTGCCAGCCAGGAGGAAAGCAAAGTTGGTTGCCCTTGGTGAATTGTGCTGCTTTATCAGTGGGGTGCTTGCTCCAGGAGTCTGGGACCAGGTGTCTGAAGGGTTGGCCGTTGTGTGTTGGGATCTCAGACTGCTCCTGGCACCCAGGTGAGGGCCAGCACAGGTCCCAGAGCACTGGTCCAGTGTCCTGCCTACATCAACACCCTCCCAAGATGTTCTCTGCTGAACTCGGCACTGGCTGCAGCTTTCAAATGCAGCTGGTTCAGGGTGCGCTGCATTTAGCCCTCTGAAAAATGATGAAGGCAAAGAGCAAAAGGGTGAGAGATGTCTCTGAAAGAGGAGGATACAATCATTTGCCATGGACTGGGTATTCAGGTATGCTTGGAGAATACTGAAACCTGGTGCCTCCGAGAGCTTTAGAAGGAATGTCATAATTTCAAACCAGCCAAGTACTGAGCTTGGTTTCAGTAGGAGCTGGGAGTGCTCTCAGGCTGCACAGACTGATTTCCTTTCTTCTTCCCTGTAGGTTCATTGGCAAGTCAATATAGAGAAAATGTGCAATGTTGTTGCTGTTGCTGCATGTGTTCCATGAATAGTGAATATTGTTTTCCCATCTTGTCATTTATTATGAAATGCTAAGGATGGGACTGGAGTGGACACAGTGGATCTATCCCTGCTCCTCATTACGTTTGACACCAAGAACACTTAAGAGTTTGCAGCAATAGGACCAAGAAAAACTGTTAACCCCAATAAAACCCCTGTAAGGATATGCAGAGATAAAAGGGAACTTCAACAAAGTGGAAATTTTTATAGCAATGAGATAGAGGGAGAGGAGAGCCTCAAGATTTATTGCAAATGACTAGTAGCAAGAGGTTCAAGCATTAGCTAATTTTTATTTGCTTCCTTTATCATAACATTTTAAACAATCAAAGAAATCAGTGATAGTATTAACATCTCTTCAATGAAGAAACAAACACTTGCATTATTTCTTCTGTTCTTAAAAAAAAAGATCCTAAAATGAATATGGAACAGCGTCACACCTCAGTGAAACTTTTTCCTTAAGTATTCAGAACATTTTGTGAGGCTGATCAGTTGGGATTTTTTTTTTTTAAAATACCTGACTTGGTTACACTGGCAGATATTCACAAGTGACAATTATTTCAACATTAATTTGATAGCTCCCGACAGCCTTGGAAATGGGATAGAATCACCTGGAAGCTGGCATTTTGCATTGTACCATTCTGTCTATATGGGAGCTGTCATCTTCCATTCAATATGGGAAATGCTATCTGCATACAGGCTTCAAAAAAGTTATAATTTCTTCTAAGTGATTGAAACTCATAGATCTCTCTTTCTCTCTCCCTTTTCAAGCTACACCTGAGAGGTAGCAATGATGACAGGCTGGTTTAACACAGCTCTTGCCGAGATTAAGTAGTTGTCAGACAGATATCATTGGAGACTAAGGGATTGCTTTTGGAAGTCATTCTGAATTGCTAACTAACCAGGAGCTTGTTCCTAGACGGGTGCGGATTCTTTTGTTTCCAGGGATTGACACATCTGCAGTAACAATGGAGCACTCCTTGCCTGCTTCCTGATTTGTGCTGGTCACCGTTTTAGCTGGAAAAGAGGATCTAATGAATGCCCCTTTCACCACTTATTTGCAAAAGCAGAAAACACCCAGAGCTGCTATTTTTGGACCGGTGGCTTGAGAAATTTGATTATTTATGGCAAAGGGAAAATGTTTGCAGCACTACTCATTGTCAGAACAGACTTACGTATCGGATGGATCTGTGTGAAGGTCCAGCAATAACCTCTCCAGTGTCATCTTTGCCAGTTTTTCAGCAGGCTGGTTGGGAGGGATGTGTGTATAACTGCCTGTTGTATTCTGCTCACCTCCCTCTTCACACACATCCAGTGACAGCCCCCGATGAACAGGGAGGAGCAGAGGCTGACAGGTCAGCTGTAACACAACAAGTTGTCACTGTCATGGGAACATGGCAAGTGGAAAGCAGATGAAGTTGCCTAGAGGATGTTTTCATCAATTTAGTGTTTTATACAAGCTAATAAATCTGCAGACACTCTCGTTCCACTGTGCACAATATGAGTGAGGGAAAATGACTGAGCTTTGCCTGGCTTGGCATTTACTGGACCGGCTGCAGTGGCCACTTGAGCTAATAGTGTCAATGGTTTAATTCCTTTCACTCCCCGCCTTTCCTAACGATGTATTTCCCTTGGGACTGCAGACTGAAAAGTTGATTTTTAAGCATGGCTGAGAGATTGTCTCTCTAGAGAGCTTTGCAAGTTGCAGGGGGCTGCTTCTTCAGAAGATGATGAGTTTGGTGGGAGGTTAGAGCTATGAGGATGCCTCCACCACTGGAAGGGGCAATTCGTGGGACAAGGGAGTGCTCACTTGTCAGAAAGTCTGTAAAGCAGCCTAGACCCCCAGAACTGCCAATATTGGCTGATTGGATATTCCTAAATTAATCAAAACTTCCAGCCCTTGGCATGATGTATTAGTAGGGATGAGTAGTTTTCATCCTCCAAGCGCCCAGATATTAAATAGATGAACACCAGCACAGCAGAGAGCAGCACACTGGGGGATAATGGATATTAGAACAGTGACCTAAGGAGCCCTCCTGGATGTTCTGTGGGTCCCTTCCAACTCAGGACATGCTGTCATTCTGTGAAATTGCATGAGGAAGGGGTTTACCTTTACGAATGGCTCATGGATAATTTGTGACAAATCTATGTTTTATTAGTTGAATAATTCACATTGTGTCATTTCTCTTTCCTGCATGGCCGACTCCTCACTCAGCTGACAGTGCAAACCTGGGTGATACAGTCAGACAATTTGCAATAGGATTGCAGTGATTTTGGGGTGTTTATGCTTGTGGATGAACTCAGGATAAAACATTGCTCCAGGTTAGAGTTCTGTTCTGTTCAGCCGCCACCTCCTGACTCGTGCTGATGGGTAGCTCTTTTTGTCTATTAGCACTTTTTATCTCCTGGAATCCCCAGATTATTTCACTGGTACTAAAACACGCTCTCAGCTATAGAAACATCTTGACTGAACCTTGCACTGGTGTCATGCAAATGGTTCGATTGATTTCAAATAGAAATTGCTAATTTTTTCACTGTGCTGTTATAACTTTGTTCAAAGGAAGCCCAAAATACCCCATAATTAAAAACTCTTTTATATCTGTAACTCTCACCTGGGTGTCTTCTTGGTACAGAACTTTCTCAAGTCATTAACTCTCAGTTCCAAGTTATGCACATTGAAGAACTTTTTGAATAAGGCTGAGATTGCAGTTAAATATGTAAATTCAACCACAATAATCTCAAAATGGTCTAGTAAGTCAATGTTAATGATAGTAGTTTCCCATATAACATATTTAATTCTTTCTCTTCAAAGCATTTTACAAAGAGACTCCATTTTACAATAAATACACAGAGGTACAGAGCACAGGAAACATAGAAAGAAATTGGTAGTCTGAAAAAAAAAAGATAGAGGCTTATAAGTAAAAATTTTCCCATAAATGAAATACTGAAATTTTGTGATTTTAAGAAATGTGACTAACTCCTGTTAAAAATTAAGACTATAAAGCAGTTTGCAAAGTTTTCTATATTTTTACTTTCATTTTGAAGCAATAAAAATGTGGGAGTACAGATATTTCAGTCAGAACTGTTATTTCAAGTGCCTGTAAACTACTGTTTTCTTTTTACAATGTCAAATTAAAAAAAAAAAAAAGGAAATAAGCATCTCATACCTCAGAAACAGTTGAAAATAAAAAACCCCACTCTGCTACTACCACAGTTTCACACCTACTCACCCAGCATTTCCTGTACCCACCCTGAGACAATGAAGTCTCTGCAAATTCACATAATTATGTGTGAATAGGAAACTCAGCCTCTACTCAGGGGCTGGGAAAAGCTACAGCCTGACAGCTTGGCTGTGCTAAAATATTTCTGCTCTGTTTGATATTGCACACTCTATACTAATCTGTGTCTCTCAGCTGACATGACAATAAATAGTTATTAAAACAAACATGCAAATGATGTATAGCTAAATAGTCTTAAATAAACCAGTGAATTTTGTAACACCAAAAATTGTCCAATACATCTACTTCCACTGGAAATTGTTCCTTTAGATCTCCTTTCCGAGGCAAGAAATGGTATTATGGGGTAATTTAATCTATCATGTGATTGTGTTCTCCTAAGCAGGCCTTTAACACACCAGACTGAATTGTCTTTGTGAGCAAATCCACTGCCACAAAACAGTTATGCCAGCAGAGACTTTGTCCCCTAAGATACATCAAATCAAGGGCTTGCAAACCCCAGCAGAATTCCATTGTAGCATATCCAAGGAAATGTATTTAAAGCCAGCTAGGTTTATGTATTTTGGGATTCCCCATATGAATGTCAGAAAAGATTTAACGCCATGCTAATTTTGCTTGGGTCACTTTTTCTCCCCACTGACCTGTGGGCTGAATAGACATGGTCATAGCACCAATATAAACCCATTTATTCTGCTTGTCCCTGTTCCTGCATCAAGTAAAAAGCAGCTCATGAACCCTATATTTAAACTTCTTCTTCTGTGTTTTTTTTCTTTTTTTTTTTCACTGATCCTTTCAGAAAAATCATGTTATGGCAAATGAAGTTTCCTAGGGATTTTCTGGTTTTTTTTTTTTTGTTTTTTTTTTTTGCAAAGAGAGGGTCTAAAATAGGTCAGTGACAGCTGAAAAATTGCATTCACTTCATTTTCATTCACTGAAGGAGACTGAAATTTCTCCTGAGCTCGGCTTCAATTTCACTTATTTTTGCCCCAAGTTTTCCTCCACTAGGATGTTTTATGGCAAGAAATTACCAAAAACACAATCACTATGAGACTTGTGTATTAGAAACCAGTTTGCAACAACAACAAACAATGGCCGTTGTTTTGTACCTCGCTGATAAATGAACATCTATTGTTCTTCTGCCCTGGAAATTAATAATAACTGGACCAGTTGCCTTAGAGACAGCCAGGCAGCCATTAGCAATCAGTAAAAATTAATGTACTGCAGGGAATTTAGCAAGGAAATGTGTTTAAGTGTGTGGGGGCACCTTAACCACCCATCCACCACGGGTGAGTGCCGGACTCTCCCCAGGGCTGCCACTGAGTGGATGCCCTCAAATACAGACAAGGTGTTCTTCACAAGAGAGAGGGGTCCTTACCAAAGTAGGGAGCACTGTGATTTTTGGACTTCCCTCACCCTGAAAGCATGCCTGGAAACCTGGAAATGCAGAGGAAATGCCCAACATGGCAGCAGCTCCTTGTTCCCCTGCAGAGCTCAGGCTCCTCTGCCTGCACAGCTCCGGTCCTGCCCCGTGAAAGGTTCTCTCAGGTGGGGTAGCTGTGCTTTAAAAAGTCCCTGAGAGCTTTTAAAGCTGTCAGCACCATTATCATTCAGGATGCAACTGGTTTCCACACGTGGCTTCTGTTTTTCCAGTGGGCAGTTTGAGTTCCCCTGGATAATTCCCTGGGGTGCGCAGTAGTGGGGCTGGTCAGACCAAGCCTGTTACTGTGGAACACTTTGTGCCCTGTATGTAGGGTGGCTCTAAGTGCTGCTGCCATACCCAGCCTCAGGGTGCTCCTGGGGGATGCTTTGGACCCTCCCGGCCCCACTCTCCAGAACAGGGCTGGATTTGTACTGCAAGGAGTGCTCTTCCTTCAAGGGCAGCAGCTAAGCCTTCTTCAGGCTCCTGTTTCTCCTTTCCTGGTGTGAGTGGGACTCCATGTGAGCGCTGCTGTCTGGGATGGCTGAGCCTGGATGTTGGGGTGTCTGATGGTGGCTGCCCTGTGTTGTGGCAGGATAAGCTGTGGTTAGATGATTACAAGCTGTAATTAAAGATCTGCTTCCTAACTGGTGCAGATGGACCCCGTGAGGACATAACCACTGCAGGTGGTCAAGGCTTCCACTGGCTGCCTTCCCTCTCTGTCCTTGTGTCCTTGTGAGGGGGGTTGGCCTCCTCCCGCCTCTTGCAGGCAAATTGCACCTCAGTGTTGACCACTTGTTCAAAAAATCTGCTGGCAAGTGCCTTCCCTGAGGAGCTCCCTGCAGCACAGGAATGGCCATCTTTGTACAGACACTTGGGTTAGAGCTGGACTGGTCCACAGATAACACGTTCATATGTTCTGTTAAAATCAGTGGGAATGGTAAATCATTAGCTGAGAACTGAATTTGGCATCTTGCTCTCCAGAGGCATGCTTGATTTATGGAATGGATGGGGTAGGTGAGTAAATAAGGGAAGCAGAGCTCTGGGAATTAAGGAAATTTAAAAAAAAAAAGTTTCCAAATGCAAAACACTGATGAGTCCCTGGCAATCATTGCTTCCTATGACTTCTGGCAAATGGGAGGGATGGCTGAATTGAATTATCTTCTGATTTTGAGGGGGAGTTAAAATATTAACACTAGAGTGTCACCAACAGTTCTCCACCAGCACTACTGGAGAGAGCAGCATCCAGAAGTCCTTGGCCTTAAAAGTCAGGGTGATCCAAAAGGATATCTCCAAAAGTGGGTGGATTTCTGTCAGATGCCATCCATACACCAGTCACTTGGGAACACCCAAAGGACACTCACAGAAGGGAACTACCACATCCTACTGGCAAATAGATTGGTCTGAGCTGAGAGAGAGTCTCCCAAAACCCACATTTTTTTTAGAGTTTCTTGGAAAACAACTTCTGTCGTTGGTGTCAGACAAACCAGATGGCAATTCTGAGTTGATGATCACATTTTGAGGCTGGAATGCAACATCTGGAGTTGATCAGCATTCCTCACAAACTGATCAATCATTAGGTGGAACTGATTACTACCACCTTTTACTCTTGATTCACTTAGAACTGTTGTTTTTTCTTTTTTTTTCCTTCTATGAAAATAAAAACAAAAAGCATGAAACACAGCTTCTTTATAGGGACTGAGGTTATGTGAGTCACAGTGACTAACTCTTTAGACATATCTCTTGTTGCAGTATCAAATGGAGCAGGGATGAGATAGATCTGCTCTAGTAAATATAAAATATCATGGGTCATATTACTCAGCAACAGCAATTTTGCAGCAGCAGCAGTTTTGAAGTAAGACCTTTTCAATAAGTCACTATATATAGAAAGATTGGGACTAATGCTGCGAGCGTCACTGTCTGACATCAGGGTTATTTAGGAGAGTGCTGTCTTTGGGATGAACACACTCGACACTCTGACAGTCTCGCCACCAGCTAAAACAGAATTGCAAAACACAAAAATAATTTCCCAGCCTCTGAAAAGTCTATCGCCCTCCTTGCATTTGTCTTGCAGGAAAGAGAAAATGACAAGGCAATGTGCAAACCAGGCCACATGTGCACTGCACTGTCCTCACGTGTGTTTCATGTATCAGCACCATTGTCAGGCACTGCAACCCCTTCCCAAGTGCTGAGAAAACCAGCTCCACCACTGCTCCCCAGCAGAACCACTGCCTTGTCTCGCACCCTGCATCCCAGGGATGTGCTGGAGGACCACAGAACACAGCAAATATCAGTTCAGATTTGTGGTACATGTGTTTCCAGCACCAACACAAAAGCAAAATACTGAGAGAATATCCACAAGCCAAGCCCTGTATTTGTGCCCCTTGTGCACATCTCCTCTGAGTCTGGACCTGCATTTCCCAGTGGATATTCCTGCACCCAGGATGGTCTGTGGAGATACAAATAGAGTGCTCAAGGGAAAATGGACTGTGACTGAAACTTTAAAATATCCATTGTGCAACCTGAAAGTGAGCCCATTTTGGGACTATCTTGTTCTATCATTTACTTTCAAATATTTTTTTTTTATCAACAGGAAACCCAGGCCAAGTTCACTGTGTAGTTCCTGGGCACTGTTCCCCTGAATTGTCTTTGCTTACTCTGGCATAAATCAGGAATTCCTCACTAAAATCAGGGGAAGGTTTGATTAGGATCTTTCCTTAAACCAGCTGATGGTTTTTCATAGAAAGTGTGAGCATTTTGTGGATTTTCTTGGATTTAAAACAAAGACCAAAGAAATGTGGTTTCCAATGAGTTTCTCTTTGAGGTTCTGGGTCTGTTCATCATTTCATGCCCAAAATGAAACATGAGAAGCGAGAAAACAGAACTTGTGTGATGAAACTGAACAAAATGTTCCCATGAACTTTATGTGAAAGAAACCACAGAATAACCTGCAAGCTTTAGAGAAACGTGACCACGCAACTTGTTTCCCACTGCTGAGTCAGGGTTCCCACAGGGTGTTGCAGCCCTGGAAATGCACTGTTCCCCTCAACCCCTGTGCCCCAATCTTTCCCATCTTTTCTTTGTGCTCTTGCCATTGACAATGTGCAGTTTGGGAATTCTGCAAACTATGCAGCCAGATCTGAGTTCCTGTGTATGAGTGACTGGGTGTACAGAAAAATGCTCCACAAACATGAAAGAACTTATAATTTTCTCATCAGTAAGAAGTTATCTGAATAATTTTCCTTTTAAAAATGCAGGCATTTGTTTTGAAAATAGCAAAATACTGACGGGGAAGAAGTTATTTATCTGGTTCTAAAGAAACAAACCAGAAAGGGAGAATAATTAACCCAGGCAATTCAATGATTCACCTAAGCTAAGTCAGGGAACTTCTGGCAAAACCAAAAGTCAAACTCCTTTCCTTGGACTCCCTTTCTTGTCAGAGGAGTATCTCTTCACCCACTTTAATTCTGAACTTAATGCTGTGCATTTTCCATCCTTACACTTTTAACAGCTTAATTTTTCAAACCATGTAGCACTGTAGAGAAACAGTAACCCTGCAGCAGTGAAGGCTGCTGTAAGCAAGAAAATGCAGTGCTGCTCCTGTGAATTCCTGCAGCCTGCTCTGTCAGGATCTCCATGTGCTAGCTTTCCAAGAAAGAGATGAACTAAAACTCTTAAGTTGAAGTTATGATTTTCCCAGGGAAAGGAAAAGGGTTACATAGAGCTTTCTCCCTTCTAAAACTGCTTGGTTTGTTTACTATTCTAAAATTATTGCAAAATGCTTATTCAAAAGGGATAATGAAGTAGCAAGGAAGATGACAAACAGCTGATTACAGATAAAAGCTCCTTAACAGCAGTGTCAGCCAGAGCAAAGCAGAGAGAATTGTCTTCAGAAACTTTAGCTGGCATTGGCAGCCTGCTCCTCTCCAGAGCTTTGATCCTGTTCATTCCTGAGCTGGTGATCTCCCCAGGAGGGGAATCTGTCCCCATGGTGCCTGACACAAGCATCTGCCTCCTCTTCCAGCATCACTCTACACCCACAGATTTCCTGGCTGGGAGTGCACTTGGACAACTCACCCAGAATGTCCCTTAGGGCTTTGTGTTTCTGGTGGCCTGGGAATTAAGTGGTTTGGGGTTTCATGCAGAGCAGGGTCTCCTGAAAGGGCAGTGCGTTCTCCACTGTCCCATTGTCGGGTGCAATGAGGAGCCTTTTAGAAATGGGATGAGAAAACCTGGGTGCATTTAGTAAAGAAGCAAAAATACATGTGGACTGTAAGCAGTAATGTGGACAAACAAGATACAGCCTCCAGAGCACAACACACGGGATTCAAGCATTCCTAGCTGAATTTTACACCCCAAAGCTCCTTTGGTGCTGGTTGTATTCATAGTCATACTGGATGTGAAATTCATCTGAATCTTGTTTCTTTGGCCTATGGGGTATTTTCATGTACAAATTAGGCTGGCCAATGTTCTTTTTCTGCAAAAATTCCCAGGAGTGCAACTTAAATGTTATTAAAAAGCCTAATAAAAGAAGAGTGCACATTTAATAATGTTAGAATAACACAGCCATTGCAGCGCCGTGTGCCTGTGGTTCCAACCAAGTGAGAATATGAGGCAATAATGCACTTATTCAGGAATAAAGCCCATAATTATCAACAGCTAGGAAGGGCCATTGATACCATGCAGGATGCACAGAAATCTTTTCGGTAACTCCAGTTTGGACCTTGCCCATGAGCTGCTGGTTTGGCCGGGGTCTGGGCACAGTCCTGGCTGAACAGGGACAGTCCTGTTCTTATGTCCAGCCTGGAAAAGGCTGTGGCCACTGAGGCCAGTGCAGTGACACCTCAGCCACAAGCATCAGCCCAGTTTCCCTTCTCTAAAAGAGCTGGATACTCTCAGTAGATGGTGCAAACTTTGCACATTCATCAGCTACCACTGCTGTGATTCATCTCTGTGCAGTTTTCCTTCACCTTTGCCCTGTCACACTGACATCTCTTCCTCTCATATATCCTTCCTCTACACCACATCATTCTTTCCTCCCACTTATGTATCCTAGAGTGACTTTTCTCCAGGGCACAAGGTCTAACAGAGGACCCAGATATTAACTCAGGCCCACTCGTTGGAGGGATTAAATACAACATTCTCACGATATTAATTAGCAACCGCTCCTCCAGTGGGAGAACTGAAACCATGCATTAATCCAGGAGAGTGGGTGGTTTCACTGAAAGGATGGGAAGAGACCCTACAGGGCATGGGCTGCTCCAAACCCCACTCTCTGCCCAATGGCTCTGTCCACCAGCCCACACTATCTCCCCAGAGCAGAAAGCAATATCCTTGGAAAAGTGAAACCTCATGAACCATCAATTAACCCACTGCAAATAAATACCCAATGTAAGAAACAAACCTTTAAAAACAACAAAACAACAGTGACAGTGGGTCAGTATCTGAGTTTTGAATAGAAATGGATTTAGTTTGGCTGGGGCACAAGGACAGCAGGAGTGTTCAAAGCTCTGGGAGCTGCACGCGGGGGCTCTGGAGGGGACATTTCCTTCCAGGCAGGAATTCTCCCGCACACGATGGCATTGTTATGCATTAAACAAGTTTTTTATTTCCTCCTCTTGGGGTGTGGGGGCATGATGGGAGAGGGGAAGGCTAACTCTGGGATGTGGTCACATCAGCCATGCACAGAAATGACTGCTCCCCAGCTTAACACCACGTTTGGTGGGCTCCTTTTTTGTGTGTGTGTTTTTTTTGTTTTGTTTTGTTTTGTTTTGTTTTGTTTTTTTCCCAGGTGAAGTAAAGAGCAGAGAAAGAAAACCCAATGGGCTCTCTTGGCAGGAGACAGGTCCTCCATGCCACTGCTTCAGACCCTCACAAAAAATGTCAGCTCTGAGAAAGCAAAATGAAGCACTGGCACTTCACCCCTGCAAGAGGGGCTGGGCTGGAGGGAAGGAACTTGCATTTTCCTACTGCTTTTCTTGTTCAAAGTGAAGAAAATACAGAGCAGCAAAACAGAGCAAGGCCCTCTTCTCTCTCACAATCCCACATACTTTTTTGTCTTGATACAGGAATCATGTGGCTCTAGAATTCACCCTGCAATAAACCCCTGCAGCCTGTTTCTCTTGTGTAGCTTCATATAGCCTTTTTTTTCTGGCTCAGACAGTTTTGCCCTATCCTCCATGTGACCTGCTGGTTATCTTTTGCAGAAAGTTAAAGAGAATTTTTGAAAAAAAATTGTAGGAAGTTGATCAAGCTGGGTTTGAGTTACAGGTCATTAAAGTTCACTGTAAGATGAAATTTTTACTATATAAACACTGTTAAAGCCCAGACTGCCAGCCAAGTGTATCCATGAGCCATGGGAAACTTGGGAGCAGTGCAGGCAGGTAAACCTCAGCAGATCTATGCTAGATGATTGTGCAGTGCTTTCCTTGCCTTTTAAAGGGAAAAAACCCACACTTTTTAATGTAAAAATTTAATAGTATTGGGTTGGGTTGCTTTAGGTAGACAAGATGACACTTCTTCCTGTAGGCTTTTTGTGCCTTGTAAAATCCAGCCACTGAGGGATTTTTTGCTGCTTTTACATTTCAGCTCTAACATTAACAAATGCAAAGGTAATGAGATTTTCTGTCTTTTTTTAAAACTAATTTTGCAAGTAAACTCCCCTGAATTCTTTGAACATGTCGCTCAAAGTTTTATGGTCATATCCCCCGAGATTATTTAAAACACTTTAGGTTTGAAGAGTATGTTTTAGTTTCAAGTATTTTTTGCAGCAAGTATGGGATGGAAAGGGTTAATTTTTTTTTTTTTTCTGGGGCTTATATGTAAGTGAAATGACATTTTAACAATCTCTTTAGTATAGCCTTGCTGTGCTGGGACCTCTGTTGCCTGCTGTCTTACTTCTTGGCTTCTAAATAGAGAGTTATTTTCAATTTCTCCAGTTCCTAATGTCTTAAATGGAACTACTGTTCCCCTCAGAGCACCCAGTGGCTGGCTGGAGACCTTTATTGATATATATAAATTACTCCAGTCCACAGGGCTGGCTACAGATCCAATCATGTTGAGCTAATGCGCATATAAATAAAAACCTGGGAGTATGGTTTATGGCAATAAGTAGTGCAGTAGAAGTTTATACCATCCTGCAAAGACACCTTGATACATTGCTGATAATCTTTATAATGTATTTAAAGCATCAGTCTGTAGATTCAAGGCTGAAAATTTCACTCATCAAAGCCATAAATCTCAGTGAATTTCTGTTGATTGGCCTGGAAAAGAAGGAATTTCCCCATTCCAGGGAAAACACAAAATTAAGGATGTTGGCCTTCTGGTGGAAGGGACCAAACTGTGTAAGCCAAGCACATCAGGCCCAGAAGTTCCCTGACATCTTGGTGTTTGTCTGGCTGCCAGCTTTTGCAGCTCACAGATGATTCTCTCTTCCCCATGGAATGATTTGCTGCCCTCTAAACAATAATAACCTGGTGTCCAGCTGATAAAGCTGACAGCAACTGAATTATTTAGGCAAGCAATCATTTCACTGGGCAGGTGAAAGCAAATTTCAAGGGTTAGGCTGAAACTTCAGGCTAAATTCTGAATGGAGAGTGCAGTAGGAAACTGTTTTCTGCTTGGAGCATTGCTGGGACAGGAGTGTGAACCTGGATTTCACTGGTTTAAACACCTCAGCTGTTCAAGGTATAACTCACACACAGCAGTGGTGGCCAGTGCCATCCCAGCAGAGCCAGTCCTCAGGGACTCAGGTGTCCCTTCCCTTCCTTGCTGGGCTCTGGGGAAGGGACTGTCCAGCAGAATGGCCACAGAACCTCATCACTGCACAGAGGGCAGGGGGCAAACCTCAAGCTGCTGGTGACAATGACACTGATCCAGTGATCCCTCCTGGCAACCAGGAGTGCCTGGAGCAGGGAAGGCAACAACAGTCCCATGATCAGACCTTGGGAAGGTCGTGAGAAGGCCTGGGGGTGACACCAAGGAGCAGGACAGGTACCAGTGAGGCAGCCCAGGCCATCACCCCACACCTACTCGCTGTTTGCTGCCTTGCAGTGGTCAGGAGCAGAGCAGGAGCTTTATTAAATAATCTGCAGTACCATGGCACAGCGAAGTTGAGGCAACTTTGGCAGGTGTAGGACAGGGCATTATAGATATAACTGATGCTCCACGAACACTGTAAGGTACTGCAAAATTTACACTAGTTTATTTCTTCATTCTCAGATCCTCCAGGCACCAATTTCACTGCCTCAGAAGAATGATTGTAACTTAAAGGAAAACTCCAGTATAAGTTGTCAAAGCAGCCTTTAGAAATACTTGTCACTCTTTCAGTATCATAGTCTGTGGAGCTGTCATTGCTGTCTCTGGGTGCTGCCATGTTATTGTCACCTCTTTGCTTTCTGTCTCAGAAAGTCATGGAGGAACCAAAAAAAAAAAAAAAAAGTTAAAAAGTTCTTCTGAAGTCTCCTGGAATGTCGAAGCCAGTAAACTCCAATGAGTATGAGAGCTGCAGAGATTTACTCTAGAAAACCATTTATCAGTAGTCAACTGAGTACTTAATTGTACAGAACAATTAAGAAAGCAAATAAATGAGTTTTTAGAAGTTTAATGCTGTGTCTCAGCAGACAGGGTTCAGTTTGTTCCATATGTTTAGTCAGATGCTGTGTCTCCATCCTCTCTTTAATGATCTTCCTGTGTTTAAAGCTTTTTCCACACTTATATCTAAGGTGGTTTGACTGAAATTGCATTGAAAACTTGGCTCAGTTTTTCTTGTGCACAGTATACTGTGTGGCTACTTGCAGAACAATTTAAAGTTAGCACAGTCTAATTTAGTAAGGAATCATGAAGCCAATTCAATTTAAAACCATTAAAACAATTTTAGAGTGTCTGCCCAAGGGTTTTGCATGTTTTCACTAAATGAGTTTTAAAAATACATTTAGTTAAACTGATGGAACTTTAAGTATCAATAAAGGCTTTATCTTGCAAACACTAATGCTTGTCTTCAACGAGTCTTTTGCATCTGCTTAGATGTCTGTCTCCAGGATCAGGGCATTCTCAGTTATTGTATTTAAGAAGAAGATTTATTTTCTATCTTTCCCAGATGAACTCCTTTAAATGAAAATCCTTCCATTTCTTCCCTGTTTGAGGGGGGTGAGATGATGTGATCATTGCTTCCCTGGGCTGAAAGTTTTGCTCTGCAACCTCAGTCTTGCTTCTAAATCACACGAGCCCACATGGCACTAGTGGATGTGGTACCCAGCAGCTTTTTATCTCCCAGTCCCTCAGACCACAGTGAAGGTAAACAGCTTAAGCTGCACAGAGCAGTACATGCTCATCCAAAAGGTAGTAAGATGAATATATTTCTATTTCTCCTCAAGAAAACTTATTTTCAAAGTTTCATTAAGGCCATTTAACCCCACGTTTGGTTGGAAAATGTTTGCTACAATTTCTGCTCTCATTTTTTTTTTTTTTGTCTCATCTGCTCCAGGCAATTCACTTTGGGGAACCTGTTTTCTAGGAGATAATTTTTAAACCTGGTCTAGGGTAGGCGTGAAGAGAGTGACTCTTCATAGTTTGGATCTCTGCCATTTTGCCTCCTGTGTGCTGCTTTGAGCTCTGGTGATCAGCATTCATGTGCCTGAAAAGGACAGTATCAAGAAGTCAAAGCAAGATGTATTTATGAAAAATAATGTCACACCTCACTCTTTTATGATCCCAGGGTTTTTTTCCTTCTAAGAAAAGTAGAAACTGAGACAGGTATATATGAGTTAGAAATTCTAAATAGAGTTTGTTGTCCCAGGATCCTTGGGCTCCTGCAGAAACTGCAATATCTCTAAGGGATCTGTGTATGATAAATGTCGAGGACAGGGCACCAACAGCTTTTCTTTCAATTAGCAACACAGCAGCAAAAGACTGGAAGGCACCTCCCGAGTCACTGAGTCCGGTGCTTTGTGGTTGCAAACAAACAATGGTGCATAATCCCTTTAATAAAATGATCACGTTCCACCTTGAAAGCCACTAGGTTTTGGGGGCAGGACTGATCCCTACTGCTAACCCTGTGAAGCCCAGAACAAATATCTGATCTGAAGATAATGCTGCTTACAACAGGATTAAATCCCTGCTGGGTGCCCTATAGTTGCAACCACAGGGGAACTCTGGCAGTAGCTGCATGGCTTTGGCTCTCTGTGTCCATGTAAGGGGAAAATTTGTTCTATTCTTCCTCATAATGAGGTGCAGTGACTAGACTAGGCTTTATATCGCGTCATACTGGCTTCTGTGCAGGGGCAGATGCAGCACTGGATGAGGACTTAGAGCCACATGAGATGGGGACGTGTGTGGCACAGACAGAGCCAAGGGTTGCTCCACTTCTCTGTGTTCCTGTGCTCACTCTGGGGATCCCTTGGGAATTTGTGCATTGCTCCCCTGTGAGCTGGGATAGTTTTGGTTCCTGGGAGAGGTGGATGGGATGCAAAGGTAAATCCTTGTTTTCTGCTAGAGGTGTTGCTTGTTTTTCTTCCTGAAGGGCCTGGTATGATGTTGAAAGCTGCTGAACTCACTGGAGGCAGATTCGGATCAGTGCCTGGAGCTCTTCCACTGGAGGAATTCCTGCTATGCCTTCTCAGACAAAGAGGGTGACCACATCCTTACGTCATGAGAGTTGTTTAGTTTTGACTGAGGCAACCAATCTCTCCAACAGACAGACAAGTGGGCAGGAGCCAAAGGATTGGTGGGAGAGGATGGCCCAGTGGCTGGGCTATAATGGCCCCTATAAGACTCCAAGGAAACTCCGTGTCCTCTAATGCTGTGGGGTCAGACACAGACAGGTTCCTCATCCTGCTCAGTGCAGGAAGGGGTGGAAAAGGTCTGGCCAGCCATGCCTCCAGCATGGACCCAAGGCAGGAGCATCATGTTCCTGGGATGCTGCAGCCCTACAGCTCTGTGCCCTCCTGCCCTGCGTCCAGGCTGTGCACAGAGGGGTGAGGAGATGCCACCCCACAACAGGGCTGCATAGGGAGGACAGTGCAGTCTGGGTGGCTCCTGGGCACGTCCCTGCATTAGGCCTGGCTCATGTGGCTACAGTCAAGCCCCCTCAATAAGAGTTTAAAGGTGCAGAGTGCAGCAAAGGCAGCCACGAGGCCGTAATGTCACCTCACACGGGAGCCCGCGCTGTTTCCTTGGCTGCCAGCTCTCTTCTGTTGTTTTTGATGCCCTAACCTGCTGACCTGAGCCCTGTCCCAGTCTCCTCATATGCCTTTCTGAGCTGCCACCTGCTTAGTTGCCCTTAAGTTTTCAAAAGAAAAGGGTTTTGGACAAACAGAAGTGATATTACTTCCCTTCCTCTCTGAAAACCTCAGCCCTGTGGCGTGGCTGGGAAGTGTGGCTGTACCTGCAGACCTGGATGTGTCTCTGGACAGGGCACCTGGGGGGCATGGGGCAGCCCTTTGCAGCAGGAGGGGACACACCAGGGCTGGGAATGGGACAAGCACTAAGTTTGCTGGGTTTAAAGAAAGACTGAAAGTAAGAGAGAGCAAAGGGGTAGGAGATATTGCCATAACCACACACTTGTGTTGACGATGAGCAATTTAATGCAAACTTGGTCCAAACAGAGAGAAGCAAAAAAATCTCATTTCAGACAGGCTCACCTTGTGTAGGTTTACTTGTGGGTCCATCCTGCTCACAGTAGAAGGTCTCCTCCAGTTGTTTACATCCTCCACAAGCATTAAATTCATGCAAAAGAGGGTAAGAGGGAAGGGAAATGAATACTGTACACTGCCTGGGTTCCAGAGATCTGCACTATCCATCTGCATCCTTCAAGCCATCACAAGCAATCTAAGAGCAGTCTCCGCAAGCACGTGCAGGCCTGACCATTAACATAATTCTCTCTTTTATCCCTCATCATTGTGGTACTGTCTTAAACATTATTTGTTTTACCCACTTTTCAGCAGTTTAAGCTCATTCTTTGCTGGCTAAAAAAAAAAAAAGTCCCATTTTTTATCTCATCTGATCTGATATTCATCTGTCCCTCACTGATTTTTTTTCTTCCTCTTTACCATAATTTTGGTTGGTATTTTTTTACCTCAGAGAACATTGAGAACTCTGTCTCAAGGCTTCCAGATTAGACAGAAGACTGATAGGATAATGATGATAGTATGTTAAATGCTATCTATGTAAATCAGCTCTCTCCATCAATGGATACAAGATGCAGCTACATTAGATCCCTTTTTGACATACATTTTCATTTTTTAAGGAAGAGAATATTGGATTGTTATTAAGCTACTTTAGAAAAATCTTTGCATTACCAGGCACATTACTATTGTGCATAAAGTCATATTAAATTTTGGGATGATGTACAACATCATTTTCTTTTAAAGGCTGCTTTTAACCTCAAAGTATCTTCTTTTTAGCTTCTGCTGAGGGATTTGTTTATGATAACCAGTGACTGGGGGAGGGGGAAAGGGTGTTTTTTATTAAGCTTTGTGTAGTAGATAAATCTGAATTTGCACCTCTGATAGGAAACTGGCCCTGGCTAAGGGAAAAAAAAAAACTGCTGTTACATCTCATCTGTTTCAAATGCCTGGGAAAGTAGCTCAGCAGATTGTCTTAAAGTCAAATTCAGACTGCCTTGGACTCAGCTGGAAGCCAGTTGCAAAAGCAAGACCCATTCACTGGAAAAAGCTTGCCAACTAACCCCTCCCACTTTGACTTTTTATAATGAAAAATGCTATTTTTGTTTTCCTCTTTGAACTCAGAGACACAGGAATGAACATGCTCTCAACAATAATGAGTAAAGTGGTGGAAATCAGCTATTTTTTTTTTTTTTGCACTGTGGACTCATGCTGACTTTCAGTGGCAGAGGAGCTGGCCAGCTAAAAATATATTATTAAAACTCATCTTCAGCCTGTCACTAATGTGGGGAACATCATCTCAAATTTAAGGTGGGCTTTAATTGATTTATAAGAGAATGTACAGGCAACTGTGGTTTTTTTAGAGTTATCTTTGGCTGCGGTGACCCAGAACAAACTGAATCCAGATTAGGAAATTTTTTCCATGAACAAAGGACTGATGAGCTGGGATTCCAACATTTCTTTTCTACATTGACTCTCTAATGTCTAATAAAGTGTGAGTTTGATATAATTTCCTCTATAGTAGGCATTAATAAAAGCAGTTTCCCTTATCAATAATCTATTTTCACAAAACCTGTGTGCACTTCCTCTCAGAGAACCTTGGTTTCTGAGTCAAATTTTCCTTGAAATGAACCACTACGTCTTAAAGTTATTAAATGGGGACCTACAGATGTAAACACAGAGTTATACAGGTATGCTGAGTGTCACCCACCTTTAGAAGAACAATGAGAGCGCAGCAGGACAGAGAAAAGCTGTTTGTCCTGAAGCTCAGAGGCTGCAGTGCCAGCTGAGTGGTGACCTGAGCAGAGCCACAACCTGCTGCAAATACAGGCTGGAGCTGTGCCATCTCCAGGTCTGGCTCACATGAACCAGCTCAAGTCTCCCTGCACTGGTGATGCTGCCATCCACAAGTGTTAGGGCTTGGAGTGGAGTTTAGGGGGTGATAATTCAAGTTAGTGATCTTACCTGAAAGGATCAGAGGATTTCACAGGGCTGGGATTTAAAATGCAGAGTAAAGAGGAAGGGCTAGGAGAGGACCCCAACAGAGCTGGATCAAGAGGCTCAGGAGGGCAACAGGCTGCAAGGAAATGGCTTAAACACTCATCTTTCTATATCTTCCCACTCAGGAGGACTTTTCTGCTGAGTGGGTTTGGGTTAATGTATTGTTTTTTTGGGTTTTTTTTAGTGGGGTAGAGCTGCAAGTCAGCACAATGTGGACAACCCATCAATGAACAATGAAGAGTTAACTAAAAATATAAGGCCATGTAACAGTCATGTGCAGCATGTGTGTGTACACATACTTGTGTGTATCCTTTGGCGTGGGGCTGTGTTTCCATTGTGATTATACAGTTTCAAGACCAAGTTTTAAGTCTTTAGGCATGCAAAATCTCCAATACATCTCAGGAAGGCTCCACTCAAAGCTGAGATTATCAGAGCGGGAGGTATTAATTTGTAGCTTTGTGGGGGTTGGTGGAGATATGGGGTTTTTGCCTAGGAAATAAATTTTGAGCACTTTGGTCTCTCGAGCTGAACCCAGTCCTGCTGTCCTGTCCATCCAGCTGTGCATCCAGCTGTGTGCCTGGCCTGCTACTGTGGGCAGGGATGCCTGCACTTAAACTGGGGCCCACTGGTGCTGTTATGTCAGAAGGGATCAGAGCTGGAGTCACTCTGAAGGCATAAGTATTTTTCTTAACACATCCTAAATGGCAAAATTCACATTGAATAATTTTGGTAATAAATGGCAACCCAAATATGTCAGGAATGATTTAGTACCTGTGAACCATGTAGCTGAAATGTAGATGAGGCTAATTAGCTGATTCCTTATCCCAGTTCCCCCTTTCCTCTCCCTCTCTCCCCACCAAAAACGTGCTCCTTTTTTTTTCCCTGCAGTTTTCAGAGCACTCAGGCTTGGGTTACAGCTTTGGCATTGCTTTGGTTATTTTGTCCAGGTGTCCTACCCTTAACACAAATAAGTTGAGACAAGAGGCTTGAGAGCAAGGAGTACACAGCCAAATTCAGAGTGAGTAATGCAGGCGCTGAGGCAAAACAAGGTCAAAAAGAGCATTTGCAGGCACTGCTCTGCAGGAAGGATCCTGCCTCTGTGCAGAGCACCCACCATTAGCCACACGATGCTCTCACACCTCGTCCAGTTTGTATATTCAGAGCTGAAGCAAGATCAAACACCAGTTGTTGGCCAGGAGAGACCTCTAAGGTACCTCTGCCTGGGCCCAGGCTGCACCATGCAATTTGTGCTTCAGAGATGTGTGCATAATTAATTTTTCAGCTTGCTCACCATTTTAAGACAACACAAAGCAGGTTTTCTTGTGAAATAACTCTCCCCACTGTCGTCTCTTCTGAAAACTATCACTTTGAATTATGCAAAACATGTTGTTTTGTTCTGTTTTTAAAAAGGGTATACATCTATATATAAAAAGCTTGCATTTGAGCAAATTTGGTCTCAAAAAACCTTCCAGCTGAAATACAGAGCTGTTACATTTCATTTTGAAAATGTCAAACAACGTGCTTGGACTTTTTCCTAAAAAATACTGGTTTGTTTTTTTTTAATCTGGATTTTCTGGGTAACCCTTAGCCTCATTTTCTGGATGAGTAAACTAATTACCTGAGAACTTGTCACTGCCCACACAGCCCCACAGCTCTCACCTGGCTTAGCTGGACATGCAGAGAGCCTTGGGAAGGTGCCCAGGTGTGGCTGCAGACTCATGACCTCTGCATTTTCAATATGCACATCATAAAAAAAAAGTAATTTGCAGTGTCTGGGTGAAGGAGGCTGTAGCTAGAGCCTCTCAGCCGAAATACAGAGTTCTTGGAGACATCTGTATATCCACATCCCTATCATGTCCTCTCCCAGGGAAGGGAGGCACAGCCAGCACCCTAAAAATTACTCATGTGAAATGAAAAAACCAAAAAAGTGACCAGGAAGAAAACTGGTTTCTCTGGCACAAGGTGGTTTTCCTTCCTTGAGAGCTTCCTTTTCAGGTCTGACTTGCTCACGTGTGTCTGAGCAGTGGCACAGGTACAGTTTGGCACAGCTGTTATGCAGATGTGTGGTGGTCACTGCCAACACCCAGCTGGATTTACGTTGCAGTGATGCTGCAGAAAACCACAGAAAGAGCATTTTCCATGAACTGGAGCTTCCTCTTTCTGAACTAAGGGTGCACCCTGAGCCAAGGTAGCATGTCCTGCTGCTCTTCTATGGTTTTTAGCTGCTCCCAGGTCTGTTCTTCAGCTCTCTGGGAGAAGGGAGCAGGATAAAATAGACATCACATGGTGCTGCTGCTGCTCTCTCCCAGGCACAAGCATTGGCCTGGCTGAGGCATCACAATGAATAAGAGCAGGAAACAGCTCTTGCCAAACAGCTGGCTGGCATAAGGAGAAGCTCTTACTGGTAGGAGAATTTGGGAACAAATATTTGTCTTGTGCCAGCTCTGCTGAGCTGCACAGCTGATTCCATGTCAGCTCCAGAGCTTCAAGTGGGCTGCAGCAGTGCTGGAGAATCAAACCTGAATCCTGCATGGATCATGTCAAAGCGTGGTAGGGGACACACCAAAAGTTTCTGCTGTGATCTAGATCAGGGAGTTGTGATAACCCTGTCGGTATCTGCTCACTGTGACTTTGAGTGCAGAGCTGTGCCTGTCCCTGTCACCAGGGCCCTCTGCTGGGATGCTGCAGCTGGTCTGGGGCTCAGCAGGACACAATTCCTCTGCAATGGGAAGGTCTGGGGCACCTGGAGGTGTTTGCAGCTTTCCCCCCTGCCTGTGCAAAGCTGCTGTGTCTGGGCGTCAGAAGGACCCCACGTCTGTGTTGGGTCTTTAGCAGATGCTGGTCAGACACAGCCACCAGGATCTGTGATGCCCCAAAAGAGACTTCCTGATGGCTTCAGCTCCCAAATCACATTGCTTTGGGGTGGGTGTCTATTCCAAGCTGCGGAGCAGAGCAAGCCCAGGCAGAGTGAAGGGTCTGCGTATGAGATTTTAGCAATTTTTACTGCTTCCGCCTGCTGTGATCTGTGCTTCTAGGAACTGAGAGCCCTGAATGTAAACACACAACTGCATCATCTGATCCTTCTCAGAGCATTGTTTGTTTGGGGTCAACTTATCTCCTTTTCAAGAACAGGATGTTTAAGAAAAAAAAAAAATAAAGCCTATCTGTAACAGTCTTAATTGTAAACCAGCCTCTATACTTTCAGACTGGAACCTAATTAATCATTGGTTGTACATGGAACTGATTAATTGCTTTGCTGCTCTTTACTCATATAAATCTTTGATTTAGTGATTACTGCATTTTGATTTATCACTTATATGCAAGTAATCAATATTTATGATGAATGGATAAATTCAACTACCACCTATTTTGCAATGTTATATATACGTATATATATATATATATATATATATATATACATATATATATGATGTGATATATAAAGCACACATTGTTTTCAATGTCTATTTTTAATTATTCAGACTGGAAATATGCATCTTTTTTCCCACAGTGATGTCTGTTTTCTGACAGTATCTTACAGCAGTGTAAATTAGGAGTAACTCCGCTATGGCCAACAGTGAAATAGTAATGAAGAAGAATCGGGGTTTAAGACAGAGAAAACATCCTAAAGGGAAGAGAATTTATGCAAACAAAAAACTAACTGAAGAAAAGGCCTCAGATTTTTGCTAAAACCCCTTCTAGGGACAGAGCTTTTACTAGTGTAAACTGGTATAGATCCTGGCCTAATTTTTGTTGCCTATCTTTCTTCAAAGTCCTTCAATTCAATGTGAATCTGATCTTGGGGATTATTACACAGGAGTCTGACTGTCTGCAGTCCTTCAGAATTACAAACTAATTGTGGGATAAGAGCTATATATAATTTACTAGCTATGGATTTGTTTTCCTGCTTTCAGAAGTCCCTTCGCCTTCCCGCCCCCCCAGTAGCTGAACATGGTTTGAGTGAGAACGGGACCTCACTGGTGGCAGCTCCAGTGACCACAGCCACCCCAAACCCTGGGAACACAGAGGGGGTTAGCAGGGAAGAGCCCCATTCTGGGGCCTGGCCACTTTAGAAACCCTCTGGCAATAAGGAATATTTGATAATGCCTTTGCTCTGATTCCAGGAGGGCTGAATAGACATTAAAGTAAATGGACTCTGTCTGGCCCATGGCTTCTTGAAAATAAAATAGAAGGGTGTGATCAGCATGGTCCCAAACCTGCTCTGAGAACAGCATGTTCTTTCATCTTTGCTGTAGTCAAAAAAGCCCTCACCAGTGAATCATCCAGGCATGAGCCCAGGGCTGGATCCAAGGTCAGCTGCAGTAGATGGAAGGACTTTTGCTACCTTCAAAGGATTTGTGATTGGGTCTTTGTGCTTGTAAATGTTCTCAGGAAGGGATGGTCTTCTCTGCTCCTTTCACTGCCACACTGATGCTCATGCAGTGGAAAGCCCAAACTGTAAACTGAAACAAGGCTATGATCTATGCCCTTGTTTAGGGTTCATGTTAAGGCTTTGGTCCATCTGTGGACTCCTACTTAAGCAGTCAAAGGTCAGACTGACTCATCCTAAAGCTTCTGGTAGAGCTGGGTAACCAGTGGACATCTCCCTCTCCCTGCTGCACAGCAGTTTTATTCCTGTCACACCAATTAAGCACACTGAGAAAATGTAAACTTCTCCCACAGTGATCCATCCTTCTCTTACACTATTTTACCAAACAAACCTGATCCCCAGTAGCAGGAGGACCTTTGGCATTTTATGTAGGACTTTTCATCACCTGGAATACATCAGGATATTTCCTGTGATGTTCACATACCTGTGGAAAGTTAAGCAGACACTCATTAGGAAAGATATGCTGTTCTTCTAGGGAGTTGTATTTAAAAAGTGGGTCAGTTGTTGTTGTCCCTCTCCCCCCCACCTCCCATAACTGTTCAGGTAAAACCAGATGCCTACTGTGAGCAGAAAGAAGAGAGGAACTCCCTGTCTGCAGTGAGTCCATGCTCAGCTCTCCTGTTCCAAGCAGCCCCTGAGGTGAGCCCAGCACTCCTTATTATTTATTTTGTTCTGGGGCACTGTCCAAGAGTTATGACCAATGTTCTTCTGACTCTGATATATATTACGTTTGTTTAGAGGAAACCCATTCATCTGTCCCTTGTCTCTCTCCCCCAGAGCCCGGATTTCCTTGATTGTAAAGCAAGATAAAGCTGCTATCTTGACTTTAAAGACTCTGGGAAGAAATGTGTTCACAATCTCCCTCTCTCTTCAGCTTATTATGCATCCCTGCTGTGATGGACACAAATTTTGTCTCCCTCCAGCTTCCTCCATTCTTGTCTAAACAGCTGAGAGATTTCTAGCTGAAGAATTGAGCCTCTTTACCCCACAGAGAAATATATTCCCACCTCGTTGCTTTTGGATATGGAAGGGAGAAGAAGGCCCTTGTCCTTCTGGGTTTGTCTCATCTCTCCTGAAGTGAAGCTGATGCCTCACTGAGGATGATTAAACAAAACTGTTGGGAGGGATATCCAGGCTTCAGATGCATTTAAGGTCTCCCAAAATCCGGAAGAAGACAAAAGGGCCCTGCTTTCCATCCTGTTGTTGCACAAAGCGCTGCAGTTGTAACTGGGATGGGGAGCCACAGAAGTCTACATTGCTGGAATTAAAGGAGGGGAGGGAAAAAGGAAACTGAACTAGAAAAGCTTTTGCAACTGGAAAAAAACATAATAAATCCATGAGCTATGCATAGCCCCAGGGCTTTATGACCACGAGCAGCCATGAGGGAATGACTTGAACTTAAGCAAAGCCGTTAATTACCTGGCTGAGATCAAAAGCCTAAGTAAGGGAGTATATTTACGATGCACCTTACAGGATATGCTTCAACTTTCTAGATTTTTTTTATTAATTGGTTTGATTAAATAGATTTAAAGAGCCTGAGCAGAGGCTCCTAAATCATACTCCATATTGATCTAATGAAATACTCAATAAATTTACTAATATGGCTCCTTTGCTTTGTGCAGTCTGAAAGGAAATGCCACTCTAAATGGCGATAACTCAGCGTGGAGCCTCAGGAGTGACTCATGGCGTGCCAGGGGGATGCTGGGAAGATGCTGTTCTACAATCTGCAGGACTTCCAGGCTCCTGCCCACTCTGTCCCAGCTTTCCTACCCCATTTTCCATCCTCTTGACCAGCTTCTTGTGCCACTTCCAGATTTGGCTGACATTCACCAGCTCGCCAAAGTGTGTTCAATATATGGCTCAGCTGAGACCTCCCCAAGCAGAACTCTTGTTTCAGAGTACTCTGCTTTACAAATACACCACACAATGTGTGGTCTAAATAAAATAAATCCTGCTCAGCTCAGGGCAGATCTAATGTAGAAAATGTATGATGTTTATTCCCTCCTGATGCCATAAATTGAGAATGACTGCATGGAAAGTTTACAGCTTTTCAGTGTTCACTTATATTGATGGAAATCAAGAGTTTGGGCAAGGAAAATCAGGAGTTTGGGCAAGGACAAGCCCTTCCTGCCCCAGGGCAGAAAGCTGTGATCACACAGTCTCTGCTGGCTGCAGTTTTGCTGGCTGAGCATGTTGCCATCTCCTGGATCTCCAGGTTTGGCTGTTTCCCTGTGCAATCTTCAGCGTTTTGTATGGGGGATCCTTAGAGCTGGTTTTGCCTAAGTGAACTAACTTAGTAAAGGCTACTTTACTATATTAACACTAGATAAATACACTAAGTAATTAATAAATAAATACACTCCAGTGCATTTATTTAATGAATAGCTTCACCAGGATGTGGTCATGCAGATGATCCAGCTGCCATACCTACAAGAGGGGGAAAAGAAGGAGCTTGGAGGTGATGGGGAGCAGTCCCCCCCCGATCCAGCCTACAGCTCTTGTCGCATACAGCACCTGAGCTGGTTTACCTGAATTTCTATCTATTTAAACATCCTTGAGCCATGTAAGTTAATGTTCATGTGTGCCTGGGAAATGCTAATGCAAACTAATCTGCTAGAAGGCAAATTCAAACACATGCCAGCCTGTCTGCGCTGAGCTCTGACAATTTGGGGTTGAATTTCACCAGACAATTACAGGATGTCCCAGCAGTTTGTGTGAGCAACCATTGCTTCTGGCAAGCATCAACAATTTCATTCATATGCAATTTTTGTGTCATATAGTTTTAATAGTCAGATTCATATGGATTTTAAATTTTTATCCTCTCTATATTTAAATTAATAAATTGAGAACAACATGTTTTTGAACACTGACTCTAAGCCAGGCTATGGCATCAGGGGTCTCCCAATAAGCTAAGGAAACTCTTCAGTCTCATCCAAATATCTCTGTGATTTCTCCATTACTTATTATTTTTATTATCTTTTCCCCCTTGTCTTGCACATTTTCCCTTCATCCTCTTTTCTGTGATGGAAATTAATTTTTAACTCCAAACATAAATCCTAGAGAGGAGATCCCACTTGTGATGTGTTTACTAATGGCTGTGAAAATCAGAACCAGAGAGGCAGGGAAAGAGGAAGATGGCAAAGACAAATATATTTGGAAACAGCTAACTGAGGAACAAATTAAAAATGCCCTTTGAGTAAAAACAAACCAACCAAACAAAAGAGGCTCCCCTCTGAAGAATATAACCTCAAATCTTTTGTCTGCCTTTATTGAATCTGCATCTCCGGATCTTGGGAACAGCTTATAAATTTTACCAGCTAGAAAATAACCCCTGACATTAAACAAAAAAGTCAAAGCTTTTTTTGGGCTCAGAAAACCCACAGCTCTCTCCTCTTATGGGGTGCAGGCTTGTGATGCATCTCAGATCCTGAGAGTGAAGATGAGGAAGGAACAGGATGGAAGGAAAAGGATGAAACAGATCTGAGTGGCAAGACAAGGGCACAGCTTGATGGGGCCAGTTTTGGACTAAAAGCCCATCCAAGCCTCCCTCTGCTTGTGCTGCTCTGGCAGCAAGTATAATTTTTGCTCAAAGGGTAACCCTTCTCCTGACATCCAAGTGTTCCACAGAGTTATGGCATGAGACCCAAGGTAAGGGATGGCCACAGGGACTCTGGTGTCATTTTGTGTGCAGTGGGGGATGATGCACCACCCACATTAATACAAAGCTATTTCTCCAGTGTCTCTTTACAGCAGATGTTTAGATTTCTTCTTTTTACTTGCAGTATTTTCAACTCCAGGAACAACAAATTCTAAGCTACATTTCTTTTTCAGTTTTATGATACATATGCCACCAATGCTCCTTGTTTCCACCTTTACTTCTGGCTTGTAGAAACATCCACTGCCATTCCACATTCTCCCTCTGTAAGGGAGATGTGACCCTTTGGAAAATGCACCAAAGGAAAATACAGGAAAATCTTGCTAGCACTGACCCATTCAGCAATGCCTGCAGGTGGTGGGAGCAGGCTCAGTGATGTCCTTGTCCTCCTTTGCTAAACGTGCCCTCATCTGTCTGATGCCTTGTGCTATAGACGTTCAATTCCTTTTCAAATCACTGGTTGAGTCCCACCAATGTGAGCAGGCAGAAGAGGCTTTTGTGTTTCCAAGAAACAAAAAGAGGAGGACTCCATAAATACTTTATATCTGGGTGTTTGCTACAGAGGCCTCTTAATTTTCTGAGAGAAAAAAAATACACCTGAAAATAATTTCTGAGTTTACAAGGCAACATGCAGCTTCTCAACACATGATCAAATGTTGCTGTTTCTGGAGGTAAACACAGTAAAAATACATCCAGGAAAGAGTTGGTGAAGTTATCAAGTTTCTGTGTGAGAAACAAGCCCCAAACCCAAACAAAACAATCACACCCCTCAGCCCCAGACCAGTGGGATGCTCTAACCATGATTTCAGGGTGTGTGTGACTGCAGTGTGGGACACCAGGGGATATAACACCTAGGTGGAATGTGGTCCTCAGGAATTCACCACTTGCCTGTGAAAGGAGCCAAGAGCTGTAATCAACTTACCCACTGCATTTGCTCCTGCTGTTCACTAATGAGTGAAGGCAAAGCAAACAGCACACTTGCAGCTCGATCACACCGAGATTTTACCTGTAGCCAGTGGGTCCCTAATCAAAATTAAAGCAAAACAGGCAAAATTAGCTTGTTAGCATTTTTCTCTGTTAGCATTGGAGAAATGTCACTTTTTGCCTGGGGCACTTCTGGTAGCTTTAGCACAAAGGAAAAAGCTATTGTACCAGCTACGTCCCTAAACGTGCAGTCCTGGGCATTCAAATGTAGCAAGACTGATGATATGACACTTCTCTCTTAATTTATACAGAAAAGGAAGGAGGCTGGGGATGGGGCAGCCCAGTCCTTAGCTCAAAGCATCACGTAACTGATGCTTTTTAGTCCTCTCTGATGTATGGATTTTTAACTTTTTGTCCTACCAGAGAGATAACCCTTTGCAGAATAATTTTAAGACAACTGGAAATAGATTTCCTTCTCTTCATTATAATTTCTATGTCCTTTGGGAATAGTCCCCACAGGCTAAACATCTGATTCTCTTTCTTGTTAGCTGTGACAGGCAGTGTGCAAGCCAGGACTATTTTGTGAGCTGCTTCCTCCATGCCCCCTCCACAGCCAAAAGCAGAAAGTATCAGTCTTTAGGAAGAGCCCATACCTTGGGGAAGGGTGACCAATTGTTCAGAGCCCAAGAAATTATCAGTCTTGTGTTCTTCTGCTAAAGATTCCCAGCATCATCTCAGGCAAGTTCTGTATTCCCTTCACACCTAACTCTGTGTCTGTATAATGAGGACAGCACCAGGTCCTGTCTTAAAGATGGACCCTCATAGATGAACAAGTGAGGTGTGATCCAGGGGTGGGGGCTTGTTAAGCAGATGTGCTGATTTGGGAAGTGACACTTTTAGTGAGAAGACTGAAATTGTTCATGAATCTACAAGAGCTTTTGAGTTCACAGAGCAGTGCATGGAGCAAGAGAGATTATAAATCAGCCTGACTCAGGTGAATCTTTAGAATGCAACATGGGCTTGGGGAACTCAGGAATCTGGGTTGAACCAACAGGAACTTGTCGATGTGCACAACAGTGCTGGCATTCAGAGTTAAGGTAGAATCCCTGCAGGCTCTAACTCGAGAAAAAGAGCTTCAGCACTGCCCACAACCACCTACATCCAGAATAGTGAAGACAACTTCTTTCAATAGCAACCACTTGAATCATCAGCTGTTAGAGGGGTTTCTAAAAGGGTGGTGCCAAGTCCTGGTCCCTCCATTGGAAATGTTGGTGCCACGAGCACAGAACTTTGTGTGCTCAGCAGAGATCCCCTCCACAGCCTGCACACAGGCAGCCAAGAGCCCTGTGTCCGTGAGCAAATACTGTGCACGTGTCAGTGAGCCCTGTGCTGGAACTGCATTTGTGTGCTACTGCACCCTCAGTACCACCAAAAGCATCCTAGCAATTGGGGAACACATATTTAGGGCAACTCTTTAAAGCATTATTGCCTGTCTGAAGAGCCAGCTCTTCACTGCACAGGTTAATGAGGGCAGGGGACAGTGGAAAATCAAGACGAGAGCTCGATTTTTATGGGGCAGAGCTCCTTGGGCACAATAACAGCGAGAAACCATTTCTCCTGGTGAGTGAAAGTGTGCTACTGAGTTCATAAACCACTTCATCTGAGAGCATATCAGCCCTGCTGGGACCTCAGGCCAACCTGGACAGGACACCTGGGGTGCTTGTTCCCCTTTCCTGGCTGATCCTGTCCAGAGGAGCTCCCGGTGGACAGCAGTGAACAGACTCTTCCTGTCTCTAGGGTGTGAGCTGCTCATAGAGGCACAAGGTCTGTCCTGTATTGTGGTCTCCCAAAACAAAGCCTGGTCTTTTTGATTTATCTAAAATACAACCCTGGAAATGGCACATCTCTAGATGTTCCCTGTTTAATATATTTTAAATAACACCACTGATATAAGGCACTTTTGGAATAACATTAACATCTGGGCTGACCCCGCCTCCCTACCAACTTTGAGCCTGATGTTAATTAAAACAGGCAAGTTATAAACCCCAGGAAATGGCAGCTGACCCTTGACTATGAATGTAATGCTGTAATAATATGCTATAGAAACGAGCCATAGTCAAACTGCTGCCCAGGTTGTTCCTAGAACGATGCTCTTTCTTCCTCACCACTGTGCTTCCTCTCTCCAAGAATGAGATCATTATCCCACTGGCTCCCTCGACAGGCTCTGCTTTTGGGGTGGTAGTCTTCACATTCTGAGTCACCCCCAAGAAAATGATCTCTCCTGACAGGAAAAATTGCCTCTCTTTTGAGAGGCACTTGTCATTTCTGTGTGAAAACTGCTTCCTGACCACATGTGGTCACTGAGGATCCCGTGATGCTCTGTCAGGACAGACTTAACCTGAGCTGCCCTGATGTTTGGAAAAATATGGAAAAATAAGGAGGAGTATTTTTTTTCTTTCCGCTCTGTATTCCCAGCTGTATGTGAGTGGGGAGGATGGAGGAGGATGGCCCCAGGACAGAGGGATGCAAACCCTGGAGCTGAGGGCAGAGGGGAGGTTTGCTGTGAGCCACCTCCAGAGATGGCAGTGAGAAGCTGCACTTTCCACTTGTGTGTGTCCCTCCCTGTAACTTCCCTTTCTTTGGTGGTCCAGAAGAGAAGGGCTGGAAGTGTCTGTGACAGGGAGCCAGGTAACAGCTGAGAGCAGGAGGTGAGATGGGGTCAGGGGAGAACTGGAGAAACCCCCAGACTCGTCACCACGTCTCTCACTGACTAAATATTAGATGTGCTTTGGAAGTAATTAATGGAACATTTCTGTTGTTGTTGGAAAACGCAGTACTGTTGAAATTGGAGTGTTTCCTCTCAAGATGTTGCTTTTTGTCAAGCTATGAATGAAAAAAAACCAACAAAACCCAAACAGAAAAACCCTTACAAAACTAAACAAAACCAGTAATCCCCAAATCCAAAGGGTTCCTTGTCCTGCAAACACCTCTGAAGAGACCCTGAAGGTTTCAGTTCCTGTGGCCCATCGGAACCCAGCCCAGCAGCATTCACAGTGTCCCACAGAGTTTGTCCTTTTGTTTGTAAATAAATTAAATGAGCTTTAGAGCAGATACATTTTATCTTCTGTGTGAGATGAAGGAACCAGGATATGAGCCCACTAAAGGCTGGGCTGTAATGGATACACCCTGCCCCTTCTCTCTTTGAGGCATGGGAAAGGTCAACTTTTGTCCTCTAAAATGTGTCACTGCTATAAATACGACTGCATAATTTATTGCAAATTGTTTAGCAAATTTATTGCAAACTATTAATAAACCTCCTCGAAACAGCACAATGAGCGTGTGCAATAAACAAGGGAAATATTTGCTTGATTCAAACCACATTGGATGATGTTAAATTAATGTTGAATAGATACATTTGAAGGCCTAGAGGGATGAGTGCAGGCAGCCACTGGATGCTGAGCACCCGCCCTGAGCACACATGTCAGAAGATGTCGGGGAAGTGACCAAACCTTTTTGTCAATGGCTTAAAGCTGAGATAAGCCCCGAGTGTTTAAATTGGCAATTCTAATAGCTACCTGAATCCAATCCAATTCACAGCAGCTTGGCTTGTAAGGCAATCGGTGATACAGTGTTAATGCCAACTAATCTGATAAAAATTGACACAATGACAACGTTGGGCCATTAGTTACCAGCAGTTTTTATGTCTGTGTAAATCCATCGTGTTTTACAAGGTGCAGGGGGATTCTGGGAGAATCTTTTTTTGGTTGTTTTTTTTTTTTTTCCCCCTCCCAGAACCATGGAAATAAAGAGGTTTTGCCACCGAAGCAAACTCATCCTCTCGTTCTGTGTGCCGCCTCTGAGAGTGTTAAATGGCAAAATTCATCACAACTAATTTCTATTTGCCATCTATTAGGCTACATTGTTTTGTCCTCAACGTCAGGTTAAATAATGAACCTCTCGGAATGGAGTAAATTAACCTCCACTTTATGTTCATGTCATTGTCAAATGGAAACATCACTTGTACAAATGAAAAAGATTCATTAGTAAAGCTAATGCATAGGCTCCACTCCAGTAGAAGATAAGAGCGATTGAGGCCTTGTCATAATGCAGTGTCGAACCGCTGGCTTGTTATTTATGATGCCTGCCATAATCTTTGGAGATTATTTTCAGCAATGGTAATTAGCACACAATGCATCAGGAACAATTATGGAACAATGTCTTAGCTTGACAGGTATGCCACCCTGCTGCAGGCGGGCTATGATCCATGAGAAATTCAATCAAATCTGCGTGCTGCAGGGAGTTTATTAATATTTCTCCTTCTGAGGCAGTTTGAAAGGCAGCTATGCTTGACCGGCCACCCAAAAATACTTAGCAGAGTGATATGAGTGTGCTCCTTGTTAATACACACCAATCTGCACAGAGCCTTCCTGTGCACTTAGAGCTGGTTAAAATAATGTCTGTGAGTTTGCTATTTACCACGATGAAGAGAAAATTGCTACCTCTGCTCGCTGGCCATGGGGCCTCGTTCAGGGTAGGCTGTTGCTGAAGGAGCTCTGTAACGAAGTGGCAAATTCCAGCACTGACAAAAATCCTGTAAGTCTGCTTGAAGCAGGGGGACTATGCTGATTTACAGTTCCTCACATCCCAGCTTAGGAGTCAAAGTGTCCCTGATTAAGGCAATTTTCCATTGAATAGCACAAATGCAACAGCATGGCAGTTTCTTGTTTCAGGCATCCCAACAATCCTGTGTGATTGTTGTGTGAATGTGTGAAGCCTCTCCTGAGGGGTCTGGGGCATGGATAGGGCACAGAGGAGAAACATGGCTTAGGATCACAGGCCCAGAGTTAATGTGTGTGACATTAGATGTAGCCTCCGTGTCCACAACTGATTTTAGTGCCTGCTGAAAAACTCTTCTTTTTCTTTCTATGTAGTGACATGAGGATCTTCCAGCCTACTTCTATCCCTGCCCTGGAATGCATGGCAGAGCTGCACAAGCTAGAGCCAAGCTGGGGAGAGGAGAGACACAAACCAGTCATGCACCAGTCTTTGGAAAGACAATTGTTTTCAAACTGTATTCCAAAATAATGCTGACAACACCTTGGCCAGGTCTTACAGGACTTTTGGCTTCAAGTTTTCTAGGTGTACATTTTGAGACAACTTCCTGATAAATGTTGTTTAACATCTTGTTTGGTTTCTAATAGACTGGGGGATACTTCATCATCCTCATTCAATAAAAATACATCATCCTGCTTCTTTCTACATGCAGTGCTAAATGCACATTTCTTCCCATTCTGCATCATTATTAATGATTTATCATTGTCATCCTTTAATAGGCTTATATCATTATTAGGATTTCTTTTGTTCTTAATCATGCTTAAAGATCATTAAGAAACTGAATTCATGTGCACATGTCAGTGGGTGAAGAGACACCCTTAAAAGAGAGGGACAGCTCTCAGTGGAGAGCAGGGGTGTGGGAGGGAGGGCTGGATGCATTTGGCGGTACCAACCATATTATAAAATCATCAGTCAGAGAGGAATTGTTGGTTTTTGTTTATTTTAACATTATTTTCCATGGGGACTGCTGCTAGGGGCTGAAAGGCATGTCTAAGTTGTTTTTTTCTAATGCAAACATCGTTTGGTATTTCTGTTGCACACAAGCTCTTTCCTTCCTCTTGTTTGGTATTTAAATGTATGGATGGCTTGTGATTAGGAGCAGGTGGAGGGGGAGAACAGGACAAAGTGATTTTAAGTCACTCCTCTTTTGTGCCACCATCTGTTCCTGGGCTGGAGTGAAACTGAATGCACAAAAAACTGATCGGCACCATAACTTTTCCAAAGAAAATGAGGATGATCAGGAGAATCCCCAGGGACATGGGCCTGATGGGAGAGGTCACACCCTCCTCCTCTATACCCTGACAGATTGCTGCACCGCTTTTCTGCTTGGAACAGACGAGCCACCATTTATTAATTATGGGTTGTTCTGCTGCTGAACCTAAAATCGGGCCCCCCTGTGCTCGGTGCTGTATTAACACAGGGCTCAGTGGCAGCCATTGGCCCCAAAGACCTTACAGTTTGCATGGAAGAAAAAGAAAACAGATGGATACAACAAACCGACTGCGGGAGCATGAAGTAACCATGAGACAATTATGATCCGTTAAACTATTCAGGTCAGGAAATGCACTGCAATACCATCCCCAATTGAAACACTAGAAGGATGCTAAATGGGCAGAGGGCAGAGTGTAATGATTAGATTTGGGACAATGGATCGAATGTTCTGTTGAGGAGATTGCCACAGGATTTTTAATGACCAGTTCTGATCATGGCTTGCGCTCTTCCCATGGAAATTGTGTCTCCAGTTGCTTTATACCTTCTTGGTGTGCACCTTGTGAAGGCCTGGAGGGCTGGTGTTTAACACCCACATTAATTTTGATGAGATAGTCTGCAATAACAAAGCAGCAATCAGCACCAAGGGATTGTTGCAGCCAGAAGTGAAGCATCTCCCATCAGCAAACAGCTTTTGGTTTCTGTAGCCATTCCTGCAAAAATACTTGTGGCTCTACATACCTAGGAGGGCTGGAAGTTGCCTGGGGACAGGTTGAGGATGCTCCAAGGGCATTTTCTCAGCGTGACTGTGAGTCAGCTCGAGGAGAGGGGCCTTTAGAGGGCACTGAAGAACACCTCACTGAGCTCCCAGGTTCTTCAGGGATGGCTGGTGCTGGGGATGTGGCATCTGAAGGAAGCCTTGTGCTCATTCCCACCCCAGATTAGTGACTAAGCTTGACTGAGACAGAGCCTAAAAGCACTGCAGGAGATGAGCAGCTCTCCCAGGAGCTGGAGATAAATGAGATGTCCACAGCTCTCCTGCTCTGCCCCTGTGCTCAGGGGCACCCAGAGCTCTGTGTGTTCCTCATTTGTGTCCTGTGCAGCCCTGCCTGCTCTGTGCAGGACACTGCAGCCCAGCAGAGAAGATCCCTGAGGGGCTGAAGACAGTCCCAATCCACCAACTCACGAGTGTTTCCTACTTCTGTCCACCCCAAGGGAGGCTGAGATCCTTCAACACCTGTCTGCTAAGTAGGGCTTCTCTGAAGGTGATGCTGGGATCTTCAGTGATGCAAACATGCAGTGAGTGAGGAGAGGGCAGCGATGTCCCTCAGAGACTTAGAACAGTTCAGGGGTGAGAGCAGAGCTCCTGCCTGATGCTAAAACAGCCTTCCAGGCTGTGAGGTTCTCTGTACTTGCACTCACCTTCTCTGAATGTTTGGGTTGGCTCCAACCTGTTGTAGCTCTCCAGAGTTTTACATCTTTAAATCAGGTATTCAGTGCTCTTCAGACTCCAGGTTGGTCCATACAGCCAAACTCTGACAAAAATTGTTTAATGCTTTATACAAGTATTTTCTTTTTAATGATTCCGGCCAGAGATGCTGAGTTAAAGAACCAAACTAATTTCATGTGCTTCTCCAACACCCCATTATGACATTTATGACATATTTTTCTGTTTAGAAGGATGATTTTTTCCAGATGCCAGTACATCTAAAACTACCTAATGAGATTTCCACAGATGTAGAGCTTAAAACCATCTACGGTATTTTTATTTTTCTCTCTAAGTAATGATACTTTCCAACGGAAACATTTCCTGAATAAAACATTAGAAACAATTGAATGTGTATCAGATTCATAGAAAGAAAAGCTTTTTTATTGGCAGGCAGGTATTGTGATTGAGTCTTGGCTTTTTACCCACTTGATCTAAAATGGATTTTATTTTCTCTGGAGTTGGTCAAGATTTAAGCCAGAACTTCAAATCTAGAATTTGGGATGGACAGGGAGTGCTTCAAAGGCCCTGTAGCTCTTTTCTGCAGTAACATCACCCACCTAAATACAGTGTCTTGCTCTGTACATTGCAAAGAAGGTATTATTGGTCGTGTTTTACACTGGGAAAACAGAAACAGAGAGATGAAGTGACTAATGGGTGATCCTCCCTCTTTTCTCCACAGGTGGAAGAAGCCTCTGTTTCCCTAAGGACAGCTGATGCTTCTCCTCTCTTGTATTTTCATTCTTTGGGGGATGGTGATGATGAGGGGTCTGAATCCCTCTATCCCTGCTCTTCTTGCCATCCCTAATCAGCCTATTGAGAGGTAGGAAACCAGGAGGACTAGTGTTGTCCCACCAGACTGCAGGGTCATTTAGGGTGCCCAGAAGAAAACTGGGAAGCTGCTCATGGTGGTTATTTGGCCTGAGCCTCAGCAGGCCAGGTTATTTATGTTTACATTGCTGCTGGATGATAATTTTAATCCCTTTTGTTCTTCACACTTTTCTTTCCTAACACAACTGATGAGACACCCATAGTTTGTTTTGTGATCAGGATCAGGGAAAGCATCTGACTCCCAGAGAACCTTTCCCCTAGGGAATATGGAGTAGCACAAGGACAGAATCCTGTGTTATTTGGTGGCTGGTGCTGAGATTACTGGCCCGAGGGTGATACCCAAGATGTGAGGACATGAGAAAGCTGCTTAACTGTGACTTGGGTGGGTGGAAGTCCTGCTATCTACTGCTTCCCCATGTCTTCTTGCTTTCACACAGAAAAAAATATTATATTCTTTCAGTGAAGAATGACCCTTATTATACTTAAAATAAATTGCAGCATTGTCTGGAAATATTTAAGCTGAATCTCTCTCAGTCTTGCAAGAGCAGAACACCCACAACCAAGGAAGGGAGGCTGGGCTGTTCCAACGCTGAACTCAGCCTTGCAGATGTCTGTCACCTGTTTCTAAGGAAATGTGCAAGTGTTTGGGAAAGAGCTGGGCTTCGTTGTTATTGTGGGAATGTGAAACCACTCTGAACTTTGCCCTTCTATCCCCTTTCCAAATTTTTTTTTTTTTCACAGAAGAAAAATTGCTGGGCTCATACTTCACTAACTGGTTTGCATTAAGGGCATTTTTCTTCAAAATGCCAAGTGCTCTTAACTCCTGCCCAAGCCAAAGCTGCTCATCACCTTGCCAGAACTGAGCTGTAAGATGCATATTTGGGACACAAGCTAGAAAGTCAATCTGCAGTTGGTGGTAACTGATCCCTTCAGCCAACACCCCCACTCCTGGCTGGGGAAGGCTGTCACTCAGCATCACACATGGAGTTAATCCATAAACCCAGACTGTACCTGCAGCAGCTTTTCCATTCGTGGGGCCCACACCTCTTGCCCTACTTGCCCTACTAGCAGACAGCTGGGCAGGGAAGAAATTAGTAGTTTGTCTACTACCAGCTGATGGGAGCTGCTAGACAAAAACTGTTGAGCCCTCAGAGAAGCTGGATGTCTGCAGAACAAGAGGAAAAGCTTCCTGGCCTGGATCTGCCCCTCATTTTCCTTCTGAACAGCCCAGAGCTTCTTATTCCCTTTCCACCTTCCAACTACTGCATGGGACTCTTTACTACACTCTATCACAAAAATCCTATGCCTTCACCCCCCGGCTTGCCAGGTGACTGTGCCTCTCAGGAATATGAATAGCAAAAAGCCTGAGCAAGTAGAAAGCATGGCATGATGCTTGTCAGGAGGAATCTTCCCAAGCTGGTGCCATTGCTATGCAGGAGTCTGTCCTGTCCTGTCTTGGATAAGCTTCTTTCCAGCTCCAGATTGTGTGGGCAGAGCTCAACTGGCTTCACTTCTCCATGGGAAACAAACACACTGCAGAGTGGGATGTTGTTTACAGGAGAGGTGTACCACATCTGGCACAACCTCACTGACACCAAATAAATCAAGATCAGGATCGAGAGGATCATCCAGCTGCTGTATTGGGTGGGACTGCCATCTGAGATCATTCTGGATCCAGAAGCAGGTTTGGGTCCCTACTAACAAAAGAGGTATGGGCTTTCTGGGAGTCAAAGCCAACCTACCACTCACTGAGTGAAATGTTTTGGTCTTAGAAACTACCTGGAAGAGGGTGGAAATAATGTACACCTTTGTATTTCATGTAATAAAATGGTTCCTGATCAGCTGCCCTGTCATTTAAGGATTACACACCCACCTCTTTTCATGATTAATCAGATGTCAGGATGTATGTGCTCTCCCAGCATATCATCCCATGGCAAGCAGCAGCACTTTTACAAATGTAGAAAGAAAGAAAGAAAAAAAAAGAAACAATAATAGGAAAAAGAATTATTTTTATGTGTACTTGTCTTAAGACATATTTTTCCATTCAGTTATTTGAAAAAAATAACCATCTGGAAAAAATCATATTATGGACAAGGCGTGTCATGACATTTACAGCAAATATTTTTGCTGTTAGTATCAAAACCAGCTCTTTGCTCTATCAAGGGCTGAATATTCGTATACACATAGATGTTCAGTAAATAAAAGAGCCTCTGCAGAAACTCAGAGCTGGGCAATCTTGTCCTCTCAGCATTCACATTCTCATTTGTTTATACTTGTTTGAAACCCATATTTTTTACATCTCAGATGTGAGTGCCTGTAGGTCCTTTTCCTCTGCCCCTCTGGTCTCAGGAGTATGACAATAAACTGCCCTGCTGTGGAAGAAGTCCTGATGTAAGTAAAGGTATCAGGAGGCTATGAGGTCATGGGCATAAATGAGACAACTTTCCAAAGATATCACCAGGATGATTTACAATCATGGGCAACCTTGTTCAGTCAGAAGGAATAAAATGTGCCAGGTTCTGAGAGAGAGCAGGGAAAGAAACCCAAGAGCATCTCTCGTTTTCTAAACAGGATGGAGCCTCCCAATAAAGCTGCTGGGCCCCTGGCAGCAGTGCCTGGTGGTGGGGGATGATAGCTCCCCTCTCTTTGAGACACTTTTGGGACTTTGCTGAGGTAAAATAACCTTTGTTCAGGCTCAGCACTTGCTTTAAGTCTGAGTTTGAAGGTGAATGTGTGGCTACACGAGGTAAAGCTTGAGCCTTGACAGGGCCTCTTCACAGAGGTTGCATGTCCTGCTCCCACTTTGGGTTCTCTGCAGCCTGTGCAGCCCAGGGGTGTTGTCTCTGTTGGGGCCCTGGAGCACATTCCCA
This sequence comes from Cinclus cinclus, assembly GCF_963662255.1. Lineage (NCBI taxonomy): Eukaryota > Metazoa > Chordata > Aves > Passeriformes > Cinclidae > Cinclus > Cinclus cinclus. Next base: position 17,163,778 of record NC_085059.1, read on the forward strand.
GGATGCTGCAGTGTCCAGTATCCCTGAGAGAGTCACCTGCAGCCCTGTCCCAAGGGGCAGCTCTGGGGGTAATGGTTCCATGATGACCATGTCCTGAAAAGGTGAATGGAAGTGAGGTGTCAGCACCTGGGTGGGGGTGGCAGAGAGCAGGAAATGAAGGTGTTGGGTTGCAGAATGGTGACAGCCAGAAATTCCCAGGGTGTGGGAGTTTGGATGAACTGGGTTCCCTGAGGCCAATCTCTGCCTGTCGAGAGGTTATGAGCTGTAATGTCCAATACCACTTGTAATTCCTGTTACCATCTCTACTACAAACTCACATACATCATAGGTTTCAAATGTCCCTCTAAAAAGATAACTTAAAATATTAACTAAAACTACAGAAAATATCAGGTAGCAGTGACATTTATATATTGCATTTATTACGCAATAATTGAAATTTAGAAGAGAAAAAGTAATTCTTCCTATGTTTTGCGAGCACTTTGAACATAACCTACTATTTAATTTGAAACAGGTACTTAGCAAATCATGTGACTATTTAAAAATATATTTGCCCTTTAGCATCTTACAATCAATGTCTCCTGAAGTTCCTCCACAAAGCAAGGGGGTAGCAGACAAGTTGCTGTTTAAGCCCAGGCTTAGAAACCCTGAGTGTATAAAAATCTCCTTGAAGTGGTAACGTGGTAATTCTTAATTTTGCAGCATGATACTCCTTTGACATAAATGAACAGTGATTCTTTCTCTGGGAGGAGGGTCAGTGGAAATGAATCTTCTTAAGAAAAATCAATATCCCAAAATTTGAAATCAGTTGATGCAACTATCTGCAATTCAGCTTGGTTGTTAACAGACCCAGCCAATCAGTTCCATGTGCTCCCCGTTGCTAAGTTGCCTCCACAAACAAATTGATTAATTGATTTTTCCCCCCTAAGGCCTTTTAGTGTATAAGCAGGTCAGGCAGCTATGATTTCATTCTACTCATCTATTGGCACTGGCTACGTAAATCAGTTTGGAATCCCGGTTCCTCATCTCAAAGATCAGCGGTGTCACCTGCAAGCTCAGATGGAGAAGTGGATCTCTCCATCAGTTGGAGGAACTTCATCTCTCTGGGAAGATGGGGAGAGAGTGGGACTGGGTCTCAATGGCAGAGTGGGAACCATCTCCCTTGGCTCTGAATTTAGAGCACTTGGATCAGAACCTGTGCTTGCAGCTTCAGGTCTAGGTTGAAGTGGAAAAACTCCTAAGAAACAAAAGTGTGTTTTTAATTTGGCTTTTTCTTCCAGCTGTTTCTGAGTGAGATCTTGACTGAAAAATCGGTTTGAACAGGCTAATATTAACCTGCTTCCATGATCTGAGGCCAGATTGTAGTGAGAACAATGTCTCAGATTTGAGAGATGTCACATTTGGCCCTAGGCCTCCATTTGCTATTAATCTTGTGTTTCATGTCACCTCTAAAGAAAGGCTGCCTTTGCAGCTGGTCCAGGCTGCCCTGTTCTGCTCAGCCTGATTCTGCCTGACAATTCACCACGGTGTTTTTGAAACTAACACTAAACAGAATCGACAATTTAAAAATTTAAAGACCATGGGCAGAAGAGGAAACTTTGAGTCTTCATTGGCCCGGCAATAAGAAAGGAGCCCTAAAGGGCCACATCTGGAGGGAAGGAAGCCACGGGGAAGAAGAGCCACAGCTGCCTGATATTCCTAATGATGCAGAGTGGTGCAGGCTGGTTGCAGGCAACTCCTTTATAAATTCCTTTTTTAGAGAGCCAATTTCTCTTCCCGCCCTTCTACCCTTCACTTGAGAGGTAAGACAAACATCTTGCTGAATGGCTTTGGAGGATTGTTACCAGTAGCAGAACATTTAACTCCTCAGCAAAGGTTTGCTGGACTGTTGTTTATTTATTTACTTAATTAGTTGTAGTTGGATTGAATTGATCCCTAGTCTTAGAGCTGAATGGGAAACATCCATGTGCAAGGAATAACAGCAGGATCACTTCAAATGGCAAGTGCTACCCTGGAGGTGTGTGAATGTTATTGCTTGGAAATTGTTAATGAGGGAACAAGTTAACAGAAATTGGTGATGTTTTAGGAGATGGCAAGATGGCCTTGTGTTCACGGGATGTCCTAGCAAAGAGATCAAACCCAAAAATGTTCCAGCCAGAGTATGGAATGCTTTTCATTGTCCAAAGGTGTCTTTCCCAAGTCTGGCAGCACATTTCAATCTGTGTATCCAGTGTGTATTTGAGTATTTTCAAACTATGAATAGTTAAATACTAACATTACAGATACTTCTTTCCTTTCTGTCTCCCTAAACCCCACGTTGCCAAGGAAGTCAGAGAATGTATTAGCTGACAGAACTTTCTAGAATGGGTCCCTCTGAACCTCCCTCATTTGTACCTCTTAAAGTTGTGGAGTTAGTGTTTTGTTTTCATTTATTTTCCTTTTTTTTTTTCTTTTAAAACTTTTCACAATTATTCAACTGGACACAAACTGAGAAAGAGCAGAAAGAGAACTGAAAAAAAAGGACAGGAAAAATGAAAGGGAAAAAAAGCGGGTGCAATGTTAATGATTCCATCACACACAGTAACAAAACCTAGATAAGAAGAAAAAGGAAGGGAAAAAAGGCTTAAAAGTTACCCCAAATATTTTAAAGCAAAAAGTTTTGGAAAGAAAAGTCCTGTTATCTTTTAACAGTTTTTCTTTTTCTATTTGTTTAAATCAGTTCCAGAGCTATCAATTTAGCTTAGGAACATAAATGTTAGAGTCAACAGCTTCAAAATGTAGCCTTTTAAACAGAAGCCTTCTCCAGAAAGATTTATACTCTTTGGTAGAGAAAAACTGATGTTTTTTGGGAGCCAAGTTTTGAACTGGGTTTTGGGTTGAAGTCTAAAATCTTACAAACTTTGTTGCTGTAGATTTTATTTGCAAAAGCAATACAAAGCTAGTTGCTCTAATGAATAGTTGGTCCTTTTCCCATTTTAGATTAGATGCAAAACCAGAACACCGGTGGCTAATTCAGACCTTGGGAGTTGTGCCTGAACCTATCCCAAAATTTAGAAGCATTAATCTTCATGATTTTGGCTTTTACCTATCTCCAGTCAAAATATGTTTTGCATGACTTCATCACTTTGCTAAGTGAATTCAAGGCAGTTAATTGCTTGTTTGTTTCTTTAGTCTCAAAGTAATTAAATGTTAATTCTCTCCATAGCTGAAACAATACTCTGAAGCAGAAAAAAATTAAGGTTTTATTTTATTACTACCCAGGGTTTTGTTGTTGATCCCAACAATAGAATTCAAGGTGATCCAAGGTAATGAGGCCTCTTCTCCATAGATTTCAGGTCTCACCAAACATTAATTGAATACCTGTGCCTGGTTTTGCTTGAGCTAGGGTTAATTTTCTTCATAGTAGTTGGTCTGGAGCTGTGTTTTGGATTTGTCCTGGAAGCAGTGTGGATAACTCAGGACTGTTTTCATGACTGCTGAGCAGGGCTCACACAGAGAATTGGGGGTGCGCAGCCAGGACAGCTGACCCCAGGGGTATCTCAGACCCTATGGTGTCATTCTCAGCATATAGAGCTGAGGAAGAAGGAGAAGAGGGATGTTTGGAGTGATGGTGTTTGTCTTTCCAAGTCCCCATAACAGGGTTTTGTGGCCCCCTGGGGTTAAACCATGACAATACCTCACCTAAGAAACAAAATAGGCTAAAACTCGTGTGCTGTGGTGGATATTAATATTACATCAGCTTTAAATATAGGGAAATAAGAGAATAACATTGCCAAGGATCACCTCTGAGCATTTGCCTGTGCATCCTTCCAGCCAGCGGGGTAAGAAGGGTGTGCAATGGTCCTGGGACTGGTCCTGGTGCTTCCCTTGCCTTCAGCCAGAACCATGGTGAGACCTCAGAGATGCTCTGGACCCCCTAGCTGGGACAGCCCTGGGTTGTGCCCTATTTCGTATACCTAAATGACCCCAGAGCAGAATGCTGTGAAGACTGACAGGCCTATGTATATTTAGAAGTATGAAAAGAAGATCTTCCTATTTCCATCCATGGCCTTCCCTGGTTCTTGGTAATTTTTTGTTTTGTTTCTCTCCTCTTGCCACTTTGACCCTTATGTACATTCTTCACTGTACTAAACATTTATTTTATACATCAATGAATGGAGCCTGAAAAGATCCCTTCAAATGCCAGAACCTCAGCAACAGTGTGGAAATGAGCTGTGACATTCAAGCCTAGGCATGTTTTTCCTTTGACTGCCACTTTCAATCTCTAGAGGAAAGAGGAACCTTTTAATATGGGTCCTGTTGAGTGTTCATTTTCTTTTCAGAGGTAGGACACTAACTCTGCCATCCCCAGGAGTGTATGACCTCTATCCTTCAAAAAATATGACAGACAAAAACACCCATCATCATTAATCTTAAATTTCATCTCTGATTAGCGCATCAACAAAACAACCTTTTCTTCTGCCACCGTTTGACATGCTGGACACATGTCAGGAAGACATGGGCCATCCATATCTTACCTTGCATTAAGAAGAGTTATCCAGAAATGTACCTTCATTACTGCGACAGCCATGTCAAAAAGAATCGATTTATTGTCAACACGTCCGAGCTAGCAATGTTAATGGACTCTTCAAACATCTTCTCCTTCTCATTTGTTTCCTACTTGCCCATCAAAGAGACAAAGTGAGATGGTTGCCAAGCTCTAGGGTGTGAGGTGTGTGTTCAGAGTCCGTGGCTGCTCCTTGGGCTTCCTGTGATGAAGTGAGACGGGGGTGCAGGAGGAGGAATTCGGAAGAGGCTTCTCGAGCACTAGGAGAGGCCTAGAGCTGAGCTTCAGCTTCCTCTGCTGCTGTATTTCCTCAAACTTTAACAGTTCTTTTGGGGATTACTTAGCAATGAGGTTGGTTACTCCATTACTTAGCAATATCTGGAAAGGATTTACCTGCATTTCACCTCTGTGTATTTACTTGTGGCTCTCTCTGATGCAGCCAAAGGCTTGAACCAGTGGTGCTCAGCACTGCTGTGAAGGAGAGATGTCCTCTGGAGCTGTCAGAAGGTGAATGTTTGATATTGGGCAGAAGTGTTTTCTCTGTTGTGTCTTTGCCAAGTCAGTCACTGGGAAACCTATTCTGAGAAAGACTCTGCATTCCTGCTATGAATGAACTCTCCTTTTGCCAAAGTATGACTGGCTGTCTGGTGCTAATCAGTGGTAACAGGATGACCTTTGCGAGTGAATAGAGCAAAAGGCAATTTGTCTTATAGAACTTGTACAACTGTTTTGTTTAATGAAACAACATGATTATAATCTTCCCACAAAGGCACATAAACAATTAGAGTAAATCTCCCTCACATGTTGCTAGGTGTTTACATAACTCATCCTTCTCTCTTATCAAATAATGTGTACAATGCACTCCTGACTCTGGCAGGACTTGGATCGTGTAAGCTTAATCAGACCTGATAAACAAATGTGTTTCCTATAATGCTGGAAGAGCATAGCACAAGTCAGCACACATTTATTTATGCACTCAGGTTCTGTTTTAAAAAAGACTCCCGGTCTACCAGTGTAGTATTTGAATAACCAGAGGGAACACAGAAATGGATGCTATTACCAAGGGCATTGATATTGTTCTCTTGGTACTGCTATATTCTTTAGTCATTCCAAGATATCAGTTTTTGGACTGAGTTTGTTATTTGAAAGTGGATTGAGAGGGCCAGATTGCTGGTACTTATGTTTTTAATTCAAATTTAAGGCTATCACAGAATTACTTGTTGACAAGCATTTTACTAAGCACACACCAAAGAGGGCACAAGAAGATTTCTGCTGCCTACTCTGGTGCTCCTTGCTTGTCTGGTCTTGGTTCATTCAAATGTCATTTCACAGAATGATCAAACTGCTCATAGAACCCTAAGATCTGTGTCTTAGAAGTTTTCTCTTTCTCTCTCTCTCTTTTTTTTTTTTTCTCCTTTCTTCTTCCCAATTTATGTGGGGAAACGACAGAAACTACTTTCAGTGCACAGGTAAAAGTGTGTTAATGTGCCAACATCAAGTGAATTCCACGAGTCTTCTATTCATTAAACTCCCGCTTCCTCCACATGTAATTTATGTCAGTTCAGTTATGCTCCTCCAGGGTGTGCTACTAAAAGAAAAAAGAAACAGGTATTTAGCCAAAAAGAGGTGTTTTGGGCTCCAGAAATCAACTTGCACCTACTGACAAAGGAGAAACAGACATGTTTTGCCAAGAAACAAATAAGCAGGGCTATTCTTTTTAGTGAGAGGTATAACATTTACAGTTGGAAGGTATAACATTTACATTGTTCTGCAGTGATTTCCCTTTCCTAACACATATGCAAAACAAACAAATCCCAGCCCTCTCCCTGTGGTTGACCTTGCACATGCATGACCCTGCTCTAATACCTTGGGGTGACTTCGTGCCTGTCGAGGACTGTTCAGTGACAAATCTGCCCCAGACCTTGGGCCTGAGCACAGCCCTGCAGCTGGGAGTCATTAAGTCTGCACCCAGGTTTGACTTGGGCTCCTGGATACTGAACTGACTATTGGATAGCGTGAGAGAGACCGAGTCCAGAACTCCTGGCCAAATACAGTAATGTTACAAACAAAGGGCTAAATTACTTCTGTTCATGGAAAAGTACTTTCACTGGGAGCAAAACTGATTCCTGCTCCCCCTCTCCCCTGGTGCTGGCCCCCTCCCCAAAACCAGCTAAGTCCTTGAAGCCTCAGATTTGGGGGCTGGGAAGGGCCTGTGAGGCTGGTTTGCTGAGAGAGATCAGGTTGCACAGTGCCCTTTGTTAGACTCCCTAAGTTAATTTTGCTAATTGGAGCCCTGAGATTCCTCTAACATGCCATGTTAGATACCTTTCCTTCCCCTTTGGCAGAGCCAGGACCGTTGCTGTTCGAGGCCCTCATGGCTGTAGGGATGCAGGAGCAGATGAAGGATCAAGGAGAGAGAACAGCTGCTGGTCCATCTTGTGACAGGGGGCAAGGAGAAGATGTGCCATGAGAATATCAGAGCCTGTTTTCTGAGGTCCTGGCTGAATCCATGCTACTTCCCTCCATAAATTCTGGCAGGCACTAAAGCCTCATCTATAAAAAAGAAAGTGAGAGACAGAGAAACTCTAAAGACAGGCTCTGAGTGGGTGGGAGACTTGATTAATTACAGTGTCAGACAAAAAGAGAAGGACATATTTTAAAGTAGCAGCAAGACCTTTCCACCGAAATAAAGTAATTCTTAAATCTGCTCTGCTATACAGGCATTAATCTCGAGTCCCTCCTAGAAAGCCAATGGAGGTGATGAGGGTTGGCAAGGGGAAAGTGAGAACAAGGTCTGCCCTCTAAGTATTAAGAGAAAAAGGGTGAAGGAAAGGAATGATGCCCCTTTCTCTGGGGCATTAAATTGACTGGCATTTGGATAAACCCCTCGTGCTGGAGCAGCCTGCCCTACTCCATCCTCTACAGCTTCTGCTATTGATGCTCTGGGTGCTCATTCCACTCGTGCCACAGGTACAAATAACACTTTAAAACTAAATCTGTAAGTCAGAGAACTCCTGAGCTTTTTATTTATGGTCTTAGTATTTGGAAGATTCATGTGAAAATTAACAGGGAGTGCTAATTGTTCAGAATGGTCTTCTCAAGGAATTTCTTCTAGGGGAACTCTGATACAGAGCATAAGGGAAACTATATGTAAAAAAATAGAGCTGTTCAGGTCACAATGCCCCTCCCTTCCCATTCCATAAACAGCTACTAAAAGGACAAGAGAGAAAAATCCTTTTTTACTTTTACTAGTTGTGTCCACAGAAGTCCCATTTCTAATGTCTCATGAGAGGAACTAAGGAGTAACTCTTTGTAATATTTAGTGATTTATAAAGCTGGAGACAGTGAAAGCATTTACTGTTAATGGGGAACATCATTTGCAACAATTGTCTGCACTTTGAGAAGTTATGTGAGTAAAGCTCATTCAACAGCAAATCCCATTCTGGTGGAAACTGTGGTACAGACTGCTGGAGAGCAAATATAGTCTAAAGGAGGGAGAAATGTGTTTAATTTCCAAAAATCTTACCCAAGCATGTACAGCTTAAGAGGTTAGAGTCCTTTATAGTTGAAATGCTATTTAATTTGCTAAGGTGCTCTGTTTTTAATTTCCTTCTGATGTTTTTAAGATAAAGTGGAGATAAACAAGCATGGTTCTGAGATCACTGGTGCCAATGGGAATTGCTTGCTTCGCTTCAGTAGAATTTGGTATTAAACTTAAATGAAGAGATCTGAACTGGGATGAAATGTGTAGCACTCTGAGGGCAGTGGAAACACAGACACTAATTTTAATGATTTCTGAACCAGACTCTGGACACCAGATGAAGTTCTACTACATGGGTTGGTGGAGTTAAATGCATTTGCTCAGTCTTGGGGATCGAACCTTAAAACCATGCTCAGGAGGAAAACATGTATTTAATGAAAGCCCAATCATCATCAGACAAATCAAACTCCTTAGATTTCAATTGAACTATTCCCAAATTGATGGAGAGTCAGTTTGGCCAAATAGCTGAACAGCACTTGCCTGTTCAGTAACTATTTGTTAAAATGCAGTCCCCAGACTGAGTTTCTGGTTGTTGAGATACAGGTTCAGCATGGGCTTCCCCCTATTGATGCTGATGTCATGATATGCACTGTACATGCTGAAGGAGATGCACAAAAATGCTCTCCTTTAGCTGTTAATCAGCTTACCACTTCTTGCACAGAAAATGCTATATTCTGGACTGTGATCCTGGCAAATAACCAAAGGGAAGTGGATTTTCAAATGCTTATTTTATTAATCTTTACATATCGCCTCGCTAGGGCTCCAGGTGCTGAGTGGTTTATAACACTCTAAATTGTAATCATGGATAATTTTTAATCCTGTGCATACATTCCATGCAGCTGAATGGGGATCTCACTGTAAAATGAAGAGCTGCCTACCAGATCTGTTCCCTGTCTCTGGCACAGCAGCACAAAGGAAATGTCCTGCTAACCTATCAAGTCCTTGAATGATTTGTAAAATACCATAAGAGTCTGAGAGCATTTAAAAGGAGGAGAAAGATAGAGAATTGCACGTTCCTGCCCCCAGCACATCAGCCAAGTGGGATCTAATCCAACCACCCCCTGTAGTTAAATGAAGAACTTGACTAATTTTTGGATCAAACCCAGGTGGTGCACTGCCTCACATTAGCAGCAGTTCCACTTATCTTTGAGTTGGATTTTCCTGACTTTGTTTCTCTACAGACAGTTCTTTGCTCAAGGGCTGGAGGATTTGCAGGCCAACAATACCTGAGTTTTTCTCTACTATCTTCATGTTTCAGGCACATTTTTACAAGGAACTTAGTGGTGCTGCACTGTGACAATAAATTTATTCAGTTGGCACAAGAGATATTTATCAAAGGCTTCGCTCACCCTCTTTGCAGCATTTATTAACTCAGGGGTACAAGGTGCAGACCTGATTCACCTATTGGCTGCGGCTTCCTTCCAGCAGAGAGTAGTGGTGTAAGTGATGGGTATTTTTAAATTACAGAAAGGATTGGATATAGGTCTGTCTGACTGAGGAATAAGTGTTGGAGGTAGTGGGATGGGGCTGGCAGCTGGCAGGGTTTGGGGAGATGGGGGAGAATTTCATTGCAAATTGAATTTTAAGAGGATCTTTGTGATAAAAGGAGGCCTCCTAATGGAGGTTAGTGCTCATTCCCTGTGAAAAGCCATCAGGGATTGGATGGCTGGCATTTCTAATTCTGTTAAGTGTCAAAATCAATGCTTGATGGGTCTGTGGGAGCCAGGCAATGGGCAGCCTGTGCTGACAAACCAATCTGGGACAAGAAAGGGACGAGAAAGGGACTTCCCAGAATAAGAGTGAGATGTCTCTTGAAATTTAATTTGCTTAATAAGGTTTAAAAAGCATTTTTTAAAGATTAATTAAATAACAGGGCCATTTCTACCCTCCTCCTAAAATAAACCTCGAGCTTCGTTTGCAGTTTTCCACTTGTAAGCGACACATGTAAGCTAAGGGCCTGTTGTTGCAACCCTGGAATGCTCCCAAGTAAATGATGCTCCTTTATTGAAAGCAAATGAAGAAAAAAGAGACTCTGTCAAGGGGAGAGAACAGTTTAATTGGATTAAAACCTATGAGCATGTACAGTAGGGGAGGAGAGAGCTCCTCTATCCCTGATTCCTGTGGAGAAGGCAAGGAGATTACCGGGGGTGAAGTAAGATCTGTGCAGTGCAGCACAAGCAGCCATCCAAAGGCTGGAGTTAGCCAGCACCAGGGCCCCAGAGGAATTGCTGGTTCCTTTGGGGTGGCTGGGGAGTTCTCCCTGGAAAAGGGTGGCTGGCAGTCCTCATTAGAGGGAGTTCAGGTCTCCTCTGGCACTGAATGCAAATTAAGGAGCAATATTTGTTTGTGGTTCATAAGCAGTCAAGTGGTTTGTCCAAAATGCATTTTGCTTTTCCTCTAAAGGGGCAGACTGTAGATTCGAACCTCAGATTTTTTTTATGCATTTTAAATTACTTGCTCCAGTCCTGGTCTTTCATCCCCACACTGTTATTGAGAACTCTGAGTTTTGAATTCCCTTTTGTGGGCTCTTGAGGAAGCAGGAACTTTGCAGGGAAAGGCACAGCTCTGCTGAACAGCCAAGTTGGGAGGATGTAGAAAGTCATTTGTTGGGATGTGCTGGGGATAAAACTCGGACGGAGAGGATCTTTCCAAACTCAGTCTTGCTGCAAAGTCACAGCTAATGATGGTTCAGGATCAAACCAAACTATTCCTGAGCTTTCAGGCTGATATCCTAATTCTAGACCAAAATTTCTAAAGGCTCAACGATTTAGAAGCTCCTGTCAGCATTGAGGAAATGTGTGTCCTTAGCCATTTCTGGAATAACTCTTGGAACACCAATGTCACACTTTTAAAGCCTAAATCTTAGTGTAAATTGAAATTTTGAGGCCTGGGATGCGGCTGCTGCCCCTCATCTCCCCACTGCTGCCAGAAGGGATGGAGGGTGAAACTGGGCAAGGTAATTGCAAACCGAGGGAGGGACAGGGAAGCGAGGAAGTTTTTCAGGTTGGGCTGGGGGAAGGGGCTTTGATTTGAATACGAAGAAGCATTTGGAGCCAAACCAGCGGCAGATTGTGGTACCTTCTTAATTCTGTGAGCCACACATGAATGACCTTTTTGTCTGCCTCCGCCTGCCTGCAGTGGGGGGCTCCCCCCCTGCCCTTCCCCACCACACACACTCATTGATAATATACATGTGCTAAATAGGATTAACTCTCCCTCATCTGCATGAGTTGTTTCTCTCCCTTGGCCACTCTGCCCGGCTTCCCCCTCTCCTCTCCTGCTCCCTTCTGGAGCTCCATGTGCGCCTTGTGTGGAGTTTAGCTGGCTCATTGTAGGGCAGCTGGTAATGGGAGCGGGGCTGAAAAGCCGGCTGTCAGGCTCAGCGCTAGGGAAGAATAGGCGGGCGTCTGCTCCGCAGCTTTCCCTTTGATAGAGGAGGATAATCCCTGCTATGAGAAGGCTGAGTCAAATGGAAAGGGAGAGTGAGCCCAGCGCCCTCCCACAGCCCCGGAGCAGCGCAAATTGCAAATCCCGGGATTTGAGTGGAGACGGCTCATCCCGCTAAGCACCTTGTGATGAATCCATTTCATCCTGGAGATGGAGGGAGGCAGGGAAGCCGCTCTCTAGAGGAGAAGTGCCCTTTTTACAGCCTGAGCAGAGAGCTGGGAATTCCCAGTTTCCCTCCGGGATACTGGACAAGGTGCAGGACTGTGCCCCTTCCAGTCGTGTTTCACCTGGGAGCATTCCCAGCTGCACAGGCAGTGAGCAGGGAGGGGACACTGGGAGGTGAACTCACCCATCACTGCCAGGATCACACCTCCCAGGCTTCTTCTCCATCAGCAACCGTCCCATTCCTTGAACTGGGAAACCAGTGAGGGGACAGGTCTCAGGGTATGGGTCTGGGATGTGGGAGTGAGTCCTAAGGAAGATTCACTGGTGTCTGAGGGGCTCCTGCAGCTGCTTTAGGAAATGATGTGAGACACCCCCACGGTGGGAGAAACATCACTGCAGAGATGGGAAATGGTTGTTAGAATATCAGTCCCAGTGTGCCAGCTGTGATGGTTTATTGATATCCCATCAGTTAGGGGGTTGCCTTAGGAGACAAAACCCCTGCTTCAAAGTCCCTTCTCCAGCTCAAGCAATCTGGAAACTTGAATTCCCACAGCCCAGGATACTTTACCCTCAGTCAGGCTTGGGTGTCTCTGACCATATCTCACTTTTCTGCAAAATAGTTCTTGATTTTGAGATTGATTTTATTTTATTTGATTGATTGATTCGATTTTGAACTGTCAAGAACTGGTGACTTAAAATTCACTCAGAGAGAAGCCTTTTTCTCTTCTGCATGTAAGTTTTATGGGTCTGGCATTCCCTTGCGTGTACCCAGAGGTTTAAAACAATGTTCAGGCAGGATGTTAAATAATTTTATTCACTGATGTTTACAAAAATCCATGGTTTAGGATGTGAGCCAAGTATTACCATGCTGCTCGGTAACACCCATGGCCCACTGAGAGAAGAAGATGAGGCAGAGCCAGGACAAGAAACAAGAAATATAAACCAATGAGAAGCAGGCAAGGCTTTTTAGCTGAACTTTGCATTTCTTTTGTATATTATGTTAAATCAAGTCTTGATCAAGCCAAGAGTGGCTTATCCACTCTTGGTGCATCCAATCCTTCAGATGTGTTGAGTTTAGCTCCAGATTTAACACTTTGTTCCCTCACTTTCTCCAATGCTGAATATTTTACCTGTGCTCACTCAGGTCTTCTGATGCAAAAACTTTGGGTTAATGTTTCCACAAAACATGTTTCCTACAAGCTCCCTCTGCTTCCAACCAGCCTGGGAGGGCAGTGGGAGGAAAGCAATGTTTCAGGGCCTGCTGTCCCACATGGGATCCCAAAATGGAGCAGTATAATAATCAAATGGGTGGCACAAACTGAGCGTTTGAGAACCTGGAAGGAGCTCTTGTTTCCAATTCAGCTTTCAAAAGAGGCAAAAGGCCAAGGGCTTTCACATTATTTATTCCAACCCATTTTCCCATCTTTACTGGAGACTCAAACAAAAGTGGCCCACGCTGAGCCCTGCAGATGGATTAGCAATCAGGCATGCAGCTGCACATACCTGGCACTGCAGTGTTCGTGCTAGCCAGCCTCCAAAAGCAGATCTCATTTTTACTTTTTGGGTGCTGGAATGTGGGAGTGGGTGGAAGGGCCAGGATATGAGCAGCCTCCACAGATGTTTCACAAGAAGGAAGTGAATCTATAGTTTAGGCAATCTGATTAACTTGAATTTCCAGATTTGTTTTCTTGGAGGGTTTTGAGTTTTGCTGGACTGTCTGGTGGATGTTGGGGCTGTTTTAGTTTATTTTTTTTTTTTTTAAGAATTGATTTTCCTTTGTCCCTTTGGGTGGTGTTTCTCTCCTTCTCTTGGGACTGTCCTGATCATATGGAAGTGAGGAACTGACCTTGTTGCATGAGCAGGGAGAAATACAGCAGCTTGCCTCCAATAGAAAAGTCTTCATCATCTCACTATCACTAACAACTTTATCATCCTAGATAGACCTTGGAAGCCTTTCCCTAATTAATTTCAAAATGTTGATCATTATTTATAAGGACTGACCCATTGAATACCAGCTAAGTGTGACAGCTCAGTGTGTCACTGTGCTGTTAATCCGAGGGAACAGTCTGCTGGACAATAAACTCCCCTCTAAAGCAACAGAGAGCTCAAAATACTGACAGCAGGTCAGGTAAAATGTGTAGGCTTTTTGGAACTGTGAACTTTCAACTCTGTTGAAAGGTTTGCATTTGAAACCTGGCCAATGGTGAGCTTGAAACCCCACACACGGCTCTACCTAGACAAGGAGCACTGCAGAGGCTGCCAGAGTGGAGTTGAGATTTGGGCTTTTTTTCAAATGCAGAAATTCAGGGAACAAGAAACAGAGTGGGCTGGAAATAGAAGGCCAGGGGCAGGATTTGCCCAGAAAACTGTGATTTTGAGGTGGGCAATGGGAGTCCATGATGAGGACTGCAGTAGAAATGCTGCTGTAGAAATGGCCAGCCCGGCAGGAATGCTTTCCCCTCTCTGTGCTGAGCAAAGATCTTCCTCCACAAGGATTGCCTCAAGGTGTACAAGGTGCCCCCTGTGCAGCCAAACCCCTGTCTGTGTGCACGTGCAGGTCAGCAGATCGTTGCAGGGAAGATGCTGCACGTCTGTGTGCACACACCAGGTTGTAAAAATCTATGAAAGCCTTTCACAGAAAACTGATGGGCAGGCCTCCCTGTAATGCAAAGCAGCCTGTGGTCTGTTTGCACTTGGAAAGCTTGGAAATGGGAGTGAGGTCTGCGTTGGCGCAGGGAAAATCTTGAATGCTCACAGCCAGCAGTGCTGGCAGCCAGAGATGATCATTGTCAATAATACGCAGGAAGATTGTGCTCCATTGTTGCGGTTCATTATTAAATTACATAATTTTCATTTTTTCCATCCTTAAGCTTTACCACTTAAAATGGTTTGTCCTATGCAATCAAATGTGATCCTTGAGCCTCAGCTCAAAAACCCAATAACAATGAGCATTCTCTGGGATGGAAAAACAGAAAGAAAATAAAGGGACTCTATAGTAATTCACTTAAATATGTGTGTAGGATCTAACCAAGAGCCTGATACAAAAATACTGAGTGATCTGCATCCAGACCACCACTTTGAAGGCACAGATACAATATCTTGGTGCTAGGTCAGCCTGGTCTCCTGACCCCAGGGAAAAACCCCTCTGGCATGAAGTGGGGCAGCAGGCAGGATAATTTTATCAAGGATTTTATTGGCTCGCAGATGAGAAATTTGATCACAATTTAAGCTCCTCAGCATTTGCAATGGACTTCAAGTTTTGACATGGTGATCCCTGTGGCTCAGCTGAAGAGAGGTAACTTTTACAGTGAAATTCATGCAATTGTTTGTGATGATATCAGTGAAAGCCAGGATGTGGGTACTCAAACATTGTGAGTTGCAAACTGACTGAATTGCTTAATCGGTATGATTGCTTTTATAACACACCGGGCAGCCATGGGGGAGCTGAGTATTAGGGAGCAGGAAACAATCTGGACTGACAAGTAACAGCTTTGTCTAAGCCCAAGAATCCTACTCCATCAAAAGTTAGTTGCTAATGGTTCCAAGTAAGGACTCAAGTTTATTTTCTTAATTTTCCTCAGGCTAGCAGCTTTCTGTGGTACACATTCAAGTGTGCTGTGAAATGTTGCTGCAAGTCATTGCCCTGAGATTTCAGCTAACCACCAGACTCTGCTGTAGTCAATGCCTTTGGATGTTCTCCTTTTTGCACCCAGTTTGTGTTTGGTTTAATTTGTGGATTTAAATCCAACATCATGTCCTTCTCACCCACTACTACAACAGGTCTTACAGTGTGTGGATTTCCAGAGTTTGGATTTCCAGCCAAGGTTTGGTTTCTTGGCCCTGCTGTCCTCATGTACCAAGGCCTGGGCGGCAACTTCCCTCTTCTTGGTGCTTTCACTTGCCGCAGTCAGGTTTGTGCTGGCCATTGGGAATTGCCTGGATTTCCTGTTTCCAGGCCAAATCAGAACTGGTGAAACTCAGCAATGCTGCATTAAAGACCAAACTGAAACACAAAACAATCTTTTTAAAATTATTTTTGAGGCTCCCCCTGGACCAGTGTTGTTTTGTCAGGTAGAGAAGACAGGAAATTTGTGTGCTCTCCCAAAAGCAACATCAGAGATTTTATGAGTTTGGGGGTTTTGTTTATCTTTTTTGATCAGGGAGAACCCAAAATACCCAAAGTGGAGAGAAGAAGTGACAGCCTGAGCCCACACACACTGAGAGGAGGAAGCAGAGACAGGATTTCAGCAGACCAAGCTGCAGGAAGGATTCACTTAATACCCAGTGATTCACACTGGAAAAGTTGTTCTGCTTTTTCAGTCTTTCTCCCCCCTCCCTCCTCTTTGTTTGGTTGTGTTGTGCTGCTCCTGGGACATCCAGGGTGACAATAAGGCAATTGTTCCTTCAGGAACAGGCCTCAGTGAAACAGTGCAGAAAAAGTGACAAGGCAAGAGAATATGACAAATATTCTGCACTTCAGTGCGGAATACTGCCATCTCCTAGTGTGCATTCCTGAGAAGAAATATACCCATCAAGATATCTATTTCAAACAGGGAGTTGCCAGTTGTGTTTCTCCTCTTTCTGAGAATCTAAAGCTCAGATCTCTCCCTTGCCTGCCCTGTAAGGAGCAAACGCTCCCAATATCAATTATGTTTTTAATCTCTAAGACCCAGTCTCCAAATGTGTTTGTGCCTGTGTATACACATGAACTGTTTTCCCTTTGTCTTCCTATCCAAAATGCAAAAGCATCTCAGATGTTGTGATTCCTCCAGGTTTTTCCCCCGTGGGAGGATGGAAACATGTAACATTATCTTCTAGCTGCCTACTGCCAGTCTCTGAAATTAGCATTTCAGTGACTGAAAGGTAGTTAAGTTCCACACCCCCCCCCCCCAAAAAAAAAAAAAAAAAACATAGAGAAAGAAGAGAAAAAGGAGAGTTAGTACAAAGCTGACACTAATAGTAATAGGAGATGAGGGAGAGGGTATGGGACATGTTGGATTACTAAATGTACTAAATGAAAACTGTGATTTTACCAGATGTGCTAACAGAACAATGAAAGGCGCTTTTACAGAATAAATTAAATCTTTGAGTTTTCGCAATTAGCTACCTCAAGAAAGAAAAGCCTCACAGGACATGTTAGCTCAGTGAAGGATAACTCTTTTACTGTCCTAAATCTGTTTTGTTTTTTTTTTTCCAAAATGTTTTAGTTTTTATTTCGGGGATGTTCTCCAGATGAACAAGGGCAGAGTAGGTGCTATTGGATGCAAAGCTGAGGAACAGCACAGGCACTCTGGTCTCATGTTAATTAATGGAGTCTGTTGTTTATGGCTGTCATGCCAACAAATCACTCGTTGCCCAAAAATTAATCACATCTCCTGTGTGGGGGTGCAGCCCAGGTGGCTTGGCTTCACCCTTCCAAGAGGGATAGCCAGGGCTGGAGCCATGTTTCAGCAGCTGGCTTTGCTAGGCTTGGCTCAGAGAGGCAGGATTTGGAGGAGCACTAAGCAAAAAAAGAAATCTGAAGAAAACTTTTGTCTTTTCTCTTTCTCCTTCTGTATCAAAAGACTCTGTGTTTTTTTCCTGTGGCTGAAGAAATTCCTGTCCCAAATCAGAACATAAGGCTTCCAGGCTTCTCCTTTGGCTATCAGAAAGTCCATTTCTCTTGCCTTGGTAGTGGAGAGGGAATATGGTGGAAATCTTGGTCTTGGCTCTTTCTTTGCAGCTCAGCTCTGTTCAGAGTGTGTAGCTGGGTGGAAAGAGTTGCTCTGTGCTGCTCTTGTGAACAGAAACCTCAGAGAGCTGCCAGCTGCCTGTGGAGGTCAGAGGGACACCCACCAGTGTGTGCCAGTGCCCCTCAAGAAGCTTCTCAGGTTGGCATTGTGGGGCACCAGTGGTGTCACATCAGACACAGAGCAGTCAGTGAGACCAAACATCCTCACAATGAAATGTGTCAGGGATGGACTTGTGATACTTGTGAGTATCCACATGATACTTGTGAGTATCCACACCTGGAAGGAGTTTGGTCACCAAAATCAGGGCAGATGCAGAGGTGGGAAATCCCTGGGATTTTTTCCATTTGTTTCCAACTTTTTATTTTAAAAGGCCTGAAAAACCTCTAAGAAAACCCTGAGTCAAATCCATAGGGGAAAGAGAGTTGAGAGAGGAAGAACCATATATTTTTTTTTTTTTTTTGGTAGGATTATAACAGTTTTTGACATGTGGTGGAGAAACCATGAGTGTGGTAATCCCCATTTGGAGTGGGCTCCTTTCACTTGCTTTCAGCACTGTGTGACCATGGCTTCCTGCAAAGTCTGAAGTAGATGTTGGCCCCTATTCTGGCATCTACCATGGGTCACAGCCTGACGTTATCCAGTGTGGGACTGCTCAACACACTCAACGCAGGGCATTTTACCCCTGCTGGGACAGTGGCTTCCCAGATGGCCAACAGGGACATGGTGGCGATTGCTTCACTGTCTGAGCTCCAGTTGTGAAGGGAGCAGACATCTGGTAGTGCTGGAGAGTGGATGAACCAAATTCCTCTGTGTCCCTGTGGCCTTGGATGCAGCATAGGAGCTCTCAACCTGCTGTGGCACCCTTGGGGGAGCTCTGAATCAGGAGTCTTAAACTCATGGTTACCTTTCAATAATACATTTCTCTTTTTCACTCTTATTTGAAAAAGGTTCTGCCACCTCCTCACCTTTGCTAGATGAATCCCATCCTCAGTCAGAATGGCTGCCTCTTTTTTTTTTTGGGAAAGCTTCCCAGGAAGGAAGAGTAGGAACAATATTTATGTGTTTGAGGTTTTTTTCCTGGACAAGTTTTAGACTTGATTTTTGGAGCATTCACAAGGAAAAATTAGCAGTCTCTGCTGATGAATTTTCTGATTTTAAATCAGCAAGGGAGAGGGTGAGAGCAGAGCCCCTGGGACTGGTTCAGGGGCTTTCCTGCAGGCAGTGTCCCCTGGGTTAGGAAATGTGGCTGCTGGGCACTCAGCAGGGGTTGGGTTGTAGTATCCACTGTGCTGGGCTCCTGCAAGCAGTTTAAATGAAACCAGTATTATTTGCTTCCAGTAACTTGGGAAGAAATTCTGGGGAAAAGCAGATTTTTGAAGACTTAAAAAGTTACTTTCCTTGTCCCTCAAAGTATTTAAAAGTCAGAGTAAATATCAGTCCTGTTCTTACAGAGTCCTTCATCTCAGCAGGACCACAATCCTGATGCCAAATTTTAGGGACCCATTTTGGAACTGGGTGAGTCAGCTGCAAGATTTGCAGCTTCTACCAGTGTCCCAGACCAAGTGAAAACTGGAACTCTGGGGGTTGGTTTTTAACCTTCCTTGCCACAATTAAAAATGTTGTGTTTAATATTAAATGCACATTCATTTTTAATCCAGAAGTCTGGCTTTCTGTTCTCAAATAACCCATTTGTAATGGGTTCTTCATCCAAGCAGGGGAAAGAAATATTTGGTCTTGGAAGCCAGCTCCATAAAGAAACACAAAGAGCATCTTTCTGAATAGCACACAAGTGTGAAAGGAAACATGCAACTGCTGGAGAAATGGAATCATTTGTACTCAGTGACGGGAAAAAGAAGAAAAAAAAAAAACTAAAAAAGAAAACGCTTTTGAAAGGGAGATCTGTGACTGAAGCTCTCCAGAACTGTTTAACCTGTTGGGGATATTTAGCAGATGAATTCTGACCCACGTTCTCCACTTTGCTGTACCCTGTGACAGAGCGACGCAGCATCTGCCGCTTGTGTTCCTCTCCAGACACGCTCACAATGCCGGAGGAAACGGGGGAGAAAATTATGCAAATTGCTCTGAGCAGATTACTTTGACCAGCTGCTCTTCTTCCTCCTCAATCAAAGGTCTGCCTGGGAGAGCCAATCTAGATTATATATGTCAGTCGCACGCTCCGAGGCTGAGCCGCTGCCTCGCTGTCCCTTTTTCCCAGAC
This sequence comes from Cinclus cinclus, assembly GCF_963662255.1. NCBI lineage: Eukaryota > Metazoa > Chordata > Aves > Passeriformes > Cinclidae > Cinclus > Cinclus cinclus. Next base: position 17,183,423 of record NC_085059.1, read on the forward strand.
AGGGACATTTCTGACAGCGAGGTAAAATGCAAAGCACTGGGGATATCAATTGCTCAAAGCAGGGCACAAGAGGCTGGGAATTCTTTTTGGGTTTTGTGCAGTAGCACCTCACCACGTCGCTTGCTGTTTTTTCAGGGCTATTCCCAGAGAAAGTGGTTCATCTCCATGCTAACAATTATTGAATTTTATTATTAGGCATGATGAAATAGGCAGAGAGGGGAAAAAATGGGCAAAAAAGGCTCCCTAGAAGGTGTGTTCACGGCATGGCCTTAGGTGATATTATTAAGCACATGGGCTGAAAGCTGAGTAGCTTTACCCTGTGTAGACAGGGGTGTTGCTGGGTTTTGTTGTTGTTGTTGTTGCTTTTGCAAAGTGAAATTTATTCATGAACACAAACTGGAGGCTGTCCTGCTGACGTGTGTTTCCAAACCTGCCAGACGTGGCCGTGACGTCGCCCTCAGACAGACCCAGAGCTCCAGCCACGTCCAGGTTCTCCCTCCCTGCCCTCTCCTGCCACACCTGCCTACCCTGTGCCTTTAACAGTGCTCAGAGTCCAGAAAAGACTCCACAGCTTCATAAATGATTAATATAGTCTTCGTTTAAAAAAAAAAAAAAGATAAAGTATGCTGCTGCACCTGAGAGCACCTAACCCTGGCAGAAAAAAATACAGTGCTGTCACAGTCTGGGGGCAAGCCAGATTTCACTGCCTTAAATCACCATTAAGGTTTTCCCTAAGTCTGATGGAAACTTCACTCTTTTTAATCCCGTATACAAATCAGTGAAAGCCCCATGTTCCATGTGATAAAACACACACACATAAATATGTGAGCTGAGCAGTGTGGAGGTGGCTGTGGAGCAGTGGGGATGCATCCTCTGGAGGCTGCAGGGCCAGGCAGGGAGCCCTCGCTGTGCTTTAGAGAGATTAATAATTCTCATGCCCTAGTTTATTTTTTATTGGTCCTGTCCCATGAATCTTTCCCACATTTAGCCAGAATTGCTGAAGATTTTAACATTTCAATATGCGTCCCCTCCCCTGGATTTCTAATCTCATTCAGCAGGTGCTGAGGACCCACCAAACAGGCACTGAGTGCGCTGGTCTGGAGTTGCTTTGCTGAGCTGGATTTTGGAGTGTGTGGTGTCACAGTTTGGTTCACTTTTTTACTGTTTTTTCCTATTTTTGGTTCCCCAGTTAATATGCGCGTGGGTATGATTAGTGTAAACAAAGAGTCAAGCCAGCAAATTTTAGTGAGTGGGGCAAAGATTTGTAACAAAAGCTGTGTGTGTTGAGATGCTCAAGGCAGTCAGTACAAAGGTGCAGACCTCTCTTTGCTTCCCACTGTCACTTGTCAGTGGTGAAGATGACAGTTTTAAAATTTAAATCAGAAAAAAATAATTTCAATGTAATAATCATGTCATGTTAAAACTAAATTAGTTAATGCAACTGAATATAGCATTTTTTTTCCTTCTCCTGGCCTTTAGGTGCTTTTAAAAAGTTGTTTCCTTGTTTACTCATATTTTTCCAGTGTTTATGACCATGATGTGATTTTAGCAGAAGTATTATTATCGTTCAGAAGTAACATTATTGTTTATGGTGCTGTTCCATGTACCATGCCCTTAACTTTCTTTGCAGAAAATGTTTATAAAAAGGAGACAGTGACAAATAAAGCCCACTGCAGGTTTGCTCTGTTATTTCTAGATTGTAGATCTTGCCTCAGTGTGAGCTGACTGAGGTGTCTGTGAGACTTGCTGCTCTTTCTAATTTCTGTTTGCTGCCAGGTAAGTCTGAACAGTCCCTGTTCAGGGAAAAGCTACAATTATAGCTGTGATCTTGACACCAGAGTTCACCTGAATTTCAGGAGAAGTTTGTGGAGGTTTGGAAGCTAATGAGCTGCAGCCAAAGCAGGGGGAGCTCTGCAGCCACTTCTTTAGGGGGGTTGATGTTCCTCAGCACTGGGTGTTATTCAGCTTTTCTGTCTTGCTCTGGGCTCACAGAGTGCACGTTCTCTCTTTATGTCTCCAAGCCTTGGCTCTATTCTGCATTATCAGGGCTGTCTTGTACAAAGAATTGTATTGATGGAATGAAAGTTAGCAGTGAAAAAAAACAAAACCAGCCCTTGAGATATGATGAATTAGCTGCAATTTCAGTGGTAAAAATGGTCTCTCATAGCTGGCTATTAACTACACTCTGGTGAATACATTTTCATGCAAGAGATGGTTTGCTATTTCAAAGGAGTCTCATTGAGACTTGATCAAGTTATTTTCAAAAGTTTAAAGTATTATTAGCTGGTAAATCCTGCTGCTCAATTTTACAGTCACGTTTTTATTTGCTGTTGCTTCTCTGTGTATATTCTGGGTGGGCACTGAAGGAAAAGTGGAGCTAACTACCCTGGAGAAATGGGAAACATAGAAATACGTCCCTGTTACTCTGGCTTTAAGGAAGCATGACCTTGTATTTCGTGGTGCTGTGGAGAAACTGAAAATCATTCGCTCACCAGCATGCCTGCATTTCTAAACTGCAGCCAGGATTCTCCTTATCTTTCACAGAGCACAGTCACTGATGTGCCCTCATGGGTCATTTGTTATAAAACTCTTGTTTGCTATTTTTAACACTCAGTCAAGAGGAATTTTTGTTTGTTTGTTTTATTTTGGTTTTAGATTAACAAGGAAAGGAAAAATCTGTCCAGCATGGTGGCTCAAAAAGTTCAGCAAAATGAATATTGTCAGATCAACATCTCTAAGAGAGGCAGGAGAGCAGAGATTGCTGCCTGAGAGCCCATCAGGAAAGGCTGGTCCTCAGCAAGCCTGGGAGATGGACGTTACTGAAGAGCCACTGATCAAAACAATTAATAATTGGCAATTCAGCCGAGTGGCTAATGAATTCTATATGGAACAGCTACCCCCTCACCTAAAGAAAGAAGTTTCTTTCCAGGTCTGGACTGGCCTGGACTGTTTCTGCAAATGATCTGAGGGCATCTTGGATGCACTAATGCCATCGGAAATTTGAAATCTGTAAGGTATTGGATCATCCTGCATTTACTGTGGCTCTGCAGGGAACCTTAATTACAGAGAGGAAATGACTTGCCGACATTTGCACTTTCCTGCCTTGCCATTGAATTCATCATGGTCAGTGTTTTGCTTGTATACTTTCAGTTTACTCAGGCTGTAACCTCAGTGGATCCTTCACTCAATCCCAGTAAGCCCAGGCCAGTGCCTGGTTAGGAGATATCCAAAGGAAAACTCACCTGGTGAATAATTTCTGTTGAGCAAATATTTTTAGGGACCTGTTCTTATTAAAAATACAGCAGATCCATGGTAAAATTCTTGTCCGTGTTCAGTGAGTAAAGGAACAGCATTAACTTATGTCCCCTACCTAGGTTCTAGCTCTGGCCTTCCCTGAAACTGGTAATTTAAGGTCAATAAAACTGTACTTCAGTTAACTGTGGCTATTTTTTGCTGCTGACAGTTGTCTTCCATCCCAGAATTTACTGCATTTCACTACAGAGTATTTGCTGAACAAATCACTACACGTACAGAAAACTGGATGATCACATGAGCTTGTTCATTCTCAGTTCAGTCAAGTCTTAAAATATTGGATCTTTTTTTTCATGTCTTGGGGAAGGCACTGACTTAATACAAACATGTTGAAAAGCAGTTTTGAATGTGCCCAGTTCCACTGTGGGCAGGAGATGGAAATGGAGACCTGTTCTGCTGCAGCAAGGCTGCCCTGCTGCACCATCTCCTTTTTTCTTTACTCCAAGACATTGCTGGCATCTAAAATGACAGTAATTCTATCATGGTGGCACACGGTTCTTCCTCCTGGGATGCCTTGTGAGTCAGAGTCACATAGGATGTGAATATTTTCTTTTTAAATTCACATTACTGTCCGTGGCCCTTCCAGGGGCACGGGGGCCAACGGTGAGAGGGAACAGGCTCTGCTCAACCTGTCACACTGAGATGCACCAAGGTTTGTTTGCTAAGTTCCTCCTGACTTTAGTACTGCACAGGGATGTGGACTTACCCCATTTCCTGTTCAAATGCAGAAGCTGAAGTTGAAGCTGGAATTGTGCATGCAGGTTTTCCTGGCCTGCAAGGCGAGCTGGTTTCACAGGAGCATCATCAAGGGAGAAGTACAGAGAGAACCTGTCTGATCTTAATCACTCCTAAGGCCCACCTTGATGCTGCTGAGCGAATTCTCAAACGAAGCAAGTAAGCAAGGGCTTCTCTCTCAACTCGGTCCTGTAATGCCTTCCCTCTTCTTTCTCTGCTCCTCCCAAAATCCCCAGGAAGGCAGTGAGATCCGACAGGCTTCGAGATCAGCGCTCTGCCCTGTTACCAGGTTACCCACCACTAAATCTGCGAGGGACTCGGGGACATTCTCTGTGACTGAACAAGTGACTGCTCTGTCCTGGGGGTATAAATCTAATGCAAGCTTGTCAGCATAAGCCTTGTGTATTTATGGGAAGCTTTCAGAGGAACTGCACGGGATCAGAGCTTCTGTTCAGCTCCAAGGCACAGCATCCCCAGCACGGCTGTGAATGGAGAGCCGTGTCCCAGGCACACTCTGCTGCCTCACCCTGCAGAGCAGTGATGCATTTGTACTGATTTGTCACTCCTGGAACTGGTGTAAGAGACCTGGAGTGGGAGCATGAAGGATGGAAGTGACACCAGGGTAAGGGCAAGGAACATTCGCACTATATTTAGGGCAGAAGCAGATAGTGGTAACAATTGCAAGGATCATATATAATGCAGTAAAACTGTCTGCCTGAAATATAAACAAAAGCCCTTTCCTGAGGCAGTGAGGGGTGATCAGTCATGTTGACAGTCTCCTCAGCTAAGCAGCCAGGACATCTCATTCAGAGAGCATGGACCAAGTGTAGGGCACTGCTGATTCCTTAAATGCATCCTGGAAACAGCATCTTTTCTGTGGTGCAGAGGACTATCTCCTCTCCAGATATTTTACATGAGCTTCACGAGTGTGTGCTGGCGCCGTTGGTGTCTCCTACACCCTGAGAAGCACAAGGGTGGTATGGGCCAGGATGCAGCAGCAAATTGGAGAATTTGACTTAGTTTGGAATATGTTCAGAATCTGAGCAACTTGTTCAAGGAGTTGTCTTGGTCAGCTGTATTGGATCACAGACCAAAACATAATAATTTAACTCCTGGATACATTCATTCTTCTTCTAGGATATTTCCATTATCAAGCAAATCAGCAGAATTCAATTCTGCACAAATATGCCTCAGAACTGAGGAACAGGCTCTGCTTTGATCTGCCCTTTCACATATTTTTCTTTCTGCTCACATGGAGTAAATGGAAAAATTTCATTGTCCTTCCTATATTGTTTTTACCCTTTCCCAAGAAATCCCCTTTTGGCCACTCTCAGTGAGAAGATGCTGGCTGGATCTCAGCTAGCACATTTATACCTATATTGTGTTAAGGAGGAAAACAATTTTCATTCTTCAAGAATCAGAAAGGAAGCAGATGCCAGCCATTCCTATCCAGGGTAATTCCCAATTCTGGAGAGCATCATCTTTTCCAGGCAGCACCAATAAAATAATTACAGAGAGCTCTGTGACTGCGCCGCGTGTGCTCCTTGTCCTTTGCTAATTCTTTACCTAGTCTAGTTTTAAAAGCCCCAGAAGAATGAAATTCCACTCTGAGATATCCAGATACAAAAACAAACGCTTCAAAGTGGTAGGAGGAAAGTAAGAGATACAGGGGGAACCTGATCCCCAGGCTCTGCACAGGAGGAAGGCGCTTGGTTGCAGTTTTATTGTTCCTCGCATCAAAACTGACAGACTGTCAGGAGCAAGAGGCTGTCCCTGGGGAAAAGTGGCCCAAGGCTGGGCTAACAGTGCCTCCTCTGGGTCCAAGAGCAAGTGGCTGGGGCTGGGACTGCTGGCAGCTGTGATGCTGCTGTGCATTCCTGAGGCTCCCACCAGCAAAGTGTCCCCTTCCTATGTGCTCCCAGCCTTGGCTACCAGCCCTTCATTTACACACGTAATAAAGTCACATGTTAATTAGAAGAAGTAAATATGATGAGCTTTTGATACAGTTCAAAGGAGCAATAGCCAGTTTCTTGATTCCCAGGTTGGCAGCTGTCCTTCCTGTGTGCCCCAGAATCAAAGTGCAGCTCTTGCTCCAGCAACTGTCAGGCTTTTTGCATCTTTTGATCACGAGCCTGGCTGCAGAAAGAGGAAAAACCAACACCCAACTGTTTGGATCTTTTCCTCTACAATTATTATCACATCCATTACTCAGCAGAAGCCTGGGATGCCCTTTCATTCTTACACAAATACTTTCTTTTGGGATTCATTTAAAGTTTTCTTGTGTGTGAAGTGGTCACTTGTCAGCCATCCACCTGAAAGGGTGAGGCAGAGAAAGCAGAGTCAGCTAAAAAGGAACCCTGGCTTCAAGCATTTATAATGAATATTGACAAAAAGAAGGGGTGGGGAGGAGTGGGAATCAAAAGCTCGAAAATTGCTGATTAGGCAAAAGCCGACTGCCTCCTGCCTATGGAGAAAATGGCATCATTAGAGGGATGCAACAGGACTGGCATTATGCAACGCCTGGTCAGGAGCAGAGAACTGCACAGCAGCAACTCCCACTTGGAAGAAAAGCAGATTGCCCTGTTGTCTGACATGTGAAATTTCACTCCTGGAAAATCCCAGGCTGTGGTGGTCCCCAAACTGGATCACCCTGTGGTTCAGGCAGCCAGAGTTGCCCCACAGCCCAACACCAGGAGCCCTCAGCAGGCAGGAGTGGGGAGTTCTGCCTCCCTGTCACAGATTACAGCAAACCCTGCGTCAGGGAAGCCATGGAGTCTGGTGTTTCTCTTCCTTCCCATGTTTTACCCCAAAGCTAAGGGTATAAATGAACCACAGACCAGGTGACTCAAGCATGGACTGGGATGGAGCAGCACCTCCAGCTAGTGATGCCTTGAGAAGCTCCCTAGAACAGAGGCTAGACAGAATTATAGGATTAAAGCAGGTATTTATTAAAAGGCCTTCAAAGGATTCACCTTGGGCAGTACAAGAGCCTGGCTGTGGCTCCACCCAAGATGGACAGTGGCTCATGAGTTTTCACACTTTTATAAGTTTTGGTCCATTTCCACATTGGGGTTCGTTGTCCAATTCCAGCTCCAGGTTCTGCAGTGCCATCCTCCCAGATTCTCTCCTCAATTCTCTGCTGTTTGCACTTTTTGGGGCTGAAGCTGCACTGGTGTCCTTGGTTCTGGGGCTGGACAAGGATTATTTGTGTGACTGAGCTGTGAGCAGAACTTGCTAACACTTAATATGAAGTTCAAAGTTATATACTAATGCAGTATAGAATCTGTAAAATACGAAAGCTAAAATTTAAGGCATCACTGGGGACCTGCAAAGAGCCAGGGGCTGGGGACACAGCGAGCTGAGCCTTCCCTCTGCACATATTTAATAGTGAGTAGGGCTGGGGGTGCCAGTGATGATCAGCCTTTACTGGCTGTTAGGTGCCTCCCAGCTGATGGATGGTGCTCTCAGGCTGCCTGTGTGCACAGTGTAAAGGAAAACCAGCAGGACTGGCATCTCCTGGTGTTGCTGCACCAAGAGAGATGGACATCATTACTTAGTTACTTTTTTGGGTATTTTTAACAATCTCCAAGTATTTACTGCAAGTCAGGTCTGGAAGGGGAAGCCGCAGCACATCTTCCCATCTCCTCTCCTCTGTGCTGAGCAGACCCAGGCCCCTGGGATATGGATTTCAAGAGCAATAAATTCACTCTAAAAAATTTAAGAGGATGACGCAGAAAACTTCAAAAACCAAACAAACCAGCTCCACACAATAAAAGCCATTTCTCTCCTGACGTCTCTCTCTAGTTACAGCGTGGCACATCAAGGTCAGACACCCTGTCCCACAGGAGCTTGGCTTTGTGCAGGGTGAGAATCATCCCCGAATGGTGTGCGGTGGCTGATGTTTCGTAACGATAAACTACTTATATAAAACCCAGGATTCTCATAGTAGGACACCATTTCCAGCAAGTGTTCCCTCTCACAGGGCAGGAAGCCCTGAGCTGGAGCCTTCAGGAGGTAGGAAGAATCAAAGAGAGGTTTAACCTGTGATTGCTGGTCCCAGGCCCTGCTCCCGTGTCCGACCGCGTCCCTCGTGCCAAGGAGAGCTCCCATCTGCAGCTCAATAAATCACCCATTTCTGCCAGGAGGTTTCTCTGTGGCAGAAGCTGAACTCAACAGCTTCTCAACAATAATAATCCATATGTTTGTAATTGTGATTAGCTCCTCTGGAAGATAAAACTCAGAAAGCTCTGCTGGAGCATCACAAGTGCAGCAGCTCTCAGGGCCCCCAATGCTCTTGGTCAGGAAAGGGGATGGAACAGGGAGCCCCTCCCTGCCTGGAGCATTTCCACCCCACCAGTCTCCTCCATGGCTTGTTTGGCTTCCCTTGTTTTAGAAAAATCTTTCCTTTTTTTTTTCTTTTTTTCTTTAATGCAGTGAGTTTTCTTGTGCGTAGTCTCCTAAATGAATGCACAGGCTGTTTCTGGTGTGCTTTAAACCTTCATGCATTTTTAATCATTTACAAGGAAAAGAATTTTTTTCTCTCTTTCACTCTTTCCTTCTATCATGCCTCCCTTTTCTTCCTCCTTGATTTTTTCCTTTTTCTTTCTTTATTAAAAAAAAAAAAAAAAGAGTAATGACTTAATACATATCAAGTGGGATTTCTGGTTTGTGGTGACGGTTTTATAATTCCAGGTTCAAGTTTTTTCTATTTAATTATGCACTATAATTCTCATGAACTATAATGCAATAACAAAAGCATGCACCAGGGTTGGCACAAGTCTGTTCTTTATTAGCATGGGTATGGGTACTGTGCTTTATGTGTGAAATAAAATATTTGGACCTAATGCTGAGTGTGTTTTTTTTAGAATTGCACAGAGTGCTTCTTCCTTTCAAACACTGAAGCTGAAGCTCTCTGTTCCCTGTCTGGCCCGTTTCTCCCCTGATAAATTCAGCTGTACTTCATTTCATGAAGGCTTATTTGTTTGTGCCTGCCTTTGTAATGCCTTAATTGAATAGAGGGTTCATACATTAACCTGAAGTCCTCTATAGAATCTTAGTTTATGAAGGTTAAAAGTGATTAACTGATGAAAGGCTGCTTGCTGTAAATATTGACATTTCCCCAACCTGCTGGGGTTTTGATTAGCTCCTGAAGTTGCCTTAACATTTCTGTTTATCAGGTTATCAGCATTTCCAAAAGCTTATAAACATCAGGACTTTTCTCATGCCAGTTAATGCCTTCACCCTGAAGGCAGTGCAAAACAATAAATGGTGAGTACATTCATCACCTTTGAGTGAGTGTGTGTGTGTAACAGTAAGCTTGACTGTAAATATTTGCACAAATGGGACTAATTGTGCAAAAATTATTCTTGCAGGCACTGTATTTCCTTTTCACTCACTTTTGACGATACTGTTTGTAAATCATTTTGGTTTTTGGAAAGAATACTCTCTGGAGCAAGCAGGACTGCTTTTTACAGCTGCAAATGGTTTATTTGCAGGATTCTGCCTTGCCCAAAAGTAGCTTGGATTTGACAGCAAGTGCTGGTGAACTTTGTAACGTTTGTAGCTGGTGTTTTAGAGAATTCCTCTGAAATCTGCCTTTGGTCCTGGCTCTGACTTCCTCAGCATTTCCATAAGTGTTGCTGGCAATGAATATTTAACCCTTCTGCTTACCAGAATCTTGTAGAGATTAAAAGCTCCCTGGCCTGTAAGAAGTGAGATTTTGTGAGATGGTTACCTTTGAAATGCTGTGGGAGTAGCAAAATATCAGGTAACTTAAATAACCTGTCATGCAGCTTGTAAAGCCAATTATATATATATATATATATATATATAATAAACAAATAAAATGTACCTTTAGCACTCCTTACTGCACATTTCTCACAGGTGACCCAAATTCACAAACAGGAGGGGAAACTCCCAAACACTCAGCAGTTATATCAGGGACAATTATCCAAGGCAATTCCTGGGCTGGGAGCTGCTGGGATGTGCAGAGCTGATGGGAATCTCAGTTAAAAACCCTCCCTGCCCCTTCCCAGGCACCCCCAAAGCTCCCAGCTCCTTTATTTTATATCAAACATTGTAGTTGGGTGTCCAGGATCCATCCTTTGTGTGTCTGTTCCCATCCACAGATGTGAGGGGGAGCTGCCTTGCTCTGTATCAATTTTTTTTTAAATCTGTTTTTCGTGGTTGCGTTTTCCTTTAAAACTTTGACCTGCCCAAAAGTCTTTTCTTTATATTGTTTAGGGGTTCTGAAAATCTTCCTAATGAAGCTGAACTTTCATCTCTGGCCATGCATGTGAATAATACTTCTGAAGTACTAGCAAGAGAAACAATTTCTAATCTAAAAATATTTTAAGCAATTATGTTATTCTGGGTTAGGGGAAGTACAAAGTTTGTACTTCTATTTTTTCCTACCCAAACAATTTATGTGCATTTTTTCATTTCTGTTATTCTGATCTGAACTTCTCAAGGGCTTATGTTGCATTAAAAGCATGAATAATGAAAATATTGGTTATGGACTCATAAACCTCACCCTGAAGAGCTGTGACATGTTGCAGACTCACTTGTAAATGGACAGAGAATTTCACAGCAGCTCCAAGAGCTGTGACACCATCAAGGAGCAGCTGCAAAGAGAGCTGTGTGCTGAAACTTGTGGTGAAGCATAAAATCAAAGAATTTTTTTTGGTATTAGGTGACAAAACTAAGAATTATTTTGTTTACCAGTATTTCACTGATCCAGAACAATTTTCAGTAAAGAGTGAGATGAGATGGTTTTGACAGAGTTCTGCTGTCCTCCTCCATCCCAGACTGCATTTACTTTCCCACAAGCCCTTATTTTAACCAAACCTTTTTTGTTCCCTCTGTGTCATTGCCATTCAACTACAGGAAATAAACATTTGGACACAGACACCCTTCTGTTCCATCAGCCTGGAGTGCAAGAAGCACCAGGCCAAGTCCTCCAAATGGAGAGGAAGAAGGTGAATAAATCACCTTCTTTTATGTATAAATGCCATTTATCCTGAAACTGTGCTTCATTTTAATAAAAACACTACAAGGTGTGCTGCTTTAATCTTAAGAGGACAATGTCTTTTTTTTTTTTCTTTTCTTTTTTTTTTTTTCATTATTTGATGTGTTCCTAAGGCTGTGCTGCACATTCAGCTTCTGGTTTACTGCTGACTGAGGACCTTTTAATTTTTCAGCTGTCTTTGATACCTGCTTTTCCTACTTTTGTGCTCAGGCTTTAAAGTGAGCCCAGCGGCTGAGTGCTGCAAAGGTAGAGTGGCTCCCTAAATTCTCTTCTTGAGCCTCATAGGTGCGTAAAAGATGTGTTGCTGCCTGCTCTGAGGGGTGGGCACTTTAACTGGGTGGGAAAGCTGAAGGCACTGCCAACATCTGCCTGGCATTAAGGCAGGCAGGTCCCCAAAGCACTGAAAATGCCAAGTTTCTCTGGAAGGGAATGGGTGTGTGCCATCCCTTTGAACTCCCTGCAAAATCCAGGCTCTGTTTGCTGGGAAAAGGGAGCGTAACCTTTTTGTGTCAGCTCCACCTCCTTCACCTCTTTAAGGTGCACTGAAAAGTAATCCTGCACCTCCCTGAAAGAGCAGATCTGCCAGGGTGAGCCAGTTCCATGAGTCATGGCTGTAGAGGCTCCCCATCCTTTGGATTGAAAGGTGTTTAATGAATTTCATATTAAATGTATCCTGAATTAGAAGCAGACAGGCAGATGTAGCTATTCTGGTATTGGGTGTCAAAAAAAAAAAGAAGCTTAAAAAACCCAAAAAATGCACTTTGCACATCCGAGCCTCTGGAAGGATGAAGTCAGGGGACTTCCCTGGGGCAGAGCTTCTCTGCCACTCTGGATCCCATCTCAGCAGCAGCATCCCCATCTAGTCCCGTTACCTGGTGCTGGCTTGCAGCACTGTGACACCCCCTGGCACGGCACAGCCAGCCCTGCTGGGATGGATTATTGATGCTGAGGAAATGGGAGTGTTACAAGGGCTTTGTTCAGAGCTGCTGAGCCAAATAACAGCGCAGAAGTAGCCGAAGGCAGGAAGTGCCCATAAATTCACAAATGCACTTGTTTAGCCATTGATTCAGGTGTCTGGCCATTTATTCTGGTGGCCCAAACATCCAGTTGTATTTTTCTTGTATTTTCAATGTGTTACGAGGGGAAAATGTGGGGAAAGCAGGACCTCAAAGGCAGCTGCAGAGGAACATTGCCTGGAAAGCTGCTCTCAGAGTCTAGAGGGGGTAGGGTGGAAGAAAGGAGATTTGTGTGTCCCCATGAACCTGTTTCCAGCCACCAGAGAAAACAGAGAGCAGGTTCTATAGCTAAAGAAGTCTGTAAGGTTTTTGGGGCTCCTCTATGTTGATGTAAGCTGACATCCAGGTTGGAGAGGGTCCCCAAAGGCCTGGCAGGAGGGCAGCAGCTCCCTGAGCACTGCCCCTCTCTCTCCTGGTACCTGTCACAGCCTGGGCTGTGCAGCAACGCTGCTCACTGCAGAGATTATCAAAGTTATAAAAACGTCAACTTCTGTATCTCAGCTCTGCAAACTGTAAACTACACCTGCACGACACTCTCCTCACATCCTGTGCAACCAGCAAGGGCTGCCTTTGGCTTTCTGCTTGGGTGACCACCGGGATGTCTCCCACCCTCCTGACACAGAGCTGTGCTGCAGGCAGCTCCCTGGCATTGCTGCCTTCACACAGCTCTGGGTGGAGCTGAGCTCAGAGGGGTTTTGGGGTGCATGAAGGTGTGACAGCTGCATCACTGCCACCAATTTAAAATAGGCTACGATGGCCAAAAGATTGCTGGAGTTTTTTAATGCTGGTGTTGTCACCGTTGCTTGTGCAGAGTGGGTTGGGTATTTCAGGTTGCTGCAGCTGCTGGTTTGCTGTGAGCAGTTGTTTCAAAAGATATCTGTCTAAAATGAATCATTAATGTGTAGCTCTGGGTAGCAAACCCCTAAGTCCTTAGGGAGTGAATCTTGGCAGCTGTTGATCAGAAGGGGATCCCTAGACTTGGGATGTTAAAGTGATTAAAAAGGAGGCAGATTAATTGTGTGGGAATACTGTGGAACATGGAGCTGTGTGTGACTGTGGGCACCAAGTCCACCAGACCTCGAAGAACACACTTGGGTTTGACATCCATTCCTAGCAAAGCCACAAGGGTTTAGGCTGGCTCTGTGGGCTGCAGCAGCTGCTCTCTGCCTGTCACACATACCTGCATCAGGCAGGGTTCACAGCAATCCACGGCCCCTTTGCTCCCCAAAGCACTGATTCCAAGGGGAGCTGCAGGAGTTTGGAGCATGCTTTGATGGCTTTGCTGGACATCAGGTCTTTCGAGCCTGAGCCACATTCTGATAAACTCCATGTGAGCCTCTCCATCGATTTCAGGGCTTTGTATTGGTCCCTTATCTGTGATTAAAACCTTTTTTTTTGAAATGGAACTTGGCAGGAAAGCCAGGTGTGAGTGTTATGTTCCTGGCAGGGAGCCAGTGCAGCCCCTCGTCTCCGAAGGTTGGTGGCCTTGGGTTTTGCACTCCTTTGCCTATTGTTAGAGCAACATCCTTCTGTTACAGACGGTTTCTTTTTTTCCCCTTTTTTCTATTTGAAGAAGTGACTGGCCTTGCTGCACACATGGAAGTTTTAATAATTATTTCCAAGCAGCTCTGAGAGTTTTTTAACATGGAAACAAGTTCTACATTACTCGTTAAATTGGTCAAATTTCAATAAAGTCAGGAAAACATCTTGAAAACAGCATGAATATAATTTACAAAGAAAACAATCCAAGCGTTACTGCCAAAGAGTTTTCCAACAGGAAGGAAGAAAGAATTTCTCTTTCCCCCCACATAGAATGACTGTACTGTACATTAAATTAGTGGTTTTTGGGAGTGAAGGAAACCACCACAGGATCCACAATGTTAATAAGAGCGAAGCTGGTACCCGATGTGAGGATGTCTTGATTCTTTGTTACCTTCCTAGGTAGGTTGTATGAATCGGGGCTGCCGAAACTCATATTCCTGAAAGTAGCTCTGCATCAGCTTTTTATCCTAGAGGAGCTCTTGCTTGCTGTGTTTGTAAGTGTAGCAGTCAAACTCCATGCAGGGGCTGAAATTTGGATTCTCAGCAAGCATGGAAGTGAATGAGGTGCCCTCTTTCCCTTGATACCACGTTGTCCTTTAATTAATCTGCTTAAACAGAGCCTGCATGAAGCAAGTGCAAACCCTTGGGCTGACCTGTCCCACTGCAAACCTCTCTGGAGTCCTCAGATCAATGAACCTCAGTGCCCAAACCACGGTGCTCTGACCTTGGCTAAAGGGGCTCAGGTGAAACATTTGTGATTTTCATACTCAGAGAAAAAAGATGGGCAGTGTAGCAGAGCACTGGCAGCAAATATAATGCTTATTTCTCAGCCAAGTAAATTCATATGTGCCATTGTACATGCCCAAGCCATGTAAAGGGTTTTTTTTTAAGTAGGCACTGACTGGAGGCATTATTGTTGTAATTGCTTGTACTATCAGCTGCACTACCTGAAAGGGAAATATAAACCAGACCCAAACTTGCCTGATGATAGAACGAGATGTAAAACTACAAGTGTGTCTGGTGACCACATTTCGCAATTTTGAGATGCTTTTGCACTGACATGAAAGGTAATCATTCCAAGATTTTTGCAATACGAAACTCAGGCCTCAAGATCAGGGTCTGGACTGATTGCACATTCTCCCCTTTCGTTGAGAAGGACGAGTTAGTCCACGCTGAACTTCCCAAACTTTCCTGCTGAAATCTCATGTGAAATCAAAGTAATTTTTGCAAAATATTTTGGTTTTGGTAAAAGGGCAATTTTTTGCTTTAAAATAACCTCACCAAACCTTTTATTAAGAACAGCTCCAATGCATTTTCTCTGTCAATTTGTACATAAACTTCCCCTGAGGTTCCTTTGCAACTGATACAGAGTGGGAGAGTGCCTGTGCAAAGCCCACAAATACATTTTTGGAAGAGCTGTGTTTTACAGTGAGGCTGCTGCATTGTTTAGTATATGACACTTTCATACACTAAACTAAATGTTGTGAGGTTTAATTAACTGAAACACTTTATCATAATTAGAGAAATGCAGTTCTACAAGGTTATTACTAGACTTTCTAAGGGCAACATCTGTATAGGAAAGAATTAAAATTTCAAACTGGTGACAAACTATTGTTTTGCCACCAATAGTATTGGGGGGGGGGGGGGGGGGAAACATGGAACGGGCACAGCTACTTAATTAAATTATTGTGCACTTTTTTCCTCTTCACTGTTATTTTAACAGCTGTGCTCCATCTCTGAGGAATATTTGTCTTTATCTTTGGCCACTTTGTCAGAGCTGGCAGAAGGAATCTTAGGTGGGGTTGTTCTCTTAGCGAATTAAACAATGACCAAAACTTTGCTCATTTCTTCCATCATTATTGCAGATTTCCATGGCTTCATTTTGACTGAGCAATATATGGCTTTGCTCTGGAATATGGGAGCAACTCAAAGACTGAAGGGCCTTCAAGGGCTTGCCTTTTTCAGGAGAGTGTTCAGGGACTGCTCTGTGCACTGTACCATCCACCTACACACAAAGACAATGCTTTACAGCATTTTAAAGTGCATAAAAGTGCTCGGGTCTATAGTTTGTGTTCAGGCAGAGTAAGGCACTGACGACATGGATTTTATCTGTGCTAGGTGACTATTAGGGGTACTAAACACTATTTAATATAAGCTGTTTGAGACTCAAACAGTTCCAGTACTTTCTATTATTTCACTTTAGTGCCTGGGGACCATCGGAGGATTTAATTTATCAATAGATGCTACAAATACCAAAGCCACCTCTACCTGCTGCTGTGATAGAATATGATTAACAGGAAAAACCCAGGTACTTTTTTGGCAAACTCGTGTAGGAAATCTGTCTTTGAAGCTCACACTTGTATTCAGGGTTTGTTGTTTGGTTGTGTTGGTCTCAGTGCAGAGTGCAGGCAAAGGGGAAAGGAGCAGGACAGGTAAAAAAAAACAGATACAGAAAAATGTCAAGAGAGGAATCTGAGTAGAATTTGAGAAGCAAAATGCTCAGGCAGTGGGAGCAGTGGGAAAAGAGGGTTCCAGAAAGTGGATGCTCTCTTTTTTAATTGGAAGTCCCAAGTCTATTGTACCCCCTGGGATCTAGTGGTGATGGCATGGTTACTAGCTGCTGTTACAGATTTCAGGAATGTCTCAGGAAAACCTTCCCTTCTGGCGTTCAACTGAGCAAAAAAAAGTTCAGATGTTTGAGAGATGCAGGCTGCAGTGCCCTGGTGTGAGCCCTGTTAGCCCTGGGTCAGTGTGGTCTGTACACTGCACTCCTGGCACTGGTTTGTGGCTGCTGAGGTCTTGGGCAAAGGGAGCTCTATCACAGGCTGTCAGCCACAGCCTGGGTTTCCCTTCTTTTCTCTTTCCTTTGCAAAATTTCAAAAAACAAATAGTCAAAACCCCTGTGGGCCAGACAGGTTAACCACCTGCAAACTGCTCCAGAAAAACATAGAAAATGCCCACAAATGTGCTGGGCAAGGTTTTGTGGGGCAGCTGGCATGTTTAGTTGTGCCCCTGAAGATTCCTTGAAGGACTGCAGCAGGACACAGAGCCTTCCTCTGGCTGAACTCTCCCTCAGCTGCTGTCAGCCACATCCCTGTGAGTTAATTCCAGCTGTACACCCAGAGATGAGTGTTGGCATGTGTGTGAGGATGGCAGCTGGTCAGGTGCTGTGACACCTGCCCATCTCCAGTGGAAAATACAGTCAGTCAGTGCCCAGGTGTGACCACACCTTCCTGCAGGAACCTGCTCACCCCGTCCACTTGCTGGTGTCCCTTACTGGTGGTGTGCTGAAATGTCATGATGATCTTTTGGCAATCTCCTATGGAAGAAATAGAACTCCAATTTAAAGCACAAAGAGAAGGCTCGAGGAATCTATCATTATTAATCCTGCTGTCAGTTTTAATTTTGGGGACATTACCTCACTCAACACTTGTTGGAAAGAGCTGCCAAAAATGGTGATGTCATCATCACCAGGCACATCTGACCCTGGCTGCTGATTGCCAGTGTTGAGTGCAAGTTAATAAATCCCCTGGTACCTGGATACACTCTGGAGTTTTATTACAATGCAGCCATTCCACGATACCCTGGTAATTAAACAGTCTGGGCAGGAAAGGAACCAAGCCACCATTTTCTCCTGTTTAGAGGAATTGTAAAATAAAATTGTCTTTCAGGTCAGCTTTGTACAGCTGTCATGTGAACCTGTGTCTGGATTGTGAGGAAAGCTTGGATGTAGGCAGAAATTCAAGATGAAATATAAGTGAAAAATGAGATCTGCTTCCCCAGGTTGACATTTGCAGAACAAAGTGGCTCCTGACAATCAGGGCACTCCACCTCCAAGGGCCAGAAACATTTCCATTTCTAGGGAAAACTGTAATTCTGACATCTACATATGGATTTGGGAGTGAGGATCCCACCACTGCCGTGCCTCTGTCTCCCTGCCATGGCTGTGAGCTCCATGCCATGGGAATTTTGGGTGCTGCTCTCTAAAACAGCAGAGCATCCAAGTCTGAACCCAGTCTCAAGTCCTGAATAGGAGCAACACATTTTTCTTGTAAGGGATCTTAGCCCATCTCCAGACATAGCCACGAGATGAGACAGACACAGCATTCATAGGGTTGCCACACTCCCATGGCAGCAGCAGCATAACTTCTCCCGAATTTATAGAGCCCATTGAATAAAAGAGCAATTGAAGAAGTCAGGTTCATGAAGCAAAGCCTTTGAAAATGGGAGCAGAGCTGGAGACTTTCACACCAGAGAAAGCTTTCAAGTCACACTTGTTTGGAGCTGACATCTGTTTACCTTTAAAGGTCTATAAATAATATTACCTTTCCTCTTTACTGACTGCTGGAGATGTGCTTTGCTTCTGTTTATAGACCACCTACTCCTCTATCTTGATATTGGTGTTATCTGGCTGAGCAATTTGACATCATCATCACAGACATTTCTCTATCTCTGTAGCAACGTGTGATGATGCCACAAACAGAGGATTATGCAATCGGTGTAGGCTCAGATGGAAGGAGAGGCAGGGCTGAGACTTCTGATTTAAGCACAAATGTCTCTAATAACAGTAAGGGGAATACAGAAACTTGTTAGCAGAGGAATTTTTTTTTTTTTTGGTAGAAACATTCTCTTTTCCAATATTTCCTTTGGTGGGAAAGTCCCTCCTTAAAGTCCTCTTATACACATATATGTATTAGATATGCACAGTCACAGATATGCATGTTTGTGTGCAAATGAAAATATGCAAATACAAAATCATTCTTCGGATTTGCAGAGATGTTGCCAGTTCCCTGCTCACGAACTCTACAGCATCCAGGATCTCCTGAGCTTCACCCATCCCAAGGGAAAAAGTGCTCTGGGTCTGCCCAGACCTCACACTCCCTCCTTCATTCAAGGACTGCCCTGCCACCCCTGTCCTCTGTGACATCTGGGGGCATTGGTGTCCTTGGCTAGATTGGATTTCTTCTTTGGATTCTCCTTGTTCAGCCCAGCCTTTACCAGGTTTGTCCTGTGGTAAAGGCACAGCAGAAATGTAAGGGGAGTTAAAAAAACTCTGTCTTCCCAAAAGCTTAGCAAACTCTAAGAAAATACCTGTCTTGCCCTCTCCGTGCCTCAGTTTCCCCAGCAATAAGGAAAGTAAATCTCATTCCTAGGAAGGCACTGAAGAGAACTTTGCTCTTATTTCTGAGTTCCTGACATTTTGGTGAGGGCATCCATGGAGAGTCTGAAAAAAAAAATGCTTGTTTATCTTATTTATATTGAACATATGAATGCATCCTATCTAGTACATGTTGTCAGAATCAATAACTGTGTCTTGTTACCAGTTTTTCCATTTATGGCATATTGTCCTGACATAGCTGTAAAACCTCAATGAATATGGTTTTAATAACCCAATGGTATTTAATGTACAATCACTGTCTTATTAGGTCTAAATTAAATCCTTACTTGAGACACTTAATTTAAAGTGTGACTGATCTTTTCCTGGCCTGGAAGGAGATACTTAAGTGACACTTCTTCCAATTTGGCCACATGGTAGAGGGGGTGGGATTTAAATAATGTATTTTGATGATACCACTCATCTGGTTAAAGCTGAATTGCATCATTTTATGAACACTCAGAGACAGGATCAAATTAAACCCAACTTCCCACCAAGTTAACTCAGCTGAGTTTCAGAGCTTAATAGTGCATTCAAAACACACACTTATTGTGACTATCCACTCATCAGCATCTGCTTGGCTTTTCCAAAGGAAAAAATGAACTGCACCAGATTTTTCTACTCAGAGCCTCTTGTGGGGTGCCTTTAGAGTTGACAAAGACAAGGCTTACATTCTGCTGTGGGCACACTAATAAAATAAACCTAATAAAATAAACATTACATGCAATAACGATGCTACTAAATCTAAGTTCAATATATAGCTAAAGTGTTACCCACAGATCTATTTAGAGTGATGTGCCTGGACTCTTTTTCCATCCTTTTCCAACCAAGAGTCACATAAAAATGTGCTAAATTGAAAGCGTCGTCAGAACCAATGGGAGCTCCACAAGCAACTTTGGCACGTGCAGAGCTGGGCAGGGCACTGAGCTCAAGATAAATGACATGCTGTCACTTCTCTGTGCAAAGGCCACCACTGAAAAATGGCCAGATCTGAGGGTTTGGAAGGAGATCTCTGAGCAAAAATGCCTGGTCAGACCCTGGACAGCATCAAGTACGTTGTGTCTGTGCTTTGTGGTTGGGCCACACAAAGGTCATTGAGTTGGAATAATGCAAATTGTGCAGCTGAAGGTGCACAGGAAAGGAAAGCACCCTTTAGTACAGTCAGATGTTCCAGTTTGATGTCTGAGAATACATTTCACTGGGAGCCAGGAGAAGAAAGGGCAGTGGGGTAACTGCTGACAGGATTTTCGTTTCCCTCTCTTGTTATCCTCTAGATCTTCGACAGCACTGAAGGAAAGTTAGGCAGGGCTATTAGTACTGCAGATCTCAGCTCAGATTCCAGCTGCATCTAAAGCTACTCTCTCTGTATTTACTGAAAATAACTAGAATATTTCAGTATAGTGCGAAAGCTTGTAACAAAACAAAATAAAACAAAAAAAACAGAAAAAAGAAAGAATGTTCCTAGAATTTCAGAAATCTTCAGAACCTCACAAATCTATGGAAAAAATTCTGCGAAGCAGTCTCTGTAGTTTGCTGGCTGCCACACCATGACTCTTTAGGCAGTCACTGGAAGGATGAAGTGGAGTTGCTGAAGAAATGCATCCCCAAGAGGTGCTCTGGACTGGCTCTGTTCCATGTCTGTCTCCATATTGAATGAATTTAGTGATTTTTCTTTGCTTTCTAGAGAGCTTGGTGGTATTGCTCATCTTAAGAATGAGCTTGCTCTTTTCACTACTTTAGGATCTTTATCAAAGCCCCAGATGCTGGATTTATGGGATTGCACAAGAGCTGCTTCTGTCACTGAGAAAACCAAAGGAAAGCCCAGGTCCAAGTGGTTTCAGGGGTAGGGTTCAAAGAGTGACCAAAACCAGAGGTCAAGCATGGGGACAATGTCAGCCTATTCCTCTATCCAAGAGCCTCAAAGTTCACAGTGAAGCATTGTCCTGACTGCTTTAGAGGATGCAAAGTGCTTGGAGCTGGCAATAGTGCTGATGTATGCAATAAAGGGGCAGACAAAAGCAATTCATGGCAAGGATCTCTCTAAGGTGAGAGGTTCCATACAGGTGTTGGAGCTCTGTTTGCAGAGTGCTCAGAGCTGTCTCTCTGAATGGAAACTTTGGGGTTTTGCAATGCCAGTTACTGTGTGCAGCCTCACAATGGGCTGAGGATAAAGCAAATGTTGTTGCTATACAATTTTGTGGGAAGAGTTTGAAATAACAGCCTGTCCTGAAAGCAAGGAGAATGTGCTCAGCTCAACGTCACCACCAGCAGAGCCTTACTGAGGGCAGTATAACACTTCAAGTGAAAATATTTGTGTTCCTATTATGTCTTCCATCCAAGAACTTAACAGCTATTTGGTTCAGCTCAGTCCTGATGATTGATTTCTCCTGGATGCTGGGGTGAGAATTGTTTTAACAGTTTACAGATGGACAAATGAAACAGGGAGGTGTCCAATGCATTGCCCAGCACCTTGAGCTATGCCAGTGGCAGAACAGTTGTATCCCTGTTTGATCCAAGCCAGGTTTAATCCTTCTTTTTGTTTTCATTCTGTAGCAATTTGACTTCTTCCCTAGCATGTGTACACTTTCATAACTGAATCACAGCCACAGGAAACGATGAGGCTGAACACACTGATGAAGACCTTTCATAGTGATATTTATCCCTCTTGTTCTAAATCTGGAATAATCCTTGTTGCAATAATTCCAGTTCTGTGAGATATATTAGCTTTGCACAGTTGTTGCTGCTGCTGTGCCTGTGTATTTAACAGTTCTCCAAATAATTTGCTCAAGCTCACAAGTTTTAGGGGCTTTTCCGGGATGAAAGAGAAGGGAAAGGAATATATTCACGTGACCAGAGTGTTTTCTCTGTCCCTCTTTTGTCTATCATTAATTAGGAAGGGATTCAAGTGATAAAACCAGCTTGTTGTTGTAAGTCATCCACATGCTAAATTAAAGTGGGCAAACTGACATGGCAGTTAAACCCTCAAAGCCTGAAATAAATCAATAAAATCTATGGAAAATTACTCTGAGCAAATTAACATCCTTCAATACATAAATGCAAATTATTTTTTCCCATGTCTCTGCATAAAAGCTAGCCAGAAATTTTCTGTGCATCCTAATCTAAGCCCAAGACAGGCACCATACACTCTCCTCTTTCCACCTGTACCTCTTCACAGGAGTCCATGACTCTCTGGAGTGGAGATAAATACCTGCTGGGGTAAAGCAGCTGAATGAGGTTTGTGTTGTGTCCTCACTTTCTGGCAGATTTTCCCCAAAACGTCTCTTTGACTCTTTCCTTAAATGTGAGCATTCCAACCCCACTGGATGTGCACACAGAGAGGACAAATGGGTGCACACAGCTTTGAGGAGCAGAGCTGGTGTATCAGAGAGGTTTGCAGAGCAATGGACCTTAATGGTTTCTTGAGGGCTGAGGACAAACACCATCCATCTTTCTGTGTCCTCTTGCAAGCACTCAGCATTAATATCTGAGGGCCTTTTAGTGCCACTGAAGAATTTATTCTCACGACACCACTGGGAGAAGGGATTTCATGGCTTTAATTTCAGTATCAGTAGGAATTTGAGGAACTGAGCCACAGAGCTGTTGCTTTCCACTCAGCTCCTGTCTATGGGTATTGTCAAAAGATTACCAGATGAGATAAATGAACTAGAGAGTGTCCCAAGAATTCTATTCCCTTCCTATGCATGAGTGTTTCGAGAGTTTTAAAGACTTTGAGTGCCTAATTGTTTCAGATTTGGGCTAAGTCACCCCAGATAGAAAGTGCAACTGGCCAACAAACTGAAGGGCTGGGGGTGTTTTTAATTGAATGGTAAAGAGCTGACAATTTGCTGAAGGAGAAAGGAATCTGAGTTTGTGAAATGCAGGAGCTCATTTCTCTGCCAATAAAGCTCTGGAATGGAATTTCTAGATGTTTCCTATCAATAAATTGTTCTAATAAAATGTTGCCTTTACGTAAATTGAAATTTTCTGCAGGAAAATACTGACTTTGCTGAGATGCCCCCTCCCCTTGGGAAAATTTAAACGGGGCTTCCTGGCTTCCTGCTGGGAAGATTTTTGCCAATTTTATTTTCTGCCTGAAGGGAGAAAAACAAATTGATGCATGTTTTCCAACAGCCAGCAGAGCTGGGAGGAGAAAGGAAAGGCCAATTGCCCTGGCTGTCTGCCTGCCACACAGCGTGGTCACCTCTGCCCATTGGGCTGGGCGGGAGAAACAGAGGCAGGGGTCCTGGAGAGCTGCTCTCCAAAACCTACCCAAGATGCTACTGCCAGTTTGAATGAATGTTAACCTATTTTAAAAACCAATTTTTAAACCTTCTGTAATTTTTTTCTTTTTTTTAAGGAGAGAAAGATGCAAATTTGTTTCTGGTTTTGGTTTTTTTTTTTTTTTCCCCTCCCATCAGAATGGATTTGGACTTTCTGGGCTGGTCGCCTCACGTGACAGCTACAAGGAATTTGAAAGGACAATTGCTTTTGAGAAGTCTACAATACCTTGGCATCAGGAATTCCATCAGATATGCAATATTTGATTAATATTGGACAGTAGGAGGAGACAAAATGGAGTAGTATGGACATATTGGAAAAGCACTCACAAGAGCTACTCATGGATTTGCAATATTCCAGCATGGGTTGCCAATGCTGCATTAAAATATTGCCTCAAAAGCAATTCCCTAGACCCAGTGCATGATAAGCTGATGAGCAGCCCCCTCCTCCTCCACTCCACTTATCTCCTTCAGTGAGATTTCCACCCATCTCCTCTATCAACAGTGGCTTGAGCAAGGTTAGTTCAAATGAATTTAAAGCAGGGATAAGTTATTGTCAATTCAAATAATGAGTTTTCCAGTCTGTCCCTTGGAGTGTCCCCAGGGCAGGCATCCCTTGCTGAAACAGGTCATCTCCCCTCTCTGGTGAGAAGAATTGGGTGAGTGATGACAAGAAGAAGGCAGGGTAAGGACAGAAACAGGAGGCAAGAAAAAACTTTGCAGAGCAAGGAAGGCATTGAAGATTTTGCATTTCTTTTCTCATTGTACTTTACTCCAAATCCTGCCACAACCTTTCTGGAAGAGGGGGAAGGGCATGGGCTGATTTGCATCTTATGTTACTGCTGGCAGTAGGAGATCTTAATTGGGGCACCACAGAGCAGGTGTATGCTAACGTTAATCTTCCCTTTCACCTGTCACTCATGCAATGAATGTGATCTCTCCCTCTCATTAGCAGCCCTCTGTCACATGCTGGGGAGCTTTGGAAGGGTCCCTCTGAAACTTGTTGGGATTGATTTTCTTGCCTGTGCTGGGTTATTATTGCCAGACCCTGGACAACCGCTCCCAGGGAACACATCTGCCCGGTGGAGGTATGGATAAGCACTGCCTAATGGCCTCAAATTATGTGTGCCTTGTGGAAAAATGATCAGGAATTCATGTATTGGCCTGATGATAAACAGATAGAGACTGGCTCGTTTTGAAAATAACGCATTGTGCGCTCGAGTGTTACAGAGATGACCTTAGGAGGAAAGTAAATTTTGCAAAGATACTCAATTTGGTGTTATCTCTGAATGTTGATTCCTGGAATCATTACTCACTCCGTAGTCAGGCAAAACTTCCCTGGATTTCAAGGACTCCAGCTGGAGCCAAGAGGAAATTGGCCTGGGAGAAGATGAAATAGTAACTCTAGAATTTGGACCTCCATCCCTTGCAGTTCACCTATCACAGCAACAACAGCCTAATCCTTTGCTTGAGCATGTGGAGTATTAGGAAAGAAGTCTGAGCAGCCAAGAGCAGCTAAACCTGCTTTGCTCTGCTCTTTGTGCACCCTGAACTCTGTGTATCTTGTGAAGAACCTGCTGTCAGGACAGTGATCTCTGT
Organism: Cinclus cinclus; assembly: GCF_963662255.1. Lineage (NCBI taxonomy): Eukaryota > Metazoa > Chordata > Aves > Passeriformes > Cinclidae > Cinclus > Cinclus cinclus. The sequence continues at coordinate 17,208,086 of NC_085059.1, forward strand.
CTCGCAGCCATGCATTTCTCACAAAGAGAAAGGGAAAAAGGCAAATCACCTCGCAAAGAATTTATCTGAGCTTTTCACATTCTTCTAGTGCTGCTCTGGAACACGCTCCTCTCTGGTTCACCCAGAGGTGAAATAAATAATTATCTTTGGGAGAAAAAATTCACATGGTTAAAAGCATTATATTCTGAGAGCAACAGTTTGTTGGCTGTGAGTGGGATCTGGGGGGATGAGCATCAGCTGCAGCCTGGGTTCTGAGTCAGAGCAGAGTCCTGTGGGAATCACAGCTGCTCCAGGGCTCCAGTGTTGGTTATTTCCTTCAGGATGATGATGGCTGGCCCCTTCTTTTATCATTCCCCTCCGTTGTTGGGAGGTGGCTTTCTTTATCATCAGATTCCTTCCAAAAGCAGTAATACTGTGATTCAATAGAATGGAAACCAAGAAACAAATGGGACTGACACATTACATTAGTAATGTAATTCTAGCTCATAATCTGTATTTTCCTTGCTGAGGTTGGGTCATAGTATGAGACTTTTCTCTTTTCTGCGATTAGGGGGGAAAAAACCTCTCTGTAATATCTAATTGTGTAGCCATTTTTGAGATAAAATAGTTACTATTCACCTCTCCTGTAAAGGGAAACAAGGACTTCTGCAGGAAAAAAAGAAATCACTTTTAGAAGAATCAGTACTTGAATAATTGTGGCAAAAATTGTGATGTCCACCCTCCTCTCATTGTAATTTCTCCACTGGGCAGTGGAAAGCATTTTATTTTAAACTCACAACCCCCTTATTGTCTGTCCTTTAGTGAATTTCAGTAATTGAATTCTTCAATTCCTCTATTTACCTTGTGTCCTACAATCAAGCAATTATAAATCTGTAAGAATCAAGCACAGAATCAAGAGTAATAACATAATTGATTTTAAACATATGAATGTTACAGATTTCGTAACCTGGCAAAGTTGGACAGAGAAGTGCCAGACTCAGTGAAATACCTCCAATAAGGACGTGCTTTGCCATGATGCTGGATGGGGAGTCTAAAATCTCTGTTATTCCAGTCTGTGGATGTGGTGTCTTGAAATGTACAAGCTGCAATTAAGAGCTATTGGATAATAACTATGCCATGAAAATGTCCTAAACTATTAAAGAGCTGAAGATGATAGTGTGCTTTTAATGTTTCACATTAACCATTTGGGATTTGAAGAACTTTCAGTGCTCGTGATGAAGTTGGGATATATCTTTGCTTGGGTTAAAGGGAAGGAAGAGAAAAGGCCCTGAATTAAATTTTTGAGCTCAACACCCTCCATTTTTCTACATGTTGCTCAATTCTAAACAGGGAAAATAAAATCAGCTTTGTTCGTGAGCATATGCTTTTGACTTTTTCTTCTTGGAGCCTGTGAATTATTAATAAACTAATTTCTCTTTATAGTTCAATCTTTGGAGACTTAAAGTGCTCACTCATATGCACTGAACAAGAGGAATGCTTCAGCTCCAATCAGCTCCCATCTTCTTTGGAAATGCTGGCCTTGAGGTATCTTTGAGTCTTTGAAATCAATCTTTTATTCAGCCGGGAATTTCTGATGGCTTGCAGGTCTGGTCTGTTAATTCTGCCTAATGCCCTGTTTAAGTTCAGGGCGTTTCTATCAGATGATTTTCTGCTTTTACTTCGCTGAAGGATTAAGAGCATCGCTCTCTCCCTTCACTACACCCCTGTTCCTTTGTCTCCAAGTGGAAACAAGAATGTTTGTTGGGCATAACAAGTAAGTGAGGGGTGGGATGATGAAGGAAATACCCAAAGTGGCACCTCGGTGAGAGCTCATGGAATTTTCAAACCCAGGTTTACACAGCTTGATCTCTAGGACCAGGACTGCAGGTGTCAGAGGGGTCCCTGTGCTGCTTTTAAGATTTTTATCACTCTTCCCTCAGCCGAGGGTTTCTCATTCTTGGTTTATCAGGAGCACTACCACAGCTGAGGAAGAGGAAAGGGGGAAATCAGGGAAAGAGGGAGGCCAGGGCACAACTCTGAAGTCCTGTGTCCACCAGGAGGTGAACAACCTGCACCAACTGTCCAGTTTTGTCTGCTGTCCTCTGGATCATTTGGAGGAAGATTTGGATCACAGAACAAGTGTGTAACATCTTCCATAGAAGGCTAGCATGAACCAGAAATTACAAGAATGGAAGCCTTTTTATTAAAAAATTGTGATTTCTTCTTCCCTAGAGCCTCGGCTCAGAGCTGGACAAACTCACTTCAGTTGTGATCCTGTGAAACAAAAGCTCTAAGTGATAAAGCAACGTTGTTTGGTCTTTCCATTCTCATGCTTCTAAAAAAAGCTGCCAAATGACAGAAAAAGGTCCACATGAAATTTAAAAATAGGCCGAGGGACTGGGTTACAAGTCACTGAGCTCCATGTGGTCAAATAAAAACAACTATAGCAAAAAATTACAGTGCTAATTTAAGCTGTACAACAGAATTTCATTAACCAGAAATATTTAACTAAAGAAAACCACATTAAGGCAGTGTCCTTCGTTAACAAAAATGCCCCATGCAGAGGTAACTTCCCAGTTAAAATTTTTTTTGGGGAAAAAATCTGACTCCTGAAAGAAAATTTAAAACAAAATAGTTAAAGAAAAAAAAAATCTGGATTTCTCTAATGTCTGTTTTGTCTCTCTTCCTCAGTTCTTACTTCTGGGGCTATTTGGAGATTCTTGATCTCCTTTGTGGTGGGATGAATCTGGAGAAGCTCCACTGGATTCACAGTGGATTGTGCAAACCCATGGTGTGGGCAGGGCTGCTGGTGGCAGAGGGGCACAACAGGGTTTTCTGCACAGGATTTATTTTCCAGCTTTTTCTGAGCAGATCTTCAAGGCTGGGAAATCACATCCAAACCTGGGAAAACACACCCAAACCTGGGAAATCACATCCAAACCTGGGAAATGACACCCAAACCTGGGAAAAATACACCCAAACCTGGGAAAACACACCCAAACATGGGAAATCACATCCAAACTTGGGAAATGACACCCAAACCTGGGAAAAATACACCCAAACCTGGGAAATCACATCCAAACCTGGGAAATGACACCCAAACCTGGGAAAAATACACCCAAACCTGGGAAAACACACCCAAACATGGGAAATCACATCCAAACCTGGGAAATGACACCCAAACCTGGGAAATCACACCCAAACCTGGGAAATCACATCCAAACCTGGGAAAGGGAAATGTTTCACTCCTCTGGTACACAGGGGGATCCCCAGCAAGGGACAGAAATGATTTGATTCCAGCCTCCCATTGAGGTTGATGGGATTTGTGTACCTCAGCCCATGAAGGTCTTTGGGAAATTCCAGCCATGAAGGTTAATTATAAGGCTTTAATTAATCAGACATTCACTGTGGGCTGGAGTGGTGTGGCTGTCTGAGCTCCGGCAGGTCCTTAATTAACACCACTGGGGGCTGGGGAATGGGGTGACTTTGAGGCAGCTGCAGGTCTCCAGTGGAGGCTGGGATGGTGAAGGCTGGAACACTTGGGATGGGGGCTGGAGATGCTGCCAAGGCTGAGCCCTGGGCTGGGTACACTGATTTGTGCCACTCATGTCTGGTCCAGTCAGTGAATGAGCCCCACTGAGCTCCCCATGGTGAACAGGAAAAAAATGAGGGTTTCATTATTCCTTATACATGAAAAATAAGAATAAATTGGCAACTGGAATTAAGAAGCCAAACTGGCTGGCTTACTTGGTAAAGCTTTATAAAATAGGTCACTTAATTTAAAATTGCCTGAAAATTGAGGTAGCAATAAATGATGTGTCTGAACTTTTATTTTTTTTTTTCATAAATGCAAAGAGTAATTTTTGAACTACACAAGAATTTATCATCTCCTGGGTTTCCCTGGCCAGATAAACTCTCAGACATGTGGCTGGTGCTCTGGAGGTAGCTGGGGCAGAAAGGGCCTTGTCTCTCTGCAGAAAATGGGAATGTGGCCTGAGAGAGAACTTCTGGCCCCCCTCAAACCAAAGGCAAAGCAGCATTAATTCCAAGGGATCTGGGATTTCTCTCAAATAATATTATTAGCAATGCTTTAATGGTCTATAACTTAATAAAAACAAAATGGCAGCATTAGAGAGAGATGCTTATGAAGGAGGAAAAACACCATTTTGTTTCTCCCAAAATTACAGGAACTCTATTCTTTTTTTTCCTTCAGACATACACTGCATTTCTAGTAAGAGGCAAAAATATGACATGGGAGAAAATAACTTTCAGTTGATGCACTAAAACATTTTTAACTATCCAAATGATGGAAGCTTCATCCATGAGAAAACCAGAGAGGACTCCTAAAACACCATCAAGCCAACAGAAAAAAAAAAAGAAAAAGGAAAATAAATATCCCTATTCCTGGAGGATGTCTGTTTCTTTAAGCAGCTGTTTCTTGTCTCTGAGGTAACAAAGTTGTCATGTGATGCATCTGTTACCATGGCAATAATCTGTAATTGTGCAGAAAATCCACCAAAGTAGCGTGCAAGTCCTTGGTGAATTGGACGGAGAGAAAAATCACCCCTGTGCAAGCCTTGAATTGATGCTGTTGTGCAACTGCCTTGGCCAAGGCAGCCCAGCTTCACCTCCAGTGAATTTCCCCTGTTTTTTCTCTCTTTTTCTGATGTCCAGCGTTTGCTTGGTGTTTAAGCACCCTTCCCACTCCTGCCCTCACAGCTCGTGGGTCGCGGGCATCTTTTCCACCCTCTCCTGCCACATTCAGGACATTCTACAGACAGGATCTGGAAACTGCTGCTGTTTTGGCCAAAGGTGAAAGGACTGTGACTTTGGAGCCATTTTTTCCGAGCACAGGTGGTAAAATGGTGTTAAATATTGTGCCCTGCTGCAATTGCAATGGCAAAGGCAACTCCCATTTTTATTTTATCCCTCTGTCCCAAAGGGGCAGATCCCAACCTCTCCATTGGTTCTGCCTCCATCAGGATGTGCTGTTTTCACCAGCACCTTGGGAACAGCTCCCACACACCCTTATCTGCACGCAATATTTGTATTTATATATAATATATACATTTAAATAAATCTTCTGCTAGCAGGCCAGGTTCAGAATCCTTTAAAACTAACTGAAAATAGAAACACAGGAGGATGGGAAGATGAAATCTGCAGAAGTTTCTGCCCTGCATTAGTCATAAAATAAATTGCTGGAATTTACAAAGAAAATCCTTGAGCATTTTGAGTCATCTGCTCATGATATCATTGGGCTAAAAGTGCTTGCTACTATCCAAATCAAAACGCCAGGGAAATCTCATGAGAATATGCCTCGTGGGCAAATCCCAAAAGGAGAACATCTGGATTTAAGATGCCATTGCCCTGTACTTAACCCTAAGCCACTGAGAAAAATGACTATTCTCTCTCTGTGTTATTAGTAAATATTTATACTATACAAGCACCCAAAGGCCTCGAATGAGAGTAGATTTCCATCTTGAGGCTCGTGCAGGCCTAACAGAGAGAGGAGCCCCCTCTGCTCTGCAGGGCTTGCTTGTTGTTTATTTTTCCTCTCAGCTATGGTGAGATGAGCTGCACCATGCCCAGCAACTGAGTTATTGGAATTAGATGAGACCCTTATTTCTTCCAGAGGGGAGGAAAAAAAAAGTGTTTTGTTAAGTGGGGTTTGTTCAGCTGAGGCAGCTTAGAATCGGTGAAAACTCTTTTGTGCCCACACCAGCAGTGCCACCTTTAGCTTTGCCTGCCCAGGCTCTGATGCAGCCTCTTTACCCTGAGTTAATATCATAAAACTGCTTTGTCTTCCCTTGTACTCTAGGTGTTAAATAGACTGATGTGGATGATTTCATACCACTCACACTGATATTCAAGCCTAAAACCAGACCTTCTCAGGGTCCAACATTTGCAGTGAATAGGTTGAAATTCCCTCCCCATATGCAAATCCCTGACTGTCTTTTAAGGCTGACACAGGTGCCTCACCTGCAGAACTGGGGCTGCACCTGGGGTTGGAAGGACCTTACAGAAAATCATTTGCTCTCTCATGTGTCCTGCAGCTGAACCCAACCCCACTGAGTGGGTGACCTGAGTTCTGTCTTTTTCCATCCGTTTTTGAAAAAGGGATTCTGACATTTGAGTTGTGGGAGCCTCATTTGACCATAATCTTCTGAGTCTTCTGCAACCATTTCTGAATGGGAGGGTTATGACCCCAGTGTGAGCTAGATGGAGCTTCCAAAAATCTATAGCACCATACAAACTTTCCTCCAGACTCTTTTACTTGGTGGTTTCTGGTGAGATGGAAACAGCCCAGAAACAGCCTGGGTGAACCTCCCCATTGCTGGAGATGTTCCACAGCTGTGCACTCCTCAACACACCCGACATGGGGAGAACACAATTAGCATCATTAACTGAAGTAGAGCCTGGGCTTTCTCACTGACAGCCCTGAGCTTATAAAAGTTTTGGGAAGAGCAGAAGGGATGTGATTTCCTTGGTGGTAGAGCTTTATTTCTGTTTAGGAGCAGTATGAGTGCTGCCAGAGGATTATCCCTATCTGTTGTCCCTAATTTTTTCCTTCCCTGAGGAAGCTGAAGAAGAGGTAAGGGACTGGTGTGTCCACATGCTGAACTTGGGAGGCCTCCAATGGAGAAGATTGATTTGGAGCAACACAAGGCTGGGTCTTCCTGGGCTTCTCATCTTGGCTCTGCCCTGAGGATCTGCTGCTCCTCTCCCATCCTTTTGCAACTTTCCTGCTGGACATGCTGAGACTTTTCACCTCTGGGAAGAGCCCTCTGAAGATGGCTCACCACACTCCCCCTGCCCTGTGAGATAGGAAAGCTGGTGTGGACACTGTGGGAAGCCAAGAAGCAGCAGCCGAAGCAGAGCTGTTCTGAAATAAGTGCTCAGGAATGCTGTGACCTCTTGCTTCCCTGATGCACCATTTTTTTTTCCTTTCTTTTTGTTAGTGGGTTTGTTGCTTTTATTTTTTTTTCCTGTTTGTTTTTTTTCCAGAGAGAACACTAAAAGATCTGCTTGTACATAACTTTAATCTGTATGCACACATACACAGATTCATCCTGGGCCAGGGGAGAAGAAAGGGGATCACAGCTCTGCCAGCTGTAGGTGTCTGGGACTCCAGACAGCTGTGAAAAACGGCAGCCTTTTTATTACCTTAGAAAACATAATGGACCACTTTTGTAATTTTAGCTGTAAATGCTCTTCTGCTGCATCACAGGACAGTGCTTGAGTATGAAAAAAGAGAGAAATACAAGAAGTGCAGAAATTATGTGGTGACAGGCCAAAGAACAGAGCTTATAACACACCCACGGAGTGTTTCCTGTGAAAACAATATTCTCCTGGTTCTGTTCATGATGCTCTTGCTTGCCTGCTTTAAGGAGTAATTTCTCAGCGCTGTATTTTAGATGTTCAGCTCTTGTAAACTTTCACAGTTTAATACATTGCAGCTTTTCTGTTTGCCAAGCTTGAGTCACTGGATTAAAATTGCAGCCGCCGCCACCACAACCATCAATGCTTCTGTTAACTTCCTGTCTCCTCTCTTCCCAGGCTCTACCTAATAATGGCAACCTGTGATCCCAGTTTGTGCTGCACAGATGACTAAAGAACATAAAGATCTCAGTCTCTCCACGATTTGGAAGCAGATAAATAAGGTGAGTGCTCTGTGTGTCCAACTGAGCTTGGGTGAAGTCGGATCCAGCAGCAGAAATCCTTGTGATGTGTGGTCGTGAGCTGAAAAGAATGATGAACACTGATGGTCCTAAGTGTGCACCTGAGGGAGGGATGGCCCTCAGGTAGGGTGTCTGCTGGTCTGTTACTGCTGCTACAGAGCAGGAGCAGAAACTGAGATTCCACATGAACCGCAGTGATTGCTGGATCCAGCTGGGAAGGAATTGTCTCCTGGAGGAAACTTGCTGATGTCCTCAGGGATACAGTATGGTTTACAGGGTAGGATCCCCTAAGGAGGGAGATCTCACCCACGGGATCTCTGCCCTGGATGGGGCTTAAGGTGTTGCTGTCCCTGCTGTCTGATGCATGGGTGGTGGATGTGGCACTGCTGGTGACAAACCATGGGATGGCAAAGGCTCTGTGGAGTGCAAAATCTTGAGTGAGGAATGCGATGGCTCAAAGCCTGTGAAGAGGAAATCCAAGGAAGGCTCAGCCTAAAGCAGAATCTGAATTGAGGCTGTGTTGGCCCTTATGCTGTTGGTTGATGGTCAGCAGAGACTGGCTGGCAGCGAGGCCGTGGTGGAAAAAGGCTCAGGAAGATCTTCATTAGCACCAGCACAGTACACGTGCCTGCTGGTAGCTGAATGCTCTGGAAACCTGTGCAGCAAGGAAGGAGATGGTTACCAGGGGGAGTCTGAAAGGCCAAAACTGAGCATTTGGAGGCCTTGGTGTTTGAATAAAGTCACCTGGGGGTGCATTGAGCAGAGCTGGCGATGTGGGAGCAGAAGAGCAGCCTTTAAGGTTGTTTAAATCTTTTAGCAGAATTCTCAAGCTATAAACGGAAACATTTTGCTCTTAGTCAATAAAACTGATCCAGTTTTTGTTTGAAAAACCCTCCTGTCCAAGCCATTAAAACTAACAGCCCAAATCCCTTAAGGGACCCAGCTCCAGGGGCTTGTGTTTCCATAGGGTTTACTGGCAGATTGCACCAGTTGCCTTCCCTGCCTTGTTGAAAGGAATGCTGGCACTTCAGGCACGTGTTTCTGGTACAGCTCTTCATAAAAGTGTTTGGATTTGTTTGCAGCCTGAGTGCTGGTGCCTAAAGAGTCCATATGGCTCCACATCAGGAGGATGTGGGGCTAGATGTACTGGGAAATCATCTTGTTCCCACACTGGGACACTCATTCTCCAAGGGCTGAGCACCTTGATGGGTTGGAGATGTGATTGAGCCTTACATCTGTCCCAGCTGGGCTTGCTGTGCCCTGCTGGTTGGGGCAGCAGGGAAGGACAGAACTGCAAGTGGTGGAGGAGAGGGAAAACGTATCTTCTTTCTGAATCTATAGATGTGCATACCTACAGACATCTTTACATTCTCCCTCTTCCCTTTCTTTCCAAGCCTTGAGATTTAGGCATCATGTTTTTATATTCAGAAATCAATCTGTTTGATAATCTGGCTGGGAATAAGTAATGCAGCTACATACTTCTGAATACTTACATGCATACGATCTGTTTGCTTGATATGCTCCAGTCTCCCTAACATCTGGTTCTAGCCAGTTGCTATCAGCCTCCTGGTTTTATAAGCACTAAATTCACTCAGTTTTTAACGCAGGGAGAAAAAAAAATACAGCCCAAAGAGCATAACATTTACAAGCATTTTTTTGTGAGAATAGAGACAGAAGGCCAAGTTCTGCTCTCAGACGGAGTCCAGCCTTTGCATTTTTGGGTGGGCCTCCAAAACCATATTTTTTCCTTAGGATGATGCCTTCTCTTTAGCCAAACTAAGCTGATTCCTGCCAGCTATTATCATTTCAGTAAATGGGTTTGGCACGGAGACTTGAGGGAGGGTCAGCAAGTTGGGTTTTTGGGGTGCTCTTTGAAGGCCAGCTGGACTATCTTACATGTAGGGTGTGTGCCTTGGCTTCTGGGAACGTGTGACAGGGGCAGGGTGGTTTCATGTTTCTGCTGGCCCAGCCTGCCAGTTTTCTCACCTGGTGTCCACAGAATGCTGCTCAGTGGAGCTGAGGGAGATAAACTATCACCCCCCAAACCATGCTCAGCACCTGGGCCCCTCCCCAGGTGTGTCTTCTAGTGCAGCTCTGAATGTGCCAGAGAAGACCTTGATGCTCCAAAGTCATCTGCTCAGGATAAACAGAGATAACCAAGGCTGGATTTTCATTGAGCACATATGGCAGTGGAAGATTCAAAGGCACAAGGCTACCTGACAGGCTCATTTGAAATATATCCATTAAAAAACCAAGCATCTCCACTGCTGTTAGGCCAGTTGCTGACACAAGCAGAAAATCCATCAATAGTGAGATGTACAAAACCACTCAAACCCTTGGAAAAACCAAATTCATGTTGTCTAAATGCAGTTTACATTGGGTAAAAGGGTTGAACAGCTGCTACCTTGCTGTTGAGCCAAATTATCTTTTCACTACCACGTTGTGTCCTCCCAGTTTGATGTTCACCCTCTTAGGTGAGATTCTGATACCTGAGAACTCTCCTTAAATAATATGAATAATAACTGCCTTGAGTAATTTTAATTATATTGTTAAGGTTGCCAGAAACATTAGCCATGCTAATTCTGACAGGGATAGCACATAGCAGTGGTGTTGTTTGCTCTGCAGGAGCAGAAGTGCATTTGGGAGGAAAGGGAGATGGCAGACCAGAAATTGCCCATACGTTAAATCTCTGAAGGGTTGCAATTCACATATGGATGGAATTTAGCTCTAGAATAATGTAATGTTGCTATAAGTGGAATCAATCCGGTCCACTAATCCTGTTTCTGCCTGTTTTGTTTTAAAGACAGACTTGCTTCACTTTACACATGCCCATAATGGGTAGCTGAGGCAGGTAACTGTGAGCTGCTGAGTAGGGCCCTGTGGGTTTTCTTTTTGGGCCAAGACTCACTTTCTGGAAGGGATAAGAGGGAATAGACACGCTCCTTGTGGAGGTCCTGCCCTCATGCTCCTGAGCTGCCTGGTAATGGTGTGGCACTAATTCAGATCCAGAATTACATACAGGTTTCCACGGTTATTTTTTCTGTTGTTACCAAACATTTGAAGCAAGGCTGTGCTGTGGTCATATAGACAGGGAAATGACATCATGCTGAAAACCACTAATCCAAAACCTTTGGAATCTGAAAGGCAAACCATATTCTAATTAGAAACAAAAAAAAAAAAAAACAAAACAAACAAAAAAAAAAAACCACCAACTCAAATGACATTTGAAATGGAGGAATTTCTGGATTATTATTTTTAAATCCTCCCCTGGCTTTCCTTCCAGCCAAGGCTGTGACAAGTGCATTGGAGCTGATAATAAACACACACCTCTAAGGTCACAGCTAGGATTTTAAATTTAAATAAATAAATAAATAAGGATGTATTTTCTGGTCTCCAGGGATCTAGCAATTGGGAACAAGCAGCACAAAGTATGTTCTGCAGGGTCAGTGTAGAAGATGGCTTTTACATTTTTTTTTTCTTTTTCTGCTTAGCATAGCAATGTTTTTTCCATTATTTGAAAACAAAAACCAGCCTTATTCTATGCTTCTGCCTCCCAGGTTGGTAGGTGGTAAGGATAGGCTTTGGGATGGTGATGCTTTGTAGGAATTATTGACAGTGTGTGAAAACGCAGGATTACTCACAGCAGCCACACTGTTTTAGGAGGTCAGCAGATGTGACCAGCTCATCCTGCCATGGATGATGAGAGCTGGCCAGAGAAGTGTTGAAGAAACCATATTCCACCAGCTGTTGATTTGTCTCTCAGTGCTGCTGAAACAAAATTTTTCAAATTTTTTATCTTAATTTCTTGGCATTCTGTGGGACTTAATTGGGTACTGATTGAAACAGAAATAAATATTTTAATCCATGAAACTTGCTTTTATTTTTTTCCTTAGAAACTTCTGGAGTAAGAACTGAATTTGGGGCAGAGGAGTGTATTCTTTAGAAGACAACAATACTTAGAGCTCCTAATTATAAATTCTTTGAGAAATGCACCCTCCATCCTTAAGCCAGGCCACCTCATTTCCAAATTGAGTCAGTCATTTCTCAAAAGCAGCAAAGCCTGCCATCACCTCTGCCCTCCCCAGATGAGGTACCTGTAATTCCCAAAGATGCACTGCAGATGTTGGTGTCTATGGAGACACTGGAGCTGCTGCTTTATGTCATCCCCACTCAAGAAATCCTGTTTGAGTGGCCCTTTGTTTTTTTGCACAATGAGTTATATTGCAAGTAAAGCAAATGGTGCCTCCAGCTCCATCCTCTGCCTCTGCTCCCTTTACTGCTATCCCCATCTGGAGAATTATATAATGAGAATAGTTATAGAGGTTGTTGCAAGGAATCACCTACTATCATGCACCTGCCAACAGGGTGGATTAACTGTCTGGTTCTTTTAGGAACAGAATAAATCCTGACATATTTTGAAAATGTATCCTCACTTGCTTCTGCATTTCTGTTCTGCTCGGTTTCATCTCGGTCGTAGCTGGTTTTCTAAAAGTGCCACTATTCATATTGGATTTGCACCTTGCAAGCACCTGCAGGCTTATTGTTTGGCATAGCCTGTTCTTTATTGATTTGATTTTTTTTTCTTCCTTTTTCTTGTGTGTTCTGTTTTGTTTTATAACATTTCCTGGTGTAGACAGCGACTTTATGGATGCTGGGCCAGCCTGCTAATTGGTTTCACATCTCTCTTTGAGGGTGGATTTAGCAGGGTCTTTGCTGACTCTTGCTTATTTCTTTTTCCAACAGAAATGAAAGTGAGAAGCAGCTCAATAATGTTACAGTACCATTCATTTCTTCCTGCAACTGGCTGTGTGCAGACCACTGAGATTATTTAGTGGCTGAGAGAGGGCAGGGTTTACTTGAGGTTCCCTGGACTGAAACAGGAAGCTTTTTCCAGTGCCACAGAGGAGAGAGCTGGACAAGGCTCAGATCAGTGCTGGATATGGAATGTACAGATCCCTTTAATGACCAGTGCAGGAACATTTTTTTTATGCCACTGTGACAAAGCAGATCCTTAGTGCCAGGTGAAGAATATGGTACTCTCTTGCTGTGGCTGTTGATCCACTTTGAATCAAAACAGTCCATTTCTTGTTTCTTCTGTGTTTCCTTGAGATGTGATGTGAATTTCTGGAGGACCTGTGCTTGGCTGTGATATGTGAAGGGGCTGTAACAGGAGCCCCGAGGGAGCCTCATGCCTGGCACAAGCAGCCCTTCCACTGTGAGCTGAGTTCAGTCTCATTACCTCTAGGTAAGGAAACTCTCACCCCCAGTGATTGCTGCCCCAGCTCTGACATCAGTCTAAACTTCTTTTTCTAACCTTATCTAATGCAGGCTTTTCAAAAAGTGAGAACCAGATCCTTGCATTTGTTACAATTAAGTGAAGAAATTATTTATATTTGTGTATTCGTTCACTGGAGTTACTGTTTTGGGAATTAAATACATCCTGATAATACTGTGCCTCCAGCTCTGACATATGTGGCAAGCTGGCTTTTCTAGAAACTATTTCAGAAAGTGAATTTCCATGGGGTTTATCACTGGTTTACTTTTGCTCTCTGATAATGACAATGGTGCTTGGTTATGTGGAAAAAAAGTCAGGTGAAACAGGACATCCTTGTAATAGCATATGCTGCTCTTCATGGTACTTAAGACACACACGAACAACAATAAAACAACTTTAGGTGAAGGGCCAGTGAATGAGAACACTGGGCTTCATTCTTTTCCTTCTGAATAAATTCCCTTCTGTCTGCAAGCATCTCATTTGCTGTTTGTACAGAAAGTCCTTTGTTAGCTATTTCTCATTACAGCTATTGATAAGGCTTGTCCAAAAACATGCCAAAGTGCTTTTGTAAGTCAGATATTTTACATCAAGCACCAACAGCTAGTAATCATACAGTGGGTCTCTCTTAAAAACTGCTTCACTGTTGCCTTTTTATTTAGATAACATTGCCATGATACTTACAGCAAGGGAATAGTATGAACACTTGAGTATGGTGTTTGGTTGGAAAAGCAACTGAGAAAGCTTTAACTGTTAGGAAGGAAACTCCACTTTAATTATAATGATTTTCAATACTGCTGCTTGTACAATATAAATGTCTTGTATTATAAGGACATTTGTTTCAATGAAAATAGTATTGAAGACTGCAGCAACATTTTTAGTGCGTGCCTAAGATAACATTACAGCAAAAAAAAAAAAAAAGGTGATTAGTATTTTCTCACATTTATACAGCTTTAAGAAATGTGTGTGAAAATATTACTAGAATTTTTAATATATTCATACATATGCAAAGTAAGTTCCCTCCTCTGAGTGTAATCTTTGTACATTTGCTTGCAATTTGCAATTTCAGTGCTTTCCAGTATTGTCTATCCATTGCCCATCTAAAATAAGCAGTAGTATGGAAAAATGATTGTTGGAAATGGTAATAAACCATTTCTCATAACTCTAAGCGGTGCCAAATGAAACGATTGTGCAAGAGGCTGTAAACAAACAGAATCTACTTTTTCTCACAATGCATAATTAAGTTGTGGAGCTCGTTGCCACAGGATGTTGTTGATATCTGCAGCTCAAGAAGCAACCAAGCAAGGGAGTGGAGGCAGAGGTCTCTGAAGGGCCATTAACTGAGATGACGCAGATGTAGGCTACGGCTCAGGAAGTCCTTAAACCACAAATTGCTTGAAATGGAGAAGATATTGAGAATTTCATACTTGCATCACTTCTTACAAGCTTTCTCTCAAATGCCTATTACTATCCATTTCCAAAGACAGGATGTTGGATGGACCTTTGGCATGACCTGCTCCAACCTTTGCAGTATTGTGCCTGTGTCCCCTGGGGAGCACAAGATATCACATCCTGGAGCACAGAGAGAGGAGTAAAGGTTTTAATTCATCACAAAGATAGATTTTTTCAGGTGTGAAGAGTCTAAAATATCTTATGTTAGGCATATAAAAAATCTGTGAGCCTCCAATTGCCAAGTACATTGAGCTTAGTTCCTTCAAGCTCAACTCTTTGGGGAGACAAAACTGGATGATGTTGTATATCAGGCTGGAAAATGTTGATTTGCTTGGGAGAAGTCTCCAACAGTAGTGTGTGAGAACCACATGTGGAAAATTGTGGTGAGCTGTACTAAGAGCAGGAGGAGATGGTGACAGCCTGGCTAAGTTCCTCACTGCCTCTGCTCTGGTGGCTGTGCTGTGGCTTAAGGTTCCAACTAAATTCAGGTCCCACTAACTTCAACAGCACATCTCCCTCTAAGGCTTTCCTTACTTAGAAAACTTAATCATGGGCTGAAGAAAGATGAGGCATTATGGGATCCTTTCCCTTGCTTTAGAAATCTCAGTCTCAGGTACAGAGAAAGGAAGTGACTTCAAGGGGTATTGAATTTTCAGAATTTTTCTGGTTTTTTCAGGGAACATCAGACATTTTCTCTGGAAGGACTTGTGAAGTAGAGTAATAAAGATGGTATTTGCTTTTATTTCAAAGTAATACCATGGAGAACCCAGATAGGTGTATCAGCCTCCATCCAGAGTATTTTGTATTTACTTTAAGCAGATCAGTTGTGGGGAGCAAAAGACTTTCTGTCCTGAAAATAAATGTTGACCTCCCCTCATTGGATATAGAGCACAACAGTTACATTGTCAGCCTCCAGCTGCCAAGGACACCTATGAGCATTTTCCTACCACAGACATTTTGTAGGCAATGTGGAAAACATGTCAAATGCCAAAGGCATTAAAAGAAAGAGCCAATCATGAATAATTCATTTGGAATCCACTATAATGGCATTAGTCATAATGAAACCTAAGCTGGTATTAACATGAGTGTAGTAGGTACAGAGCTTCCTGAGGAATCATTCTCTATTAGGAGGAGCTCTTAAGGAGAGCTTGGAAAAGGGATATTGCTTCTATCATCATGATGCCCTGGTCCAGGGACAGTGGTGTTTGATTGTCTCCAGGAAAGTGCACAAGCTGTGGTGGCTGTGATCAGTTATGAGGTCTTCAGCCTCTTAGTAATTTTGTAAGCAACTTCTTTTTAAACCACGTGGCCACTTCTTAGGGCAGCAGTAGATGTGCCAATAGGATTGTTGTTTCAGAAGAGTATGTAATCTGATTATATTTCTCTCCCTTTCTTGTTCTGCCATGCAAATGGGATGTTTTTGTGTCTGCCTCACAGCTGCTGAGGGAACAGAAGAGATGTTGTGGAGTGAGGAGTGAAGAGGGTTTGAGTTTTGGGCTGGCCTTTGCCCTGGCCAGTCTACAGGAGACCCCTAGAGAGGTGTGGGATGTGGCTCTGGCACACTGGGTTCTCCCGTGCAGCCATTCACAGCGTGAGAACTTCACTAGGCAAGGAAAAATCTGTACAGTATATCTGTTCAGTAATGAAGTGATCCAGAATCAGAGAAGCCTTAAGGATGTGCTTCTGCTCTATTGAAATCCTGCAATGCTCAGAATTGGGTTTTGCCCCATATACTGAAATAAATTGAGCAGTTGGTGTGTGTTTGGAGCTGAGTGTTCTTAACTGGGACTGTGTGAGGGGTAATCAAAGGCAGAGCTGACAAAGGAGATGGTTCACAGGTCACTCTGGCTGAAATATGTTTGTATTAAGTTGCTACCAGAGTGAGTCTGCAGAACAAGATGTGAGTGATTCAGAAATGGGCACAAGGGCTAAACAATTCATGCACAATAATTTGCTTTGCTTTAGCCAAGACTGTTCTAAATCTCAGCTCTGCCCAGTCTTGTAAGACCAGTGTGAGCTCTTAGTTCACTGAGAGGGCAGGCTTAGAGTCCTATTTTCATCATCCCTTCCATTGCCATAATCCTTATGCAGTGACCACAGAGCCCTTGCTAGAGATGCCCTGACCTGAAAAAGCAATCTGCTCAGCTAATGAACATCCTGCAAAATGCCATTATGAGACCTTTGCCTCATGAGGTGGAACTAATTAACCAAATTACTAAAATCATAGTAAAACTTTACAATAGTTACCTAATGCCATTAAGCCCTGGAAGGTGTGTGGTTCCAATATCACACATGCACCAATGCACCCAGCTCAGCAGACAAAGCCAGGACGATGCCACAGTGACATGTTGGAGCCTTCCCTGCTACAAATTATTTATTTGTGATTACTGTACATCAATAAATAAGGCTCTACTTCTCCTGTGTAAGAATTTGCAAAATAAAGGATGGAGGAAAGAAGAGTATTGTTCATCTTCCCTTTATTTTTCTGACAGCAGAGCTACAAGTCTGAAAAAACAAAGGGCTTGACATTTACCATTCATAAATTCTGCAGAAACCGAGATCCAGGCTCTGAAGCTGCAGGAGTGAAAGAATACAGAGTTCATCACCTGCTGACACTTATCTTGAAAGGAGAGTGTCAGAGGCAAATCCTGCCAGTTAGGACTGAGTGCCCAGGAGAAGTGTCAGGTTCCAGATCTTTTGCATCATGAATAAGATAGGTCTTCTATCGTGAGCCTGCAGAGATGCCAGGACCTGCACAAGTCTGGGCACCAAAGGAAAAAGCCTTTCTTATTTCCCTCCTTGAAGATTATGATAACTGGGCTTGGTAAGGACCCTGCAGTCTTCAGAAGGCTGCCCCTCAACCCACCCTGTTCCACGCAAACCTGAGGGTCATGAGCATGAAAATCAAGTAAATGTAGGTTTCTTCTATTATTATTTTCGTTTTCCCTAAAGAGGATCCCAGGTTATGGTATCTGTCAGGACACTTTGTGGGGAAAAGCTCTCCAAGAAGATAACTCAGAGCACCTCAGCACAATCCCTGCTCTAAATTGCTCACAGGAAGTTAAGTTTATCCCTCTTTGGTATTCATTGTGGCAACCTAGAGAGACAAGTCTCTGAGATCAATTACATATTTTAGGTCTCTGATGACTTCTCCTGACTGGTTTTCTGTTCGCATCAGGAAACTGAACTCATCTGGAGTTAACAGAGGGACTCTGGGTGGATTTCCCATTGCTGAATGAGACTCTGGGTGTGCAATGAACACCCTGACTTCATGCTTGGGGACTCTCTGCATCAGCACTACTGGTGCTCAGGGGTGGCCAGTGAGTGCTTCCTTCCATACATCCCCAGGAATGCAGAATACTCCAAGGAGAGGAAAGCAAATATGTGCATGTGTTCCATCTCGAGCACTGACCTGTGAGTTATGCCAGGCAAACACAGGTGCTTCAGGGAACTGTAGCTCAGGTTATCATGAAGTACTGAGTAATTGCCTCTGTTTTATCTTCCTCACCTTCTCTGCTAATGATACAACCTATCCCTCGAGGATTTAAACCCATCAGTGTCAGTAAATCCAGGTAATTCCAATAATAATAATAATTTTAAACTTCTGTCTGTGTTTGCACTGTCAGAGATGTGGTATAATCTTTTACTGGATGTTTGCATGATACAGGCAGGGTGTGCTTTGGCAGAGGTGGAACCTGGGTGGGGTTTGTTATGGAATGAGGGCAAATGAGGATTTGGATTTCCTTTCTTCTGAATGCAAAATCTTCATTCCCATGGGAATCTGCTGGAACTTTCTCTCTGCTGCACTCACTTTGCTTAACCCAGATTGGACTCAACTGCTTGAGATCATTACTCGTGTGTAGTTCTGAGCTACTACTGATTACAAAGATCATGTGTGGCTGTAAACATCTTTAATTCCAGTAACTTGAAACAGAATAATTAGTGGTTAAACTGAGCTTCACAACAATTTATTTAAATAGGAATGAATCTCCCAATTTTTCAGATGTTAATTTGTGGTGTGCATGTTAAGTGATTTACTTGACACAGTGAAAGTGTAGCAAAGCCAGAAAATGCTTCCAAGACTCCTATGAGGAGATGAGTGAGCTGTCTCAACAGAGAAATATTTGCATCAAAAATAGAGCTCAGCCAAACATTATTTTGGTGTGGGTAGGAGATTTTTCTACATTTGTCATTCTATGGGGAAATCTGTAATAAAAAAGCAACCAGAATATTATTTTGAAGTCAACTTTTTATTTTGAGAATGTAGAAATTAGTATTTTCCTACTTTGCCAGTGATTGTGTTAGAATGAATTGCACTTTGAAAGTTGGAATCTTGTTTCCTTCTTTCGTGCCTATAATTTCCAGAGAATACATTATTTGTATTTGTTTCTTGTTCTAAATTGCTATATGCTTTCTTCTCTGTGCTTCTATGTGTCTCTCTATGAGGGATGTTGGGAAAAGGTGTTTTGTTTTGTTAATGTTCTATTAAAGTTCTTTGAGTGGAATATGTTGTCTAAAGAAAGGGTGATATACATTTAATCCTAGATTACATTGAATATATTTGAATTTGTGTAAATAGCAATAAAAGCTGGTGATCTGTGTAGAATATTTCCAGTAGTCTGGCTGTCTCCTGCTCCTTGCTTATGCTGTGCTAAGATTATGAAGATTTTGGTCCTGGAGGTTTGAATTTTGTGGTGTACTGGCTGTTTGATGGATTTATTAATCACTTTGAAGATGGAATTCCTTGGTGTCCTATGGAACAATTAGTTGAGTTAAGTTTTTATTTTTATTCCCAGCCTTCAAGGCACAGTCCCTTGGTGTCATTCAACACATCAGGCAGGTAAAAATTCTGAACTTTGATTCAAATGATGCTGAGCAAGATCCTTTGCTCGTAAGGAATGGCCAATCCATGAGTCAATGGCTAGGTCAGCTTGGGAAGAAAATGTCAGGGGTGTCTCTTCACTGAAATGGAGATACTTATATCTTTTAGTGTTAATGTTAGTTTTTTTATCTTATCTCTTACAAGGTGTTTTTTATATTAAGCTGTACATGTTGCAGTTGATGCCCTGTGGAATGTTTTTCTGGTACACTGAGGAGCTGTGCTGTGTAATGCAGCAGAGTACAGGAGTGTATCTATCACTTCACACATGCACTTTGGACAGCCTCACTTTTTATACATATCCTTAGAAAAATGTCACTTTTTGTCCTGCCAGCTCAGTGTTGGATTCCCACACTGAGATTTCAAGAGAAGTATTCAATTATGTAGGCACTGTGCTGAATTCTAGTAAAACTAATAGTGCAAATTCACACGATTTGTGCGAGCGTAATTAATTTTTCAGTTAATGATCCCATTTGTTATGCTTACAGATTCCACATGTGCTTTGTATACAAGGAAACAGTATATATATGGGAGTTCTGCAAAGGCATGCCTACATGCAGTGTGCTTAAGGCATTTGAATGGAGTTCCTGGGACATTTGCTTTAGTGGGAATATCACAGGAAAATACAAAATATCTGCAGGGACTGGCTCTAAGCTAATGCAGTCACAGGTAACTTGTTAACTGTGAGGCAGAACAGTAAAACTACAAACTTCAGAAGCAATCTCGGGAACTGATAACCATGTGGCAAAGCTCTGCTTATTTGGAATATTATGAGAAACACAGATAAGTGTGTAGGCATAATCAAGTATTTCCTCTGCTGTGTATTGTATGTTTAATGGACCACACAAGATTTTGCCAGAAAATCCTATTTCACAAATGTTTTAAATCCACAAATGCCTGGTGATGACATAGCCATAAAATACAGCTTTTAAAAATCCTCCATCAAGGGGATAGGTTTTCTGATGCATTATACCAGTAACATTGATTTAAGCAATGAAGAACTGATTAGAAAATTGGATTCCAAATTCTACTCAGTGAGTAAATCCAGATCTGTGCTCAGACCTCCATTTGAGCTGGAAGAACCAGAGTGAGTTTGGTTTGGGAAACAGAATCTCTGGTTCTTTGGTGAGGTCCTGCTGCCACTGCTAGAGATGCTGTTTGCATGAAATTAAATGAAAATGGTTCCAGGCAGAGCTTAAGAGAAATCCTGTTAGACTGCATAACATGTACAGCATATAGATATCTTGCCAACACTTAACCATCCTTTGTAACGCAACTAAGTGCTTGTAACACCTTGATGTGGATTTAACTGTTAGATTTAGGCAAATACATTTCTGTATCAGTGGTGAATGAGAGCCTGAAAGTTTTACAATTCTGCTGTTGCAGATATTTTCCTTCTCAGTGTTAGCCCTGATGGATCCCAGAAAGGAAAGAGATGAAAAGCTCAGAGATGAAAAGCCCAAACCGTGATGTGCAGAGAGCATGCTGCTTCCCAGAGCCATGGGCTGTCTTGCAGGTGGTGAAATTCCACCAGAGCCTCTGGAGCTTCCCAGCTTCCACTCCTTAAGACCACAGCACCTGTGTTTGCTGCACAAGCAAGAGCCTGGCTTCAGCTCTGATCTTTGCACCACTGCTGAAGAAGCTCCTTTCCATGGCAAAGTCATCACTGAGACTTTTGGTCCCCCCAAGTCACAATCTTCTCCTGAAGCCCCTCTGAAATACAGGGTGGTTTGCCTATGACAGCTGGCTGCATCAGATCCTCTTGGTGTGACAGTTTTCAGCATGAATCAAATCTCCTAACACTAGGCAGGTGGTGTTTGGCTGTAGTTATGTCTGTTGCACAACAATCAGTTCACTTTATTTAAAATGCCTTCCCTCTCTTCTTTGGGCCAGGGTATTCCCAGCTCCTCTGTGCATGTTCCTGTTCAAAGAGAAAGTGCAGGTGGTCCTTTGGACAATGTGGTTTGTAGGCATGACCACAATCCCACATTTGGGGTGTGAAACTATTGATTTGTTACACTACTTAGGCATGAGACAGTGTGTGTCAGGGAAGAGCAGAGGTAGCAGAAATCACTTGCCCCATTAGAAAAGGTGGCCTCTTCCTGTGGGAGGGACTGTGATCCTGCCAGCCCCTCACTCCAGTGCTTCTCCAAGGGGTACAAGTGACCTTGGTAACCCAGATGAAAGTCTGATAATCAAAAAGATTTTATTTACCTCTGCTGGGCTTGTGGTCAGCAGACTCAAGGCACCCCAGAGCCCTGCTGTGGTGAGGTGTGATCAGCCCCATGGCAGCCTGGGGAGATCTGCCCTTTTCCCTAGAAAGCTGATGAACCTGGTGGACCTTGGGGAGTTCTGTGCATCTCCAGGTGTGTGTGGTCACCCTGCTCACCTTGTACACTGCTTTGGTAGCAAAATCAGGCTCTGCCAGTGGTGAAAGGCAGGAATTCATTCCTGACCCCATGAGTCACCCTGCTATGTCATGGAGCATGTGGTTTCATCACCCTTGCCATTATTTTACCTTTCATCTGAGCAGTTACAGGTACCATTAATCTATAAAATAGATGTAGGCAGACAGGAAGACGTCATGTAAAGTCTGCAGAGACACAACCAACAGACACAAAAAGAAAAAGAAAAAAAGCCAGCTCGAAAATATGACCCCAACTTCTTGCTGTTGTGCGTTCCAGGAAAATGATTTATTGTTGGCATGTACCCATGTCACACTGGTACTCAGGACTAAGTAAAAGTCACAGTAGTCACTCAGGCCCTTGATTCTGTCATTGTATTTTCAGATATTTCAGGGAATGAGGTAATGACTTTTAGATCAAGGTCGTTTTCAGCAGCATCAATTATTTCACTTTCTCCTGGCAAAATCATCTGCATACCTCTGCACAATGTGAACTACCAGGCAAATGTTTCAATGGAAAACCTGGCTGCTCTCAGCCATACGGAGTGCCTGGTTCATACATTAAATTGGTAAAATCGTTCAAACTTTTACTATGTAACTTAGAAACTGGTATGCAGCAACACTGCATGTTACCAATTTAATGCATTTAAAACGAATTTAAGTGGGTTCCAATGTTCTTAGTCACTGCTACACAAAGGAGAGACCCCATATTTCAAGTAACAAGGCTTCAGCAGAGAGATGACGTTAGTGGTGGGTAATAAGCTGAACTATCTATCAAAATATCAACTATGAAACAGATGGTGAGGGAAAAAACGGTCCAGATACATTTACAAGCCTTTTAACATGCTCACCCATTTAATTCACTGCAAGGTCCCAACTTGATGTCTTAGACATGCAATCTTTTCTTCAGATGGAAATGAAAGCAGGGCTTAAAAAAAAAAAAAAAAAAGAGGACTGTTACAGAAGACTTTGAGGGGTTTAGGCAGTGCTTCTGGGAAAGGAAAATGCCCCATCATCAAACCTTAAAGATCTCTGTTTGCTAGCACTGAGACTCAAACGTATGATTTGTAGGCCTGCATCCATTGATTCCTCCAGTGGTTCCGTACATTAGGAGTGATTTGCTATAATGATTCAGCTCTGAAAAATTAATTCCCTTCCTTTAGGACAATAATTTTGGGGGTTAGAAGTGTTCTTGGTTGCACCTCTTGTGGTTCTTTGTCCATAAAGATTTGGGGCTAAGCAAATACTCCCTAACCTATTAAACCTCTGGAACTGAGTGTGGTTTTCAGCTGGCCACAAACCCTCTTTTCTTTGTGGGATTCTCCCTCTTACAGCCCATTCTTGGATTCTGGCACAACCTGTCTGTACATACTTCCTCACAGCATAGATTAAAATGTTAAAGAACCTCCAGTGAAAGTTATACTTTTAGTTAAAGCCTTCATTCTAGTGGCTGGGGAATTGATGTCAGATGGAAAATGATTTCCCAATGGTTTGGTTTTTGTAGCAAAAGTCTTCAACTTTTATGTAGATAGTCTTTGAAGTTAGAAATTGTTGTTAGACTATCAAATATTGTTTGAGGTGTCACTCAATTTTTTTCTCCTTCTTTCTATTATGGGAATGGGATCTTAGCAAAGAATTATTGTGCCAGAAAACGAACGTATGACTGACACTGGAAAGAAAGATGTTTATGGGGCACATACAAAGGGAATTGTTGTGGAACCAAGGCCTGTCAATATAATCTTGGTTAATTCTCCAAGTGTCTGGTTTCTCACTCAAAAAAGCAGGGTTAAATCTCCAAAGGAATCATACTCGAATATGTCATCCATGGTGCAGAATATTTTCTGAAATGTCTTTCTGCTGGTGTAATTTCATGTTGCTGGTTTATCTGAGTCACACCCCTAGTTTGAGGCAGAGGGTGTGATGGCCTTTTGGGCTGCAGTTGGCTCGAACCTGCCTAGAAAAATCCACTTCCTTCCCCTTTCCTTGTTTTCTGGATGGGTCTCTGGCCTCCCACCTCCCTTTCTCTGGCCCTGCAAGACTCTCCCACCACTGTTTTTTTCTGGAGAAGGACTGAGCATGGGTCAGACCGATAGGTGGCACACAGGGAGCTCTTAAATGGGCTGGAGAAAAAAATACACAAAGAGAAAATGAAAATAATAACATTCCAAATGCCACAGAAAAAAAAAATCAAGTTCTGGGTGAGTTGGGTTTTTACCCCATTTTCTGTATCTATATTTTCCCTCTGTTTTGAAATTATAAATAAATCTGGTTATCCAAATGAGTCATTAACTGCCTGTCCAAAAGTCAGTATCTGTCCAAAAGAACAGGTATCTGCAGGACAGGCAATGCCTTAATTTTGTCTGTTACCTGCACTGTTTTAGCATCTCCAGCCAAACACCAAAATCCTGCTCCAGTAACAAAATCCTCCTGTCCTAAAGAGCTCACCAGCAAAGTATGAAACTTTAGGCAATCAGATGGTACCAGTGATCAGAAGAGCACAGGGGAAAAGTGGGACAATGATAATCAGCATGATGGTCCTGAACAGCACCTGATTTAACAGCAAACTATCAAAAATGAGTAATAGGGAGTTGTAAGTTATCCTATTGCAGTGAGCATTAGAAGATTTACAAGCCCTAGGGAATCTAGTTGCCCTAAATTCCTGCAGAAGTTGGTGGCTTGGATTTTTACCAGTGTTTCATATTATCTTCAACATCTTCAGTCTTCTTAAATAGAGCTGGAGTTTAAATCATCACCTCCTGGAGCAGAGGGCTCAATGACCTTTCCTTTGACTCCTCTTGGACTTGGATGGTCAGTAAAAAATGCACAAGCCACTTAGTCACAAAGAGAAGACACAAGAGCTTATTTCAGACAAGCCAACTCACCAATGCAGGGATAGAGAGAGGTCAGAATAATTATGAAAGAAAATCTGTGTCTGTCTAGTACCATCCTCGCAGAACTCAAATCACACATCTCCAGCACTGCTGGAGTTTTCATGGCATTCTCAGTGAGCCTCCTCAGGAAGGAGTGCAGTCAGGCTCCGTGTATTTTCACATCTCTAAAAGCACAGGAGACAGTCAATAAAAAAGGGATGACTGTCTTGAGATTACCCCCCCTCCTCTATGTTCTGAAGGCGACAGAACAGAGTGGATAGCGAGCAACCTGCTTGCCTTGGGTGCAGATGGCTTTAATTGTCATTCCCAGATGTTCTGCCTCTTGAAGGTCAAATTCACCTTGTATAAATCGGGCTGGTACCATCCAGGGAAAGCACAGACATTTTATTTGAAAAAATGTAATAAAAGAGTGTCCTTCTTTCTTGTTCTTTCCTTCCTTGTAAATTTAAAGGGAACAGATTGAGAAGGAGGCCCGGCTGGCACAGGTCATGGTAATGGGATATAGAAGCTTTTGTCTGGGAGATGTGTGTTCAAATCCAGCTCAATATCACTGTGGATAAAACACTGGGGTGTTTCAGCTGCTGTAGCTCAGCTGCTGGTATTAGTCCTGGATTCTCACTGCTGCACTCGACAGTGTCTCTGTTAAAACATGGCAGTACAAAAGCTGTGCTCAAAAAGAAGAGCTGGGTGAGACCTCCACCATGTCCTAAGACCGGGCATCCAGGGAAACCAGTGATGCTCTTGTTTTGTGGCGCTGAAAAAACTGGCATGTTGTGCATCTCTCACATAAATGTGCCAATCTCCACCCTAATACTTGCTTCAGCTGTTCATTTCCCCTTCCTTTCCCATTGCTGTAGGAAGTCTGGTTCATCAGCTGACTCCACTAGGGTTGGAAACATTTTCCTTCTGTCCAGTAGCATTGATTAGCAGGCAGAGGTATATCCCTGTGTTTTTGTGTCAGTAGTGCGTAGTGTATTTTTAAGTGTACTGTAATTAGGTGCAAACATACTGTTGTGTTGGGCATCACCAGATGGGGCTTTTACACATAGTCTGCAAGGCTGCTTTTTTTTTTTTCCCCCTGATTTTTTTTTAGGGCACATGTGCAAGCTGAGACTTTGGGGAGGATGTGCTGCAGAGTTCTGCTCAGTTATTTAGGCATCTGTTGAGGCAGCTTTGGAAGCAAGACTGTTGAATGAGTATTAAGATGTAATTTTTCTTGAGCTTGGATTAGAATCAGTTACTGAGACAGGAACCAAGCTTCAGATTTAGATGTCTTCAGATGTCTCAAGCAGCACCATGAGGGCTGAGGCAGACAGAAACTAGATCTCTTTTAAAATCTCAAACAAAACCTGTACTTTTTCAGGATGACTATATATTCCCCTAGCATCTTACTGCAGATACAAAAGAAATGAATTTTTAGGGTTGCAGCCTTATCCTTTGATGGTTTCTTTGGGCAATTTTGGAAAAAAGGAATGAAGATTACACATATGATAAATGTGGATTTTAATGGAGAAACAGCTAGAAATTCTAAAGGTGATTAATTAAAGGAAAATTAAGATCCCATTAAGCAACTGTTCAGGGCAATTTCATGCTGGAAAATTTACTAATTTAAATACAGCACTTCGTAAATACAAGCCATGAGATGAATTTTTCTATGTGACATTTATTCCCTTACTTTTCTTGTGAACTGAGAAATTTTGCCTCCATAATCTCAGAAGTTCTGAAACCCCAAATATCTTTGATTCATACTCCCATAGTTTATGCTGCAAGGAGATAAAACCGGAATGGGATATTTGGTGGCTAATTCAAGATACGGAAAAATAGATCAAAGATGTGTTCTGCACACCAAATCCTGGACTGAAAGTTGTGTTCAGGGCCAGAAGACTCCATTTGCTCCATGCACGGATCCTAAAGAGCTGCCTGAGCCCAGGGTTGGGAGAGTAGAAGGAAAAGCAATGCAAGGAAGAGCTGAAAATCTGGTGGAGGCACCAATCCACAGAAAATAAGAAAAGGGGGGGGGGGTTATACAATTTAATGAGTGTGGTGATGTCAGTGGCATGTCAGTGAAATGGGGACCATGGTGAGAGAGACATCTTTGGATGTCCAGCAACTGGGAAAATTGGGGGTTGTTGTTCAAGTACTTGTTGGTTATCTGTGTTTTGCCTTTGCTCTACTGGCGGTGTTGGTGAATGAATTATTTGTGCAGTTGATTTGCTGGGAGGGCATGGGTTAGCCATTAGTGAAGGTCTCAGTGGTAGAATCACAGAATCATGGAATGGTCTGGCTTGGAGGGAATCTTAGAGATGATCTTGTTCTAAGCCCCTACTCACAGACAGGGACACGTTCCACTATCCCAGCTTGTTCCAAGCCTCATCCAACCTGTCCTTGGACACTTCCAGGGGTGGAGCAGCCACAGCTTCTCTGGGCAGCCTGTGCCAGTATCTCACCACCCTCACAAGGAAGAATTCAGTCCTAATATCTAATCTAAACTCACCTTCTTTCTGTTTGAAGCCGTTACCTCTTGTCCTGTCACTACATCCTCATGGGTTGGCGCAGTGGATTCTTGTGAGTGGGGTCAGTCAGGATGAGATTTGGATGAGAGGTTCAGGAAGCAAAAAAAAAAAAGGAAGGAATCCCAGCTGCTCTCTTGCTGTTCTTTTAGGCATTCATGAGGTGAACTCTAATGCATGGGGTTGGGTTCTTGTTCACATCAGCTTGCCCTTGGAGTAGAGCATTCAACATGGACCATAGGTTGCTTTTCTTCCTGAGCCTTGAATCATATCAAGTAATCTACAGTGCCCAGCGTTTATTTGGAGAGGTGTTCTGAGCAGAAATATCAGCACATGTAGGAAAACAGGAGTGCTGGGGGCTGCCTAGATCTGGCCAGTGAGCGGCCACTGTGCTCACACCCATTCCTACTTTCACTAAAACTTGCTGGAGTGGTGCAGGGACAGGATGATTCTTCATGCTCCTTGGAGACTTTAATGGCTTTGCTAAGCACTCATTACTTTTCTGAGCATTTTTGAACTTCCCTGGAAATGAACTTGCAACTTTGAAAAATTTTAAACCATCACCAGGCCAGCACAGTGGTCATTGAACAGATTTTAGGGAGGTTCCCATACCAGGTTAGCATTAGTCCCTAAAGTTCTCCAACATCTTGGCACATTAATGGTGAAACCACCATGATTTAAACAAGCAAGGAGGAAAAGCCAGGATAGAAGGAGCTAATAAAGTACACAACAAAAACGTTCTGCTCAACAGTGTGTTTGAGGGGAAGAAAAAAAATATAAAAAATAAAAACCCCAGAAGAAACAGATGTATCTGCCAGAAGTTAAATACACATCTGTTAAGGATGCTCTTCTCATATTTGGGGTCAGAAAAATATGTACAAATGTAGCACCTTGCTGATTGACAGAAAATCCTCAGTTCTGGCACTGAGAATCTTGTTTTCTTGACAGCACTTTGTTTTAAGGCTAGAGGCAGAAAAATGTCTTATGCTTGTCCTTAAACTGGAAGGCCCTTTGTTCAGGATACTTATACCATTTGCAGATAATGATGTGCATTGCAGTTTCAGCTGTCTGCATATGCATTTTTATGTTTTTTTATGACAGCTCTGCGTACTGAACTAAAAGGCCATTTAGAGCTGTCAGGAAGTGACAAGCATTACCCTTTACATTTACAATTCTGTTAGCATGCATTGTCAGGTGGGCTCACCATTCCACCGACATACGATTTTCTTTGAAACCCTATGTATGACTTTAATTTAATACAGCAGCCTCCAAAAAAAAATAGGAAAAGAGAAAAGAAGAACCTTATTAAGATTTCCTTTTCCATTTATCTACATTTTTTTCTTTCGTGTAGTTCCTTTTTCCCACTCTTCCTTTCTTTTTACTGTTTTTTTTTTTTAAGCAAGAAACAGAGAAAGAGACAAAAGTAGCTGTCTAGCCTGGAATACTACAGCAAGCTCCTCCATTCCAGCTTGTGATGTTACATAGAAAACAGTTGATTTAGTCCATTGACTTAGGAAAGAAAAGGCTACAAGCATATGCTAAATATTGAACCAAGTTGTGAAAGTAGGAAGATCAGAACACCTGTAACTTACAGTCTTTACATGAACTACAGTCAAAGTATATTATTTATTTTTTCTTAGCTAGCAATTTAACAGTCTGCCTGAGACAACCTTCCATCCCTATGGATCAATTTTGAATTCAGGTGGACTGAGTTGCCCACCAGCTTTATTTCTGTTGGCTCGCATTTATTTTCAGTAGCTGCACTGTAGCAACCCCTCCAAGGTGTTCTTCAGCTTCCAAAAGTCACTGTCCCCCAATGGGAGGTTGAGCTGCAAATAATTTATTAATGATTTTAATAAGATTCTTCCTGAAAAAGGCCTGCTCTTGGAACCATCAGAACCATTTTTTCTCTGCTGATGAGGAATCCAAGCAGGACTCAAAGGCAGGGCAACAGGCACAGAGCTGAGAGGAAGGCTCAGCTTTATTCTCAGCTGCAGAGAAAGTGGTTAGGAGCATCCAAGTGACAATTAAAGCAAAATCTCCACGCCACGTGAACAGATTTTTGGCTGTATTTTTTATATGGTGATGATATGGATATATTATTTAACTGCTGACAGTATGTTCTGTCTCTCAAAAGCCCCAACAGAAGATGCATCCACAAAGAGCTTGCAGTCCAGGCAGCAGAAACTGCCTAAACTGCACTCCCTGGATTGCAGAAGTTGGTGTGATGGTTATTGAGGGTTGTTTTTCAGATCAGCACATCACTATTGTGTGGCTGGAAGGACTGGACAATATTATGAATAACACAAGCATTTTTCACACTAGGATTTCAGTTTGTCTGTTGTATTTATCCTGAGGACTTTCAGGATGTTCTAAGCAGGGCAGCCCAAATGGCAGGGTCATTAGCTCAGCAAATCCATGTGTTATTGTGGGCAGTGTGGAGAGATGTGTATGGATGAGTTTGCAGTTCAAGAAGGCACCATAAGAATTAAGGATCAGAGCACAGCAGGCTTTGGAGTAAAGCAACACATGTGGCTACTTTGACATGGAATTCCTTTCCTGTCACTGCAGAAAGGCAAACCCCAAACATTATTTTTAAGCAGCTGTTTTTACACACTCTGGCTGACACATCTGAATCCATGTTTCTGTACTTCCTAAGCTCTTCATCTGTCTTGAGTATGTGCTACTGATGTGTTGGACACCTGGGGAGGCACAGACTCCCCGAGGTCATGCCTGAGTAAAAGCCATCCTCCCTTCCTCCTGAGGTCTTTCACTTACAAGGTACTTTTAACCCTTGCAGTTTGTGGATGTGCACATTGATTTGGGAACTTTGGGTAGGGCGGCTTGATTCTGATTCTCCTGAAGGCAGTGGCAATATCTGGAGTGAAAGAATGCCCGATTCTTCAGACTTGAAGGAAAATGACAATAAATATCCAACAGCCTCACTGAGGTAAAGCTTGGTGATGTAAAATACTGAGAAAAATTCTCTGAAGGAGCTGCTGTATTTGAGGGTGAAATGTTATTTTACGGTATACCCTCAAAGATACAGGACCATAATATGAGCTCCTGCAGCACCCCTGGGACCACCATGAAATTCCCATTGACTTGCAATGAGATCCTCACCTGCTCTCCTCTGAATGCAGGAAGGAAAGGAAAGTTAAGTAGTCCTTAAAAATTTCTGAGTCTTAGTTTGTTTCCTGCTTGTAAGAAGAGGCAAGAACTCTTTGCACCAGCCTCTCCTGCTTGTGCCTGCAGTGAGACTTGCTGTACTTGAGAAAAAGGGGAATATCCCCATGTATCCATTCCTTCTCCTACTTTGTCACCATCTAACAATTTTCCCTAACCTGTAATACTCTGCAGGGACCAGTTGCATTATTCCAACATAGACATTTTCCATTAAATGCCTTTACAAGCTTTTCTTATTCTCTTCATTGACATTCCGACTTTATATCAAATTTCAGCTCCTTGCAAGTAAAGAAATAGAGTCTGTATGTGCAAATAATCCTGTGTCTGCACAGAAATGTGTATATGGTAGGCAAATATTTGTCTTTACAAGGTATCCTTTTATATGGACCAGATTCCTGCTTTGAAAGTGTTCATTCCTCATGGCCATGAAGCACTTAATTTTTATCTTTCTATATTTTCCTGTGCATTTTCCTATAGTTAATTCTCATACTTCACTTATTTTTTCTCAAGAGGTACTTAGCCTGCTCCTTGCCAAACTACTGCCATCAAATTATGACAATATTCATCAGTTTTTACTTTGGAGACTGTAAATTACATATTGGACACTGTTCTCCAAAACTAGCTCAAAAGTGTGACCTTGAGACAGGTTTTCAGTGGCACTGTTTCCTTCTAGTAGAACCTCCAAACTTTTTGAATTGTTTCAAGATTTTATTTCTCAGAAGAGAGATTTTTCTGTTTGCAGTTTAAACACTCCTCCCATACTTCTGGATATTTTAATAAGATCTTGTTAATGTGAGCAACAGGTCACAGAGGAGGGCAGGAGGCACTGAGCAGCTCCCCCTCTCCATGAGCATGTGGGGAAGCAAAGGGAAGAGGGAACTGTGAGAATAGCTCTGACCTTACAATAAAGCCATTATTAGGGTAAACCAGGAGTGCTCCGGACACTGGGAGTCTCCATTGCCCAGTGTAGACAGGCCACTGGTCACCTGAGAGCTGGCAATCCCCTAGATCATGCTCAGAGATGCTCCCGGGTTTTTCTCAGATTAAACTGAAGTCCCAGAGGGGAAGCCCCCAACTGAAGGGGTTTCCCCCCAGTCCTTCCCTTTGTGATTCTTCCTGCTGCCCCTGAAACCTGGAGTAGCCCTAAGCTTCTTTTGCAAGGATGAGGACATCCTCCAAATTAGACAGAGACTGAAATAATTAACATTTCATGCAAGTTCACTAAAAGTCAGGGTTCTCTTTTATTGCTGACCCACCAAAGAGTCTGGTTAAGGCTTTTTGTGACCGGGCCTTTGTGACATCTCAGTCTATTAAAGATAAGTTGTAATTTTAATTACATCTGCTTTTAACAGGGAGTAACCCATAAACTGTCAAATACACACATAAATAGCGATGATGACTCAGTTATAAAGATGTTATATGATCTTTTCTCTTGGAGACACCGGTTAACTTTCATGAAGTGTGGGGGATTTTTTGCAGAAAATCTGAATTATTCATAGGCTCTCTATGGGATCATAGGAATTGCCATGGTGGATCAGATTGCTTGTCCGTCTAGTTCAGTAACCTGTCTCTCACAGTGAGGAGTACAAGACAAGACATTTCAGAGAAGGATCCAAGAAACCTCAGGGACAGCAGCCATGGAATGACCTGCCCATGGGGAAAATTTCTTCCTCCCTACCTTCCCCTCTGGCAGCTGAAGGTTGTGTTTGCCCTGCGGCAGGATGGCTTGTATCACATATTCAGATTTAATCCCATTATTTTTATTTGTTATTTGGATTGCAGCAGTTTCTAGAGGAAGTCAGCTGGGTCAGGTCCCCTGGTTGTAGGCACTGTACAAACACAGAGAAAATGACAGTCCTTGCATAATGCCATTGTAGCTGCTCTCGTTACCCATATTGTCATCTCTACATATTCATTGTTCAAGCTTCCTCTGGAGTTGTGTCAGCAGCTCAGAGAAATTAATTTTGCTGTTTCTCTGGGACTCCTGAAGCCCCGATGGGGTTTTGTTTGTAATCCACTGGTTGCACATTTCCTTACAGAATGTGCAGCAGAAGAAGCAGAGCCCCAGTGGTGGAAGTGCTTTGGTGCTTCTGGAAGTTTATTAGTCTGAATTAAAGAAGAAGAAGAACACCTGACCCCCAAAGCTGTGTTGATATTCACTCTCTCTGGGTGCCTTTTTTCTTCTCTGGAACTTGTGCTGAATTCTAAAGCTAAGTGATATTTGCTGCAATACCCCACACTTCCAGCTCTCCTCACTTACATTAAGACATTAAACTTTCCACTCAGTCTTGTTTTCTTTCTGCAGCTCCTTTTGCACGAAACTTGTAACCTTATTCCAAAGCTACTCTTTGATATCTTTATGCCACTATCTAGAAAAAGAAACTTTAGCTTCTTTTATCTACAGGCATTGTCCAAGTATTCTGCAAAAGAATCCTAATGGAGGGCTCTGAAAATCTATTAGGAAATTGTCCACAGGCAAATCTTTGTGAGAAGGCAACAGTTCTACTGCACTGCCAGTTCCTTCAAAGAAAATTACCCTTCCTAAGGGTGTGTGCATCCATTTCCAGAGTAGGGAGGGAAGTGGACTTAGGTTGGGTTTTGGGTTGGTTCTGTTTCGTTGTAATGTTTTTAAATACTAGTGCAGAGAGCTGGTGAAGGTCTCCTCTGACTTCTCAATGTCATTACCTCTTTTGTAAATGGTGAGCATTTGCAAACCTTTATTTCCTACCTGATTTTCAATTCAGTTATCAAAAGAAAGAAATTGGGCTCAGACCTTCAAATCGTAACAAGAACAAACAAGCACAATATTTTAGATATCATTTGTATTGGGAAGAGGAGGAATAGAAATGAAGTCTGAAAGATGCAAACTCCTACAGCAGCTGTAAAATTCCCTTTCAGACCAAAAGAGGGAAGTAAAAAAGTCATTCTCCAAGCCCAGTGGAGCTTTTCCCCCCACATGAAATTTCAGCAGATTCTGAGCATCAAGTGCACAGACAGCAAATGATTATTTTATAGGTTTACTCATTAAATGACGTGTATCTCCACAGCTTGTCAGAGCAATTAGAGTAACAGATAAGACGGCTGAAGACCCCTTGATGTTAAAACAAAAGGTTGGCATGATGCTCAGAGAGCAGCTCTGGAGTGTGTCCCCTGGGACTCTCTCCAGGAGTGTGTGTGGATGCTCAGGATCAGCAGTGTGGGCACGGCTTCCCCGGGATAACGTGGTCACAGGAATGTGCACTTCTGCTCAATTATTACTCTTCAGGTCAGCTTGAACCTAGGCAGAATAATGGCTCAACCTGTCTGCACAAAGTGGCTGTGTCCAGCCTCACTCCCTGTCATGAGAGCAGGGGCAGCAGGGTGGAGAAAGAATTGGGATTGCTGATGGGTTTGGGACACTCTCTGTGGGGACAGGCATAGTAAAACCTTTATTTGCTCTAAAAGACTTGCTCTCTGTTTGCATTTGTATTTTCTTTCTGCCTGCTCATTTTCAGAAACTCTTCTATTTATATCCACATCTCTTGGGAAGGAGAAAATTGCTTTACTTGGACCTTTCAATCATGATCTTTTCCATATGGGTTTATCTTTGCAGTTTTCCAAGTGCAGGTAACAACTCCTGCAACAGCCGGAACTTCTGTGTGATGACACTTTGCTGTAAGGAGAGATCCAAAGGTCTCCTGCAAACCCTGGCCAAGCACAGCCTTCAGTTGTCTCTCCTTTTGTCCTCTGGAACAACTGACTGGCACACTAAATTTGCTGTGTGGGGTGCTCCTAATGGGTCCCATGCTCGCAGATTGCCTGGTTGATGCAGAACAGAAATTTCTGCTCTGTGATCTAAGAATTAGCAATATTTATTTGTACTCTGCAGCAGCCTCAGCCCTGGGCTAAATTCAAGGTCCTGCTGTGATAAGGGCCAGGCAAACACAGTGTCAGCCTGAGTTGCCCCAAGGATCTGCAGCCAGAAGGGAGAAGATGGAGCCAGGGCTGGAGGAAGGCTTGCTGGTGGTCTTGAGAGCTCTTGCTGGAGTTCCTCAAAGCTGATTGATCACCCAGTGCTGGCAGACCTCCTCCTTTCCAGCTGGTAAATGTCATTAAAAGACAGCTATAAATACATTAAATACTTTCCTAATATTACTTTTCCATGTGATGGGCTGCTGCTGTTGCTGCAGGGAAGCTGATCAAGAATGTGAGAGGAGGTGATCTTTGCAGCTCTGGGAAGGAGGGGGAATGCCCAGCCCAGCCCCAGCTTTCAGCCCTGATCCACACAGTGCAATAACCTGCAAAGGCAGGGAATTAGTGCAGGAACATTTATTTGCCTGTTGGTTACTACTCATTGATTACTCAAGACAAAAAAAGCTTGGCTTTGGGTCTTTGCTCAGCAAATTATGTCATTCTTGTTCACAAAAGGGAGAGCTTGCAGTACGGTTTCTAAATTAAAGCTGGTGTTTCAAAATGAAAAGCAGACAGGGCAGATGTGCCTAGGAGAAATTTATATCCATATCTATGGGGAATCAGCTAATCGCTCTGCCAGGACTTCAAATCAGCCTTTCCTATGTAGGACTTGATTGCACCACACCTATACAGGCCACATCGAATAACGTGGAATTAAAATGTTACTTAACTTTGCCATGTGAAAAATGAGGGCAAATGTTGATGAAACCCAGAAATTCCAGGGCTCCAACAGCATGATTTAATATTACTCAAGATGATTTTACAAAGAAAGAGAGAGTTCAGGGTCCATGTGATCATCTCGAGCTTAATAGGCAGACATGTAAGATACTAAAAGATTGATTAGAACCATCTGAAACTGGAACATATAGTATTACTGATAATTCCTGCAGAGATATTGCAAGGCAGACACACTTGTTTTGGATCCCAGGTAGTGACACTATATTGTTTTACAGTAAAATTTGGCCACAGAAGGTCAAAGAAAAGTCATTCTTCTCTTCCTTTACCCCAAAAGAGTCATTTTATGGAACATGATAAAAATGAAAATCTGCTCTCAGTTTTCAGAGTTCAGAATGGACTCATTTGCTGTTCCTGTTATATTTTCCCATGTTTTCCCCTTTAAGAACTGCCTAATCCAATTTAGGGTTCATTAGTGAATTGGGATATAAGGATGATAAAAATATTAATAAAATCTGAAGCATTCACTAAAATAGAATTTTTTAATAAGGTCAAATATATTTGGAAAATGTTTAACTTTCTGTAAATGTCATGTTATATTCTAAGAAAGAAATTAGTTTTTCAAACCTTTGCCAAGACCCTTGCCTGGCTTATATATCACTGTGTAACTATATAAATAAAAATAGAGTAAATAACAGGTAGGTGTACATTTGTTGGCTTCTGATGTTAAACTTCAGCTCCTCTTGCTGTAGGTAGGTGCTGGTTGGAAATGCTGTGAGTCTGAAGTACCTCATGATTAATTTTCAGGTGTGATCTGAACCCCCTGCAAAGGATGAGGCTTTTCC
Source organism: Cinclus cinclus (assembly GCF_963662255.1). Classification (NCBI taxonomy): domain Eukaryota; kingdom Metazoa; phylum Chordata; class Aves; order Passeriformes; family Cinclidae; genus Cinclus; species Cinclus cinclus. The sequence goes on from NC_085059.1 coordinate 17,243,809, forward strand.
CCTTGTTTTGAGCATATAATACATATGATTTATTAATTTTTTTTTAATATTTAAAAATTATTCAGACCATTCTTAAAATTTCTCCTTAAAAGTTGTGTGGACTTAGCTCTCTGTCAGGGTTGACAGAGAGTGAAGAAAACACTAATGCATTTTAAACACACCTAAAAGAGCTTCTTTAAACAGCAAAAATATCACAGCTTTAAAGGCAGTTAGTTCAGACACTTTCTGGGAATCTCTTCTTTCCAACAACATAAAGTTTGGTGAAGTTTCTAACCCTGCTGTTTCATGAGAATTTGAATTGTAAATCTGCTCCTGCTTCAGGAGTCAGACTAAATAATCCAACCGTGGGCCTCTGGCCAGTGTGAGCGCTGGGAGGGGAAATGTTACTGTTAAAAGATGGGGAAAAAGAAGTATTTCTCCAGTGGATTTTTTAAATATTATTGGTTTTTAAATTTTATTTTTAATTAGCAGCTCTGTGAATCTACTGATGGGTTTGGGAAACTGGAAGTGGCCCTTGGGGAAGGGTTTTTTTGGCATGTATGCAGGTGGAGAGAGGAGGCTGTGGAGTCCTGGGCGATCTCAGCAGCCAAAATCACACCCTGCCATTGGAATGTCATGTTGTTAGATGTGCCACTCTGTCACCTCCAACCCTAGATCTGCACCAGCACCTTTGGCACATGCCAAAAGGTTCCCAAAGCCCTGTTCTGCCACAGAGCAAGCAGCTGTAATTGAGCTGCCTGTGCCTGGTGACAGCTTCTGGCAGTGCCTGGTGCCCCAGATGGGGCTTTTTTGGCAAGCTGAGAGCTGGCCCTGCTCCTATGATCTTCTGGAGTGTGCAGGTCCCTGTAAACAACCCAGGCTGTATGGGAACCCCTGCCATCTTCTCCAGGGCTTTGGAAGCACAGGGTCCTGCACTGTGCTGGCGCTGGGGTGTGCTCAGAGCAGGGACAGCAGCCCAGCCCGCTCTGTGCTCTTTGGGATGCTGCCCACCCGCAGCTCCAGCGAAAGGAGATCCTGAGCTCCCTTGCAGCACATGTCAGGGTGCTGCAGGCACTGTCCTGTGCCAGTGGAAAGCCAGGGGATGAGCAGGCTCCCTGCCCTCTGTGGCTCCAGTGGAGAAAACACAGGGATGTGCTCATGGCAGGGATCACAGGCAGCCTGATCCCAGCAGCGAGCCAGCCCCCTCTTCATTGGTACCTTAGGAATGTCTATAGTGGTGAGGATGCCCAAAAGTCCTCGAGTCAAGGGGACCTTTAATCACAGGCAGCAAACGCTCCTCCCTAGAATCAATCTGCTGATGTTGCTGAAGTACATCCACAGAGCTGCAGCTGGTTTTCGTTTGGTTTTGGTTTGTTTTTTAAGGTCTTTTCATCACCAGGAGAACTGTCAGTAGGGCTGCTGTGAGCGCAGAAGTGCAGTCACCCAGCTCTCCAGCGTGAGCTCTGACTGCTCCTGCTGGCAGCGAGACAGGCTTCAGAGCCACAGCGTGCAAAGCCTGGGGCTCTGTGCCTCCTGTTTCATCCTTCAGCCTCGGAGAGGGGAGGCGTCCGACTGAAGTCTGATGGCAAGAATGCACATGCCCTTTGAGCAGGCAACAAAACGCCGCCAAGCCTTGCGGACTCGAGAGGATGCGGGTTCATCACAGACAGTGGGGTGGGGGTAAAACACCCTTCCCAAGCCCCAGCGTGTCTGGAGCACGCAGAGCTGAGGACAAAGTGGAACTCTCTCTCGTGCCAGGCCCAAGGGGCAGTTTATGTACTGGTGTGATGCTGCAAGTCACCCCGTGGCCCCTCTGCTCCTTCAGCTGCAGAGTTGGTTTGGGCAGGGCTGGTTGGGGGTATGCAGGGCAGAGCACCCCTGGCTGATGATGCTGTGCCAGCCTGTTCTCCACCTCCGTGAAGATCAGTGGTTGGTCACTGTTCATTCATTACCTGAGATCTGAAGCATGGCATAAATCGAAGCAGCCTCGAGGGACCCCTACCTTACACTGGGACTGGGACTGTCCCTTGCATGGGACAAGATGTAGGGAGATTTCTAGGCAGCTCTGAGTTTTGTGGTCGTGCCCTCCATCTCTCAGGGTTGTCTCCAGAAAGGAGGGTTTGGACAGCAGAAGGGTGATTTTAGACTAGAAGGACTTCTTCAAACTCATAGGACCCTGCTGTTGCCCTATTTGTGTTAGTTGTTTTCGGATAACAATATTATTTGCCACTGGTCTTCTGGGAGTGCCACCAACATCATTAATCAAAACCCCATGCTGCTTATTGGTACCGAAGTATCTGCACTACATCATCAATCATAAATGCAGCGAAGGGTGGCTCTGGATACCTAAAGAGAGCGACTGATAACATGGCGGGTGAGGGAGGGAAAAGGAAAGAGGCTTAATTATCCCCTGGACTTTGGTCCATCGCTCACGTTGGAAACATCTCTACAGCTCTATTTTGGTTGTATCTGCCTTTTAAATCTTTGTAAACAGCAGTTAAGATAGAAGGCTTCAATCCGCCGTGCAGGGTACCCCACTGCTTCTCGAGCTATTATTTTAATAAGGCCTATTTTACAATTAAGGCACCATGGGCTTTAAATTACATATAAAATAAAATGTGGAAATTGAAGCATTAAGCGCGTGGCTGCCGTCGGAGGCTGAGCAGCCTCGCATTAAGCAGCTGCCTGCTCTCAGACGGGGATGCAGAAGGGAGAGAGGGTTTGTGCTGTGCGAGGAGAGGAGCAACAACCCCCGGCCTCTGGGGAAAGCACTGCCTTGGGGTGGCTCGGAGCTGTGATTCCCTTCGGGCTGGGCTGTGTGCGGACCTCGCAGAGGTGTTCTGTGCCCTTGTCCTGCTCCGGCAGAGCCTGGCACAGCCTCGTGAAGCGCGGCGAGTTGGGCTCCGCTCGCTGCCGCTGCCGCCGTCCGCTGCGGTGCGAGGAGCGCTCCCGCTCCAGATGGTTGTAAAGGTTAACGAGGAATTTATGCAGAGCTATATACAAATCAGACTGAATCTTCTGGCTGCGAACAACAAGCCGCCGACATAAATTCAGTTTTCTGAACATATGTAGCTTGGTCACTAAGGGAAACTGGAGAATGGCAAGCTGCTCTGCTCTTGCTGTCGCCGCTCGCTGGGAAGGAGCAGCAGTGCCCGTGGTACAGGAGGGGTCCTGGGGCTTGGGGCTGCCAGACACTCCCTTCACCTGCATCTCGGGACCCAGCCTCAGGTGTGAGATAGGCAGGGCTCAGGGCACCTTGGCTTATGTCACCAGCACAGAGGTCGGAGTTTCACGTGTACCCCTCAGGTGGCACTGCCCTGCAGTCAAAGCTGTCCCAAGGAGGATTTTTCCTCAGGTCAGGATGTACTTCTTGAATGAGGGGCAAGGAGCTGAGTCTGGTTCAGAGCAGGAGCTCCGGGCTTTCAGCCCTCGCTGGTGAAAGGCTCCAGCATCTCCTGTGAGGGATCAGGAATGCAGGAGACACTTTCTGTTCCTGTATGTGCACAGATCCATGAGGAGGGTAACAGCTGGTTCAGCAAAGATAAAATTTTAAAACTTACAGAATTTAAATTTCCAGTGACCTCCTGGGAAATGCTTTGTTAATGGCAAGCTGGCACAGCTTTTCAGAGCCATATCCCCGCCAGTCCTTACAGACTGTACCTATCTCTCTGCATACATGGTGAGAGGATGTCCCTATGCCAGAGGCCCAGGGAAACTCCCTCTGACACCTCTGGAAGGTGGCCCAGGTCCCACACATCTCTCCTGGCTGTCCTATTTCCCTTCTCTTCACCAAGTACGTTACCTCAGGGCATCTGTCTGCCACCCCACCGAGCCAAAACCTCCCTTGCTCCTCATGGAAACAAGGGTTGAGATGACATGGGGCTTACGTGTTCATTTACTTGTCTATTTTTTAAGATTTAAACCGATCAAAACCAGGATGCAGCAGAGGCAGCTTAAGAGTTCCCCTGTTGTCTTGTTGCATTCAGGAGCTGGTTATTTTGGGGACAGGGAACCAGCTAGAATTTAATCTCAGGATTGTGTCATCCCTGCAAGAGAAGGGCAAGGAGAGAGCAGCCTTCTGCTTCGCCTCCTTTGGATTCATGAAAGTGTTGGCAAACACTCTTCCCACTGAAAAAGAAATGCATACATCTTTGTGCCTTCTGCTATGCGGTAGGACATAAATAGTGATACTTCTTTTTTATTTAACAGAGTATAATTCTTATTTTTTATGGGCATTTAAACTTAATATCCCAAGTGCTTTGTTGAATTAATCTCTGCTTACTTTAAACTTTACGTATCTCCTGTTTACAGTTGTCCCCCTTGCCATGCATGCAGCAGAGTGTGGCTGTCAGTACTTTCTTGTGGGGGTCTTTCTGGGGGTGCAGGGTATAGTCTGGCTGGATGGTGCCTGGAGACTTTACTAGGACTCACAAGTGATGAAAATGTTCAGTCCAAGATTGCCCTCCTGATCTCTTTTGCCTCATACAATAATCTGGATATGCAGGAACCTTCTGAGCCTGTTTTCAAGCCCACGCTCCCAACACACAGACTTTCTTCCCTCATCTTTGGGTTTCTCCAGCCCCTCTGCAGCTCTCCCTGTTCAGTGTTCCTTCCTGCCCCGCAGTCCTGTCCACAGCCACCCTGGCATGGAACATCCTTGGGGTCTATGGGTATATGTGGGACTGACACAGACCCAGAGCTGACCATCAGCACAGGAAACAATTTCAATCTCTGTGTCTGAGACTCAGAAAACCTCCCACGACCACACAAGCTGCTTATTATTGTACAGTGCTCTGGGCCACAAACCAGATGCATGAAGAGCCCAGCTCCACCCTGTCTGGGCTCACAAGGCTTTTCTGGCAGCATCTCTGTCCTTTGAAGATGGGCTGGGGGCAGCCTGGAGAAGGTTCCCTGCTTGCAGAGGCCCCTCCAGTGGGAGTCTCTTCCCCAGGAGTCGATGGCTGACCACAGGTAGTTCTGCTTCTGCTTTCTCTGCCACTTCTCCTCTTTTACTTCTAAAGGAAACAACAGCCTCCATTAAATACCCGACAGTCCTGGCTCCCTCCCCTGGAGCAGTAAGCCCAGGCAGGTTTCCAGTGACCAGCATTTCCAAGCATACTCCAATTTACCAGGCTTGAGGCTTGTCAACCCAAACAAGACTGAGGCTTTCCTTCTGCAATATTAAAATTAATAAAAAAAAATCATAAATCCTCCTGGCACTGCTGGCTCACACCACTAAGTTATTCCATGCCAGCCCCATTGTTAAACTGTAAGCATCAGTTTCAATACTGTAATAAAATACTGCATTTGAAATTTTACTGTTGCCCATTAACCTCTTTTCTCCCTTTCTCCCCCACCTATTACATCATCCCTCTCTCTTCTCCAGCCTGACATTGCTCTGACATAAAAACTTGAAACTTCCCCACCTTTCACTTTTCATTCTTCCCTTCTCTTTCAGAGCCTTTAGCTGTCACTTGTGCAATAGAACAGCTTAGCCAGAGCAATAAAGTGCTACATACCATCCCTGAACAGCCTGAGCAAGTGAAGACATCCATGCCAAATACCACTGCTTCCCACACTCACACACACACACCCCATCTCGTGCCCAGCCTTGGTCCTACCCAGTGCATTGACTTAAAACCCAGATTTTTCTCTTTGTGTGTGCATTGTCAGCCAGTGTGAAAACAAACCTCGTTGACAACTTCTCCTGCCAAGAGAGTGTTCTTTCTATGTAGTTATTCTTTCTGCATGATCTGCCAGGTTTTCACTTAGGCACAGGCACCAGACGTTATTCCCAGGGATGCCCTGTTTGAGGAGGTGTTCTGTTCCCCCCAACTTCATTGAGCTCCATCTGAGTCCATCAGCACATCAGTTCTGTCCATTTACCAGACTTCTGCCTCTTTGAAACCAGGGGAGCTTCCACAGGAGCTAGGCCAGTATCTGCTGGTTGGGATCTCCATGAATCATCTTGTTTCACTTGCTCCCTCCTTCTCCCCACCCCTCTAACTTGTCTAATAGGAACCACGTGTAAGTGTAGGCAGGGAGTAGCACTGCAGCCCCGAGCCAAGAGAAGACTTTTCCAGTCCCAGCACAATGATCCAGTTGTTCAAATGTTGTGGAAACATTGCCATTGATTTATAATTCCAGGATACATTGCCATTGATTTTGCTGCTTATTGTGGGATGGGTCTCTCCTGTGCAGTATCAGCACCTAAGGAATCCAAGGATAGATTTGGGCCAAAAACCAGAAATTGTCTATGAGGAACAGAAAGTCACTTTGATTGAATGATGGTTGAGTGGTGTTTTTACACGCAAAGAATTTGAGTGGATGTTCACTGCTGGAACCTAAAAATCCCCCAGAGGTGTCCACCCATTACTTACAGTCACAAGAGCTGGGACAGGACAGGGAGCAGTTTGCCTTGGGGGTTTTGAGTGTGTGACAGGGTGAGGGTGCCCACACTGAGGGTGCTGCTGCCCCAGGGGCTGTCCCCAGCCTCCTGCCCTTAGTCAGCCTGGCTGCCATGCCCATGTTACAAAAAAAGTCACACCATAACCCCAACCTCAGAATATGCTCTGACACCAGCAACAATGAAGAGCTTGTGAAAGTGCTGAACTGAGTATTTTTCTATTTTGTGGGGATAAATTGGCGTTTTTATTTATTTTTTTTTCAACTTTGCCTCCTCTGATTGGTTCTCTTCCACTTTTGCTGTCAAATAAGAAGAAATTTTTAAACGGCTGCTATTTGAGTTTTGTTTATCCTGCATAATAATGAGAATTTCTGATTTTTTTTTTGTGCAAGAGCTGGGAATATTGAAGACTGGCTGTATTGTGAGCTCTCCCCATTCCTGCTTTTTATATACACACACACAGAGTCTCACTGATGTGCCAGTGATCTCGAGCCTACCTAGACGGACCAGGCTCTCTAGGGATGTGTCTGCTGCATCCGCCTCAGGCTTTTCCTGAAGAGAGACAACTAATTGGCAAAAATTATGTTGCATTACGTGTGGTGGCTCTATGATGTGGACTGCTGTGTGAGGCCTCCCAAACTCGCTGCAAAAGCTGCGAGGGTTTGCAAAGTGTGGAGCCAACAGGGCAGATGTTTGTGCTTTCCATCCCGAGGTGGAGGATTTCAAAGGTGGTGGTTGTGGTGGTTCCAAGCCTGCTTCACAATTAATTCATGAATGAGCTCAGTATGTGAGCTATGCTGTTAATATTAGGGCTGACAACAGACATCCAGGCTTTTCTAATGCACTAATTGTTAAGTTTACTTTTAGAGGCTCAAGGGCCTTGTTTACCTTTCAGAGTTTCAGTCCACACACTGTTTTTATTTTGGGTGGGAAACAGTGCTTTGACATCCAGGGTGAGCCTAGCTACCTGCATGTGTGTGTTTAGCTTGCTTTGCTTTGCTTCCAAGCCTCCCCAAGGGTGCAGAGGGGAGAGGGGGAGAAGATGAAGGAGGTGATGACTATCAGATTAATTACAGATGCTGGGCTAACTGCAAAAAGCAGCAGAGAAGGAAGAGGCAGGGGATCACAGTTTGACCTCATCCACTCTTTTTCCAAAAGAAATTAGCAGGTGGACTGTCACAGAGAGGATGAGAGTGAGATCCCAGCACTGCTCTGCTGCTTTCAGCAGAGGATGCCAATTCACATGAGCTGAGGTTTAGCCCACAAAGGTTTCATAGCCTGTAAATATAATTTAAGGCAATCAAGAAGAACCATATGTTTGAGAAAAGGGACAGCTTCCCCCCCAAATAAACAAATACTGCAACTAATGTAAAAACAGCAAAAATAGGTTATGTGGCTCCATGTGCTTTGTATGATGTGGGAGGAGGGGGTTTGTCCTCATGTGAAGCTTGTCCCATGTCTCTGATCAGTCGTGGCTGAGCAAGGGGACACTTCAAAATTTATTTTCTTTCAGTTGATTCCAACCAGATTGCCCACTCTCTGCTTAATGTAGTGCCTGCTGGAGAAGTGGGACAAATATTCAGTCACATTAAAAATAAACCCAGAAATAGCAGCTTATAAATTTGGATTTTTTCTCCTATTATTATTTATGGGTGAATCCTGTCAGAGGCATAAATGCAATATCTTTGTAGGCCTATGCTGGGCTTTTTATCAAAGGGGTTCTACCATATACTTCATGTACTCAGCTGCAACTATTATAAGCTATTTCATGTACAGCTAGAGACAAATGATCTCTCCCATGTTTGTCTTAACTTATAAAATGTAGTTGGGTTGCTTGAATTCACTTCCAAACCTCCTGTGTGGGGGGAGGGGGCAGAAGATTTATACCCCTGTAATATAATCAATTCTAAGCATATCTTGAGACAAATAATTTAGAAATCTGTGCAACAAGAAACACCTCTATTAATTTCAGGATACACCATTTTATGCATTTTTATGTGCATTGAAGAAAGGGATTAAATTTTATAAAATAAAAGCCCTTATTCTCTTAAGAAAGCAAATTCTAACAACAACATTTTGAAATAAAATCCCAGAAGGCAACAATCCCTCCAACAATTAAACTGGGAGAAGGTCCCCTGAAGGCAGACCAACAAAATTTAGTAAAAATAATTGCCGTGCTGGGTCCTTGCTCTATTTTAGCTGAGTATAAGCAGACACACAAAAAATAACCTACTGAGAACAAGAACATTCCTACATGAAGCAGGCAAACAACAGAGCCATGTAACTACCTGGCCACACCACTCGGCTTTTGCTGGCACGCAACACAGATTTTTATACTTCAGCCAATATAAAATAACAATCAGGCTATTTACAAGGCTCTGCCAAATATTAACCTTATATCCAATTCTCTTCAAACCTTTCAAAGTCTCTAATGTGAACCATGCAAGTTCCTCATTACTTGATCATATTCTGTAACTGCAATGTTATGGGCTAGTTATATTTTTTAAAAGATGGTGTGTTTATGCAAAGATAATGATGCGGTGCATTTTATACTGAAAAACTCAATAATTAATTCATTTGTAATCCCCCTTACTCTTCATCCCCCTCCCTCCAAAAAGAATAAAATAAAAGATTAATTTGCTGGAGAAAACAGGTTCATGTTTGCCCTTAAGAAAGAGCACAAAATTACTTTAGCATGTGTACAGTGGTTAAAACAAGTTAAATGTGTGCATGTCCACAGCCAGGTGAGAGCTATTTTAAAAAGGGGCTGGGAATGAAGAGAGCCCAGGGGTCGCTCTTAAAAACTGAAGGTTGCCTCCAAAAAGCAACATTGGGATTGCAAGGAGATATTAATGGTGATTAATTGTGAGAAAAAGGCTTTGTCTGTGGTGTAGGAAAGGGGCAGAAGGCAGGAGGAGGCACTGAGAGATCCTTTACCCTCTTTTCTGTGTCGGACACACGTCCCTGGATTTAAAAAAAAAAAATAATTCTTGCCTTGCTCAGTTTTCTGTCAGGGTCCCTTGGAGCTCTTTAGTTATTTAAGGGGAATGTTTGTGGTAGAGAAGGGAGGGTGGGAGGCTCTGGCCCATCCATCACAGGGCTGGGCACTCGGAGGTGACCAGGACAGAGCATGGCTTCAGCTGGTGCCATCCTGCTCCAGCAGCCCCAGTGCTGCTGCTGCAGCCATCCAGGTGCCCAGGAAGCCACCCTGGCCACTCGTGGGCTGGCTCTGTGCCCTCCTGGCACAGCCTGAAACCAGGACCCCTCACCCTGTGCAGGGAGTGCTTCTTCCCATACTCAGTGAGATCTTTCTCTCTAAAAGAGAGATTTTTCCCTCCCTCTTTTCCCTCTAAACATCTGCAGAGATCGTTTTGGATATGATCGGCATTGAATACTGCGTTTCTTATTTTAAGGGGAGCCTTTAAGTCTAATTTTTTTAGACACATTTTTACCAGCACTACTTTTAACAATAGGTTACCAGATCCATCACACAATCTGACTAAAAGCCCGTATTTATTTCCCTAATTTTATAAACATTTAATAGGTCCTTATTAAACACATCAGCCAGCATGATTTAATAACACAATCAGTCTAGAAGTTTAAGAAAATTGAAAACAGGATTTGAATGTAATACAGCCACAATTACCGGAGATTATAGGCAATCATTTCCATATGTCTGCAATGGGGAGCTGCTAATCTCTGTTTGCGTGGAGGTGATTTCCTCTGGAACACTTCCCAGCCTTCAACAGCGCTAGTGCTGAACAAATTAGATTTGAAAGTCCCCAATTTTATGACTAAGGTAATATACTCTGTGTATTTAGAGAAACACTGATTTCCTATTTTAACTGGCTTCCAAATGCTGGACAGAGACCTCAGCTTCATTTAGTTTGGTTCTGCTGGGCATATGATAAAATGTAATTTTTTTTTTTTAAGGGTCAGCACATGTATTTTTGGGTGTCTCAGAGACACACCACAAGTTCCCTCCATCCACAGGAGCAAAAGAGTTAGCATCCAGTGACATCATGGCTGAGGAATGTGCAGCAATTAGCCCTGCAGTGCTGCAGGCAGCCTATGGCCAGGGGACAAGCAGCTCCCTCCTGCTAAACTTTAGTAGTCCTAACACCTTATTCCCTGACCTACCGCTTATGAGATCCTGAATAGCGTCACTTGTGTTTTGTGGGAATTCATCTGGTAAACTGGGCTTTTTGTGCCTGGCCTTGGCTCGGCTTTGGCAGTAACTGCTGAGAACAGGACTGCTATTGGGGAAGGTTTCCTGTGCAGAGCAGCCAGGAGCTGGGCTGGTTTCCATAGGAGCCAGGGACCGCTGGAGATGGGAGAGCTGCAGGGAATTCAGAGCTGTGGCTGTGCCAGGTGCTTTAGGGATGTCAGCAACCCTGGTGGCATCCGAGGCATTTTCAGAATTTGTTTTGTCATGTGATTATGAAATGTCTGTGTCAGATTCGTAGCAGAGAACTCTGAGTAGGACAGAAAGGAAATCCGTGGTACCCAGTAAAGAGAGAAGAGCAAAGGAAGGAGAGGATTCCCTGTGCGCAGCGCACGGTTGTGGCATGGCTTGTTGTACCTCCCTGGTTCTGGACCCTAGCACTGGGGAGAGCCTCGAATGAGCCTTGAGAGAGACAGAGATGGCTGTGCTGGGGAGAAGGGAGGGTGCACAGGCAGCTCAGTGCTGCTCTTATCTGCTGAGTGCTTATATTTGTGAAGCTCACGGCATTCTTGTGCTGTTACAAGAGACTTTGTTCGTGGGATCTGGCCCTGCAGACAGAGAATGTCCCTCCTCTATTTCACTAAATCAGAAAGATGATACTTGTGCACTGGTCTAGGAAATGATAAAGTGGATGCTCCTGCTGGAAAGGCTCATTTGTGCCTAGATTATCTTTCTCAGCTGAAGGAGGGAAAAGTGGCTTTCCACAGCCCTAAGCCAGGACTTTGGCATGGGCTTAACTCCATCATTGTTCAAGAAAGAGCTCAGGATGTACCTGATATAAAACACATGCTTGATTCACCTTGCCTCCATTCAAGGGGCAGAAGAACACATGACATCTGAACACTGACTTGGCTAAAAACGGCACATCCTCTTTCAGTCAAGCACATAAGGACTTTCCTGAATTGGAAATTTAATCTGAAATTTAGGTTTGATTTTACTTTATTCATTTTGATCTTAGCAAGAGTTAGTAAAATCAGGCTGAGAATCTGAAAGAGTAAAAGAAAAAAGGTAGTTCTCACACTGTTGTTGCTAAAAACCCCTCGGCAAAACAAAAGATTCCCCTAGAAAGTGATCCAGAATAAAACAACACATAGTATGGAAATGCACACAGATTAGGAGTTGGGTTGTGGCATTGTGAGCAAACTTTTAAGGTGGCCAGATTTTAGCAGTTTTCAACTGCAGCAGGGAAGTCACCATAGGGAGTTTTTCTACCTGGAATTTTGCTCCAAGAAGTGATGAATTCCAAGGCATAAGAGTGACATATACATAAAACCTGCCATAGGCCAACCTTGGATGTAACAGCTGACCCAGACTGAAATTTTATATAATACATTAAACAGTGACAGGGCTAAGTAGATAAAGATTTTAGGGGTGTCCTTTTCGAGAAAGCATAGAACAAACCTGAACACCTACCACCATATCCACTTGCAAAATTTACTTCTATGATTTGCCTCCATCCTGGTCAGACCGAAAGGAAAAGAACATATTGGCTCTTGTAATAAAATAAATGTGCAATCCCTGCACATTACTGCCTTTGTAGTTGCTTTTACCCTGAAAGAGCCCAGCTCTAGTGCACAGTATATTTTTCATCATAAATTTGCTCATGTATGCATTCCAGATGGCGTGAAGAAGGAGTTCAGGAATTCTAGTGGCAACCACTAGCATTACAAAAATATAGGTAGGGCCCAGTTTTATGATGAACCTTGATCTTAAGGAGTTTATAACTAGACTGGCTCCAAGTTATACTTGGAATATGTGGATACATTTATTACATCAGTGGATTCCTTCACCCGCTTTAAAAAAAATCTGCCTTGGCTTTTGGGGGGTTTTTTTGGTCGTTTTTTCCTTTTTTTTTTCTTTTGAGTGAAGAGGTTGCTTTCAGTTTTCAGATGTTTCATGGCCTTCATTCCATATGAAAAGAGAGTTGATTAAAAGGCAGCTGGCAAGACAACAACCCCCTGGATATTGTAATAATTTTCCACTTGGAAACAAAACATTCTCCCACATTCCAACTATCTAGGTTGATTAACTTCGCAAAGCATTATGGAGTACAACAGTGCTAACTCATTTTTTGGTGTATTTTTGATATGAAATATAGCCTTTTCCTTAAAATGGTCCATTAATAATTATTTGCATCGATACACAAAAATATGGCAATTAAGGATGCTGAAGTGATCTATTAAGCTCAGCTTTTATGGGAAAAGTTTTTTCCTTCATTTTGTTTTTAAGTTCTTGCCAACGAGAAATATGAGCTCAACCAAAATAGGTTTTAGGAAGAGGGAGGTGTTAGGCCCCCATTCAGGAAAGACTTTCAGCACATGCTTATGTTCCAGTGCTCGCACTGGGGTTTAAGCACATTCTTAATTTATTTGTGAACAGAGCTGGGTTTTTTTATGAGCAGATCTTTACAGTGGACAATTTTTTATGATAACGTGTTCAAGGCTGTAGTCTTGTAAACTGGAATAAGGGTGGCACAGTGTGAGGCAGGAACCAAGCCAGGAAACAGAAACCAGGGACACGAGGCTGGGCAGGCTGGAGAGAAATGTGGGAATGGACAGTCCATCAGGAGAGAAATCATGGAACAAGGACCACAGTGGGAGCAGCTCCTCTGTGCTACAGAGACACTGAAGGCAGCAGCAATTTCTTCTAGTAATTTCTTCTGGTTTTTGCCAAAAAAAACCAAACCTGCTGCAGTTGTCTGGACTCTGCATAATCCAGAGGGACCTCATCTCACCTGGAAGTGGTCATGTCATCTTGCTGAGGAGCATTTTGGTTACAAAGGAGACGGTTTGGTTGTTCCAGGAGATACTGTTCCCTTTTTCATGATGAAGGAGGAGCTCAGGTGGTGACTCCAGCTTGAATCTCATCCCAGCTCTCTGCCTTCACAGCTCTTCTTTTCTGTTTTTTATGAAAAAAGGAATCCATCAAAAATGGCTTTTTACTCTTCCAGGGTAAGGAATGGCCTTATTTAGGAAATTATTTTTTGGTAAATAGTTGAGTGGTCTACCTTGAAACAATCTCCTGTCAAGCCCTTGCCACTGAGCACCAAGGAACTACAAGAAGGTTTGTCTGTCCATAATCCTCTCTTGATGTCTGCTTTGTCTTCTGGGCCACGGCTAAAACATTCAAGCACGTCTTGGAGTAAGACACAAGTGAGTGAGTTAAACATGAGGCAGTAAATATCCTGGCTTGTGCTATTTTTCTGCTCCTTGAACTCCAAAAGCAGTTATTTAGTAATTTAGTTGATATCCCTTGACAATAAACACAATGTCTGTGTAGAACTTGCCCTGATAAGCTCTCCAATAAGGTCAAGACGTGCAAACAAATGAAAGCAGCAATAATATAGATGTTAACCACTGCACCCCCCTTTTTTCATAACTTTTTAGTTCGTGCACTACTGTATTTTTGTTGGCAGCATGTGGTACTATTGCTTCTGCAATAATTCGTCTCCATGCACAGCAAACAGAAAGGATTTCAGGCATTTTATTTCCTTGTCAGCTTTGATAAATGCAGAACGATTTACCTAAAAGAACAAAATACTAGGACCAATTTTTTTGTTTTATTTTTTCTTTATTCAGAGAGCAAACTGCACTTCTGTAAGCAGACAAACAAAACCAGCTTTTTTTCTGCATGACTTAGAGACTTGTTCCCTTTGATTCCTGCGAGTGATGTCATGGAGCCCAGCTGCTGGGCTCCTCATGATTTCCCCTGCTCAAGTTTCACCCAGTCATTTCAGGCCCTAATGGAATTACTTTGAGCGAAACCTGTTTATTCATGGTTCACCTCCTGCATCAGCTGGTGCCAGGAACTCTTCTCTGGGATGTGTGGAGGGGAAGTGCAGACAATTAAGGAGATTTAAAAGAGTGTTTTCCTTTTTTGTCTATTATCAACCCCATTGCAGATCAGCACGCCGTGGGTGTGAGGGATACAGGCATAAAGCTGATGTTGTCAAATTTTCATTGTTTGGCTTCTCAGTGGAATCCTTTGACTCCCCAGATGATTCTTGGGGAGACTGAAGCTCATCCTGTTGATATTTGGTGCAGTGGAGAGGATTTTGATAACTAGTTTTGGGCAGTTTCATTGGCTATTCCTTGCTAACAGAAAGCACGGGGCTGGTTCTTGCGTCCTCTCTGCACCTCAATGCAGCACCTTTACCTGCTCGTCCTGAGATTTTTTTTCATCTGCTAGACGTTTTCTTTTTTAAAAATGGATGATGTCACTTTTATCCCTCCATACCACCACCTAAGTGGGACGGCATTCCCTGGTTTAGGTGGGGGGGAAACTGTTCAGTGCCCTCTTTGAGTGGCTCAACTCCACATGTCCTCTTCCAGGAGGTTGACCAAAGCACGAGTGAAGAGTGGTTTGAGGCAGAGCAGAACAGGTAGAAAACAACAGGGGTATCTGCCAGGTGGTAGATAATCAGGATAGACACCAGCAGTGTTTTAGCTGCAGTGTTTTAGAGCCTGAGACATAATTTATGGAAAAAATTACTTCTTTCTGAATTATATAGGCTCTGTATATTTTCTCATGAAGTAACTGCGTGAAAATACCTCATTAAATGCTTCCTTGCTGTCCCTCATGTCCAGCTTTAGCTGATCTGGAGTGTGAATTCTCTGGACCTCTAAGAGCTTGAATTTGTAACACATGTAGCATCATGGAGTCATTTTACATGGAATATCCAATTTTGTAGGGGGCATGTGTTAGTATAAATATATAAATGTGAAAGTGTCTTATTTTCTTCACCCTTGAGGGTTTTTTTTTTTTTGCTTTTTAACATTGCTGTTATTCTTTATCTGCTGCTGAAATGTTTTTATTTTGCTTATTTTATTTTTTATCCCATGTTGATTGGAGGCATCAGTGAAGACTGAACATGCCCAAGTGGGGAGAAAAAGTGCAGGAAGGGGATCACTTGTATGGGGAGGGTCAGTGAGAAGGTAGCAAGTACAGAAAAACACTCCTCTCACCTTTATTTTTTTGCCTGAGGTACCTGTACTAAAGACATGGATATGTTGTGGTTCTTGCAAAGTCAGGAGGGAGATTGGCAGGTCCAGAGTGACTCCATCCAAGAATTGGTGAAATTAGAATGATCTCAATTAGAGAAGCATCTCTTTCACCTGCTTAGCAGCTATGTTGATTGACCTGTGGAGCCCAACCTGCTCTTCCATCAGCTCTTAGTAGTGGGGACCCTGTCAGCCTGATTCCTTCCCCACTTATTGTGGGGCCTCTGCCCTGCTTTCCAGAACAAAAAAAAAAAAAAAGTAAAAAAAAATTACTATTAGAAAAAGATGGAGCATGAAAAATTCCAGCCTGAGAGTGGAATGTAAGTGAATTAATCTCTCCTGGTGAGGAGGAAATTATTTTTGTTACTAGCAAAGGTTGTTTTTTCATTGGTATTTTTCTCTCAAAGCTTTCAGGCATCCATCAAAACCCAACAGTTTAATTTCTGTAGATACAATGTTTCACTTTTTAGTTGCCAAATAACCTCATATATTTAATTTTCCAGATTTTTTAGATGCTTTCAGGAAGTTGTCACAAGAGACCCTCCCTGGATAAATTTCTTCTTCCAAGAAAGCCACTTAAAAAAATAAAATCAGAACAAAGATGATTCAAGCAGTTCTGTCCTACCCAGAGACAATGTTGCAGCAAAGCTTCGACTGCCTTTTATTAAACTCAGCCAGAATCTTTCTGGCCCTTTTCATGTGCTGAGGGTGGGGGCTTTAATCTGCTGCAGCCTGGCTGAACAGAGACCCAAACTCTTCGTTTTTCAGCTGTGTCTGTCCTCTGCTCCCCCTTCCTTTTTTTGTTAAATGGAAGTTGGCGTAACAGAAGAGAGGAGCCTGCCAGGAGGGTGTCAGAGTCAGCAATGATCACAATCAGACACTGCAATCAGATTGCTCTACCAACTCCTAGGAAGAAATAACCATCTGTTTCAGTGGCTACAGGGGGGAGAAAAAAAGAAAAAAAGAGAAAGACACAGCCATGTCCAGGGGGTTGTATTTCAAACAGTGCCTAATGCCTGTCAGGGAACACTGAAATGGGGTTTGGTAGTGATGGTGCTAGTTCTGGACCAGAGGCAAATATCCAGAACTCACCAAATGTGCAGGAAAATCAGCTATGGTCCCCATGACACTTTATGTCCATTTTCTTTCTGAGACCTGAGTTGGATGGTAGCCTGGGACATGAGTGGAGTGGCCTTAGCCCATCTGTCCTATGGATTTCCACTTTTTTTCTTTTTTTTTTTTTTCCTCCAAAATACACTGAGAGAAGCCTTTTGCTGTAATTGGGAGCTGCTAGGTCTGTTGGGGTCGGTGGGGGCCTGCTGTCCCCCTTTTTCTGTGCCCCATTCTGCACAGGTGGCTCCACATTGGCATCTCCATGTGATGTCCTCCAAGCCCAGCAAATATTCCAAGCCCCAGAGTGCTACCATGCATGCAACAAAGGCAAAATTCATTTATTCACTCAGGCAGGTGATGGATAGTCTGTCAATGTTTATACAGTAGACACAAGCCTAATTTTCAGGTATTAGTTGATTAACACTTGAGTCATAGTGTGTGTCCTGTGTCCAGTAATGTGGAACATCAAATGTGTGAAAAAGATTAATAGTGTGCACAGATGTTACTCAGAGGATCAATTTGTCTGGGGTTTGAAGAGGTGGTACCCTGCAGATCAATAGGAAAGAAGAAAATTAGAGTAATACGTTGATAGAAATCCCAGCCCAGTCTATGCATGGCTGGGTTATCTGCTCCAAATACTTCGCATCTCGTAAAGGCTTTCAAAGGCTGCAACAAAATGTTAAGCACATTCTCCTGTAAATTTTTGTTGTTTCTTACAGACCTACAGCTTCCCTAAATGGCAAGCCCTGACCAAGGGACACAAAGCATCCCTTGTGCAAGGGGCTGAGCAGCCCAGGAAAACTTATCCCTGGCATTTTATGTGAAGAACGCTTCCCTATATTATAAATAGCAACAGGGAGGAGGGCAATAGAAATAAATGTTGCTCTGTAAATAAGGGAACCAAAGTTGGACACTGGAAAGGCTCTCTCTAGGTGAGTTCAGCCTCTCCTAAGTTTTAAAGGTGGAGTGCTGTGGTACTTCTTTTCCCTGGTGGCTCCAAATGCTTCCCTGGTGGCTTCCAATGAGAAGTGCATGTCAGCAGAGGATGGGGAAGGCTGGAGCAGGTTCAGGCACTCACAGAGGTCACTGTGCTGCTCCCCACACCCTGACCTGCCTGTGCAGCCCTGAATGCCCTCAGAACAACCTAGAGAGAGCTTTTCTCTGCAGTGTGCCTGAATTTAATGCCTGCTTCCTGTAGCAAAGTGCTCCCACCCCTTCACTCTGTGCAGCAGAGGCACATGGAACTGTCAGGTGTGTCCAGCCCCATTTCCCATCACTGGCACAGTGCTTGGAGCAAAGTGCTCCAAGAGCATCTGGAAATTATGGGAAATGGGACAGGAACAGATCCCTGTTATCTTAAAGTCCTAAACCATGTCTGGGAAAGCTCTGGAGGGGTCACTGCACCAGGCAGCCCCACACCTGCAGGCAGAAAGACTCAGCTCACTCTGTCTGTGCCTTCCTCACTGGGGCTGCAAGGGATGTGCAGCTGCAGAGTCTGAGAGGAGGCAGAAATGGTCTGGAAGAGCTCTGAGGTGGGGGATCCTGCGGGCAGGGCAGCCCCATCCCAAGGGAGGAGTGGGGCTGGACCCCTCCTGTGGGACAGCTGCAGAGCAGGAGCCGCCAGAGCCAGCACTGCCAGTGACACCCCAGAGGTTCTGCACGTCTGTTTATCTGTGCTGCTTCCTTGCCACTGAGATGGAAAGCAGCTTTGGACAGAAATTTCAGCCTGTGATGGGAATGTCAGCAGTGTTATGCTCTTTCATATTTTTTTAAAGCCTGGCTTTCTGCAAACTGACATATTTACATGCTTGCTTTATAACATTGGCATGGGATTTATGAAATCACCTTAAAATTAATGTCTATTTCGAAGAAATTTAAATTAAAAATGACCATACCCACATGAGGAATAGGATAGGAAATTTAATTTAAGGGAAAGCTGGGAATGTGTATGTTTCTGTTGCATATATTTCAGACTCTTTCTGTTGCAACCTAATAACATGTGTGAACGAGTGCCTGGTCCGTCCAACTCAGCCTATGGAGGATTGCACTCATAGAAGAAGCTGCTTTGTGATATTAGCAGGAAAGCTTGGAAAATAAGAATTCAATTCTTTTAACAGGGATCCAAATTCATCTGCCCAATGGCCTAGTGCCCAAAAACAGGGGTAAGGAGGGAAAAGAAGGGGCTGCAAACTCCAGGAGAACAGGGTTAACAGCAGGCAAGACATCAATGCCTGTTTTCTTACCTCTGCCAGGTCCAAGCCAGCCACTCTGTGTAATTAAGAGATTTTCATATGCTTTAAGAAACAGCCACAACTTCCTTGCTCAGGATTGGCATAAACTGTTCTGGACCATCATAAAACCAGCATATTCTTATTTTTTTTCAGCACAGGCAGTAGCAGCTGAGCTTTCATGCCCCAGACCAAAGTCCAGAAGCCAGGCTTGGCAATTTGTTTCCTGCACAATATATTTATATAGACAGCTAACCCGTCACTAGTCTGCTGGCAGTTTTGCATTTTCCTTGTAAACTGTTCTTATAAGCTACAACACATCTGGGCATTCTTAATTCTGCCTCTCACTTCATTACCTTTCATAGGAGGCTCTGGATTTACAGCAGAAGAATCAATAGTTTGAAAGTTTTAAAAAGTGCAATATTAAAAATTTAAAAGAAAGCAGGAAATCATAGTCTCCGTTCAGAGAAGTAAAAAAAAAAAAAAAACGCACACAAAAAAAAAACTACCAAACACCCCAGCACAAAAACTTTTTCTTTGGGTAAGGATTGGGGGTCACAATTAGTTATCTTCATACAGAGCAGTTGGGGATTTCTTCTAAAATCTGTGTGTGAACACGCTTGGCTTCTGGAATCCACATTAAAAATATTCAAAGAGTTGAGACACAGCACGGTTTGTTGGCAGCATTTATGCAAAGTGGACTCCAGCAAACAATCTGTTGCTGTTTACAGGACTGGAATGAGGGGTTTGGAAGGGGAATGGGGGGCTGTGGGCAAATCCTGCTGCCCACTGAGGGCAGCAGCCCCAGCCCAAAGGGACTGACTCCAGCAGAGGAGCCATCCCCTGCTGCAGGGTTGCTCTCCCTTGAGGAGATGTAATTGAAATCAGATCTCTGTGCTGCCTTAGGATTCCTCTGGCTGAGCTGGTCTTGGCATTGTTTTCTTTACCATTTTTCCTATTACTGTTTGTACCAATCACCAGAACAAGGCAGCGAGGGACAGGAGAGAAAAGCAGCATGCTGTGAAATTGTTGAAATAATTCAAAGGTTTCCACAGGAAACATCATCTCTAAGTGCTTGAATGCAGCCTCCCAGATATAAATAGAGTACAGGGAAAGAGAAGGAGGGGGTGAAAAGGGAAGGGAGAAAGAGATTTAGTGATATTAAGAGGCTAAAGCAATAGGAGTGATTTGTAAATTATACAGGCTCCATGCCTAGAGGAGCACTGGAGAGGGGAGCAGAGGGAAGATGTCTCAACAGGGCTGTAACCCAGGGCTGTGCTCTGCAGCACCCTCCTTGCTTTGTTTTACAGGTATCCCTAGACCATTTCTGGTTTTGTCCTTGCAGAGATGAAAGTTTGAAAACTAAAAGTTGATTAGAGAATAAACCTGTGCTCGGTTCAAAGAGGATCCTTCAGCACATCCTGAGAGCAGCGTCGATAACGTCCATGTATTTATTGATCAATACCTTTCAGTCATTCATGGAAACATTTTGGTATTAGCAGATGACATTCTTTCAATTCAGTCCATTCAAACTGATAGTAGCTCTACCATTTTACTGTCTACAGCACTATAATAGGCGATGTTTTCATATTTTTAAATGAAAATGTCAACACAATAAGGGACAAAGCCAACTTACTTGCTAAGCCTGGTTTAGTAGGTCAAGTTTCCAAATTAATATTTTGGTTCCTAGATGTGATATATTTGGCTTGTGAAAGTGTACATTTTAGGAATGGTTAAATAATTCTGCATTAAAACTGGTTTTAATGAAAAGATAGCTATTCAGTTAATCAGAATTTCCCAGAAGCAATAGTTAAGCTTTTGAGAGGAAATTTTGGGTTGTTAGAAGAAATGAAACAGCTTTCTGGTTTTGAAACCATAATTTTGGAGGTTTTGTAGTTTGGTTGAGCAAGAAGGAGAAATTCTACACAGAAACATTTTAATGAAGAGTCCTTTTTATTTCCTTATGGCTGCAATTCTGTAATGAGAGAGAGGGGACCTTTCTGCCCTCAGTGCTACTGAGTAGCCAAAAAATCCCCATGCCATCCATGGGAGTAGCTTGCACTTTGGAAATTAGTATTTGATGGTAAACACACAGGTTTGAAGCATTTTCCTGACAAAGTTGCCTTGCAAGAACAGAAATCCCATCTCTCCTCCTGTCTTCAGGAGCCCAGAAATTCCTGGGAGCTCCCAGCAGTGCCCAACTGGCTCTTTGTCTACAAACAAACTTCAGCTTGGCCCCCCTTCCCCATCTCTCTAATCCTTTGCATGAAATCATTACCAGCTACTTGCAATGAGCTTGCCATTCTTCAGCTCACAATTGTTCTCAGCTTCACAGAACAGTTCACCCCTTTTCTGCTTAATCAGAGGCATTAGATTTCAGGTATTCACTGAAATGGAGAAGTTTTGAGGTTTCTAAACATTTCTTTTAATGAATCTTGTGATATTTTTAATGAAGAGGTCATAAATACATATTTTCTTCTTTTCTAAATGTTAATAAAATACAGAAAAAGTAGAAAGGGGTGGGGGAAGCAACTTTCCAAAGATTTTAGTCTGGTGACTGGTTGTCCTTTGTGCATCTGTTCAAGTATTTTGTGGTTTACATTTACGTCTGTATTTGCCCAATTTACAGCTTAAAAAAAAATCAATAGTAATGTTATATTTTCATGAAACCAGCATTTTTAACTGAGATCTCATGGGTAAATTAAATTACATCCAAGATGGGTTATATCCAAGTTGGACTGCAGTTGCAGGCCCTGATCCTACAAATGCTTATGCACATGAATATTCCCCTTTGGTTTATGCTTTGGGCTAGGTCTTGAGAGACCTGGAACCTTGTTCTAGGTCTGCTATAGCCTCCCTCTCCTCAGGTCCCTTATTTGCTCTGAATCTCAGTTATTGCTAAAAAAAAAAAATAAATAGAAAAGATGGACTAATATTGATAGTTGGTTTGATGTTGCATATATTTTTTTATTTCTGTTTATGAGATATCACATTTTCTGGTCATATATGAACTATTAACTCATAATATATACCAAATATATGGAAAAACAGGCCTTGTTTTCTATGCTTGTTCCAGACTCTCCTGAAAAGTATTTAGTCAGTGATAGCAAAGCTCCTATTGAGGATTCACTGATTTTCCTCTTGTTTTTTTTTTCTTTTTTTTTTTGTTTGTTTTGTTTTGTTTTGTTATTTTTTGGGGTTTTTTTGATAGCATGTTGTTTCTATATCCTCCTGCTCCTGGCACAAGCAGACACACCAAAGTAGGCAAGAGCTGGGCTAAACTCTTCCATGCAGGAATCCTCTTTTTAGTCTGTGCTTCTTTAGGGCTGACAGAGCAGAGTTACCACATTACAAACAAATACTGATAATAGGAAATAAATTCCATCACAAAGCTTCAGAGAGGCAAATGTTCCGTCAGCAAGGAGAACCACAGGAGCAGGGGGACAGAAAAGCCATGGTGCAGCGTGAACAAAATTGCCCATGTGGTTGAAAGCTGATCTTAGCTGTAGGCAGTTCTCTAGGCTACAACATAAGGTTGTACATGAAGCCTCGGAGACATTAAATGTGACTTAATGTGTTATTGCATGTCAGCTGGGCTGCTGTGAGCGTGTCAGCTCAGCTCAGCTCCTTCCACACCAGGCTTGGGGCAGCCCTAACACCTTGAGAGCTCACATAGGGATGGCTGCCACAGCTCAGCTTCTTCTGACACGGTCATTTGGGTTTGTTCCTGACATCCTTGTGGTCTGGGGAAGTCTCAGAAGTAGATTGAGGAGAAATGGGGAGAAAGAATGGTGTTTATCCGTGTTTGTTTGCTGCAAAATAGAAGAACAGCTTGTCCAGCCATCCTTTAAAAATATGTTGATGGGGGGGTTGGCTAATGAAAGATGGAAATTTCTTGAGAATGTTGGTTTTGCCACTCACCATAGTGCAGGGGATAGCACTTGCAGAGAGTGAGAAGGGTTCACACTGCAATAGACCCTGTGAGGGCAGGGTAGTAAAAATCCAAATCCCTCAAGAGTTCACAGCCAGCAGCAATTACCCAGCCCAAGGGCCTGAAAAGTTGGAATGAAGCACGTGGATTAACCCTTCACTGGTGAGGAGACCAGCCCAGTGTGTGGCATGCACTGAAACCCTTTAGAATGTTCATTAAGGTTAAAAATTGCAGTTTGCAATTTTTATTGTGGCTGTTCTGTGATTTGACAAACTCTGGCCGCTTTGCCCCGAAGTGGAATTGAAATTCATCAGATCAAGTGTTAGGTTATACCAAATAAATAAAATACATTGAAAACAGAGACTATGAAATTAATTTCTCTATTTTCCCCAGATGTCTTGTAGTACTGCTGCCTGAGACTGAGCTCTGGGAGGTAATACAGCTTATCAGATATTGAACATTAAGTATATGAAATTATATGCTTATAATCTTCACCATACCATTAGACTTGTATGTATATGAAATAACTTCTTTTCTATTTGAAGCCCATGTATCTGATGGATATTTTCCAGTGCATTACATTATTCTTCTTCCTCACCAAACATCAATGACTGCAGGACACAGACCTCCTTCCCAATCAATGTGTGCACGTCCCCTCCTTCAAAAAAGAGAATTATCCTATGGTGTTTAGGTGAAAAAGCAAATGATAGGATCTTAGAGTGGCTGTGGCAAAAAAAGATCCACTGTGATTTATGCGAGGTGCATTGGGAGCTGTCTGATGTGAAGTCAGCAGATGAAGGGCAATGAATAATTCAGCACTAGGATCCGTCACATCATCTCTCTTCCCATGTTATTGCTGTTTTTACGTAATTGCAAAGTGAAAAATAAATTGATGTCATAAAAAAGCTGCATCATTTGTCTGGGAGTACACATAAGAATTAGAGGTGAAGTTCTGCTGCTTTGTGAGCCCTGCATGGTGTTACAGTGTGCAAAATTAAAACTATGTCTTTGTGAACACCTTCTCTAGGGTTAGGTGGGTGATCCATGACAGCTTTTACGTTGGCATTAGTGGCCTGCACTGACAGAGAATGATGTCTCTGAATTGCTCCCTTCAAGCACTCCAGTGCCATTGCCCTTGCTCTAACATGGAGCTGGAATTGTATCACAGGGGAAATTTTGTTTGCCACACTGCAGGCAGAAATAAAGCCAGGGGAAGGGGTCACCTGCCTCAGGGGGGATTTGGAAGGAGAATTTGTGCACAATGCTGTGCTGGCTCACTCTGTGCACCCCAAATAAAGGACTGAACAAAAAGAGTTTAGTCAGTGAGCTCAGTGATTCTGTGCAACTCAGAAAGCTCAGATGCTTATATGGATATGGACACACACATACAGACATCTCGTGCTCTCAGTGTCCTGAATGTTCACAGGAATTCAGCTGTAAAGCCAGTTCAAGGGATGCTTTCCTTGCCTGCAGAGCAGGACAACATTTTGTACTGACCCACAACTTTTATGTTGTATGAAAACCTTGAAATCCCCAAAATTCTCCCATTTAGGAATGGAGTTTAGGAGTTACCCCTTTCAGAGGTAGGTCTGAAAAGCAGAAAATGGACCAGTAGCAAAGAGACAAAAGCTGACAAAATTTCTTGCTTATTTATTCCCCTTTTCTGATGGAGTGCATTATCCATCCCTGTGTTTAAGTATGGCTCATGCTCTGTGCCCTTTTTGCTGCTATTATTTCATTACTAGAAAGAAAAAAAAAAGCCAGCATTGGTATATCTCTGCTTTTTAACCTGAATTGTTACAAAATACGCCCTAACAAGCTCCAGCCTCTGATTCCCCAGTCTCCCTTACAAAGCACAGTCCCTCCTCTGTTCTTGACTTTGTCCTTGCCTCACGTCAGCGAGGCTGATGTGAGCAAATTCTATTTCTTAGGAAAGTTCTGACTCAACAATGTAAGCTTTTCAAAGGAGAATGAATGCAATCTGTGAACTGAATTGGCAATGCAGGCAGATTAGAAGAAATGCTATGCAATACCCAGATCATGCCATTTTAATATCTAAAGATGATTGCTTTTAGGAAGGAGACAATAGCTTTAGCATAGAAGTGACAAAACATATTCTTTTTGCTTTTCCTCTTGGTAAACAAAGTTCTTTCAGAGATGAAATGAAGCTGTATTATGCAACAGTGATGGAAAGGGGCAGATGTGGCATGGGGGCTGTCTCCCAGCTGGTAAGATAATAGGTATTTATCAATGGGAACCAGTGACTGCAGAGACCTTCTCATACCTTTTGTCTTGCAAGGGCTCCATGTTCTTGGAGTTAGGTTGTCAAAACTGAAGGGTTATGTTTTTGTTTTTGGGGTTTTTTTTCATTTGTATTAATTGGTTTCCTTAAAGTCCAGGTCAGCTGGAAAAACCTTCAGTTTTAGGATCAAGCCTTGCTCACAAGCAGTGTTTAAAGGGTGGCTGGTGAGTGGGAAGGGAAGAGAGATGCTGAAAAGGAAATATTGCCACATTCTCCGTAACATGGTGAAGTTTGGCAGAGCTGCAGGAAGGTCGAGCTTTGCAATTTTCTCCCTCTATGATATAACAAATTGCAGGTCCAAGGCAGAAATCACTGCAGTGGAAAGTAACAGGAATTGCTTCCCTAGCTTAAGCAAAACAGGCTCTTATTTTTGTCCAGGATTCATGGAAATTTACTGATAATCGAAACAAAAAACTTGCCCATATGAGCAACCCTACAATACTTCTCCATGGAAATACAGAAGTGTCAAAGCTCTGAAGTAAGAGTTTATAGATTCCAAAGGCACTTTTAAAAAAAAGTAATGCTAAAAAAAATAATAAAAAACACCTTCTGGAAAGTGTCCTTTATAATCTCTTTTTAGAAAAAATGCTTTACCTTCTTGAAAATAAAATAATAATCTCCTCCTGCTCGCCCCCATACCAGCAATCTTGAATATTTCAGGGATTGTAAATAATGAGGACTCGGTTATCTTCATGGAGACAATGATGTTGTTCTTGAAAACACTTAACTGGGGTCTTGGTTTTAAGGAGAACTATTCCTCAGTGCATTATTGCTGTGAATTGTAAGTGCTGAGTTTCCAAGTATTTCCAAGCACATGCTTCACATTAAAGTGTAGGTCTTTTTTTCTAATTTCTCATCCATTAATGGATAAACTCTACTGGGGTTTTGAATGCATAGACATCAGAAAAACACATGGATAATTTGTTTTAGTTTATAAGTAAAGTTTTCCTGAAGTCACTTGCATGTATTTTCTTGGTCAGACAAAAAGCCCCTTGAAATCTATTTTACTGAGTGCATATTTAACTCTAAGGAACTGTATAACCCAAAACAGGATGTAGGTGAAGAGACTTGAATCCAAACCATAGTAGGTGTTGTATTCTTTTTCCTGATACTTAATTTCTAGCAATTCCATGAAAAATTTTGTAGACACTTTCCTGTGGATAACATCATCTTAAGTACACGTTACATGGATTGTGCCCTGGGATCTGAACGGGATAGTGGGAAAAATATTCTGTTTTGCACAAAAAAAAAAAAAAAAAAACCAGGGGGAAGGACACCCACAACAACTCAGCAGTTGTATTCTTGCAAGCTGGATTTGGAAAGCCACCCTGTGTTTGCTATAAAGCCTGCTATAGCTGTATGGGGAGGGTGCTGGGAAAGGGGTGCTGGTGGTTTTCATGTTGTTTTTATGCCTGGATTAGTCCCTGAGAAACATTTTCCATTTGGACAAATAAGTGGAGCAAAGAGCTGGTGAAAACAGGACACCAGTGAGCTTACCTGGCTACTGGTTCCATCTTGGCAGGAATTCCAGGGATAAATAGATGCAATTGCTGATGTTCACAAAAATCTAGCAGGACCAACCATCAGTGATACAGGAGCATATTCATTATACTTTGGTGACATCTGACCAAAACAAGAACAACAGGAGATTGGGCTGAGGCTTTAAACCAGAACTTTATTTCTTCTGTTGCTGTTGTGGTACAGCAACACCACAAATTCTGCAGCCCACGTTGCAGCTTTGAGGCCCCAGCCTCAGTCTCCATGAACAGAATTTTCACTGATCCTTATCTAGACAAGCAGCTTGCTTTGCTGCTGAGATTATAATCTTCTTTAAGAGGGTGATCAGCACAACCCCTGTTTTTTTTTTTTTACCTCCAGCACAAAAATATTCACTAATTAGAAATGTTTCTAGGCAGCTGGCACTGGTGTGCCAGACTAAAGGGAGTTCAGCACTTCTGTGGACAGGAAAGGGAATATCAGTGACACAAGAGTTCGTAGTTTAAGGTTAACATGAGCGCTGCAAGGTTTAGTGTTGTTGTTTTGGTTGGGATGTTGCTAATAAGTACTATTTAGAATATGAATATTTCAAGCAAATTCTCTTCCGAGAAAAAACACACCAAATGACTGGAGCCTTTAATTCAAATCTGCAATGTGGTGTACTAATTAGTCTGTAAAAATTAATTAGTCTAAGGAAAAGTAACATACTCTGGATCAAATTCTTTGGTGACTTCAATGGGAGGTGTGCCTGTATACCTGGGGGTGGTGTTTAGATTGCCCTTTGATCTTCACTTCTGGAGCTCAAGTGCCAAACTGTATTAAAAATTCATTCTAAGAGCCCATTTTTAAAATACAGACAGCCATTCCCAGAGGCAGCTGCATCGAGCCTGTGGCTGGGGGAAGGATGACATTACAAACCTTGCAGAAAGCAGCTTCACAAGGCTGGGGACCTTGACAGTGCTAAAATGCAGTGTCAGACCCTGTAACCCTACTTCTTCCACCAAATAGGCACCTGATTTCTGTTCTCGTGAGAGAAATAAGTGGTGGTGCTTCTTTGTACAGTGGAAACAAAAGGCAGGTCCTGCAAAGAATTGTCCTGTCTTACGTCAGCCTGCAGTGAACATTTGCAGTTAAAGAAAAGAGAAAGTCCCACTGCATACAGGCATCCCAGACTTGTCTCATCCGTGGAGATTATTAGTTGATTTGTTTTTTAATTCCATGCAAATTTTAAACTTCTTTTTCTGTTGTTCTAAGTTATTATTTTTCATCCCCTTCAGCCCCTAAATTTTTCCCCCATCCCCACCCCAAGGATGACAGCCAAGAGTGGCAAATGTGGAATCAGCATTTTGCATGACAGAGCCCTCATGGGGCAGCAAGCCATGGTATGGCAGAGTAGTGATGAGAATGTTTTAACCCAGTTTCCTTTCAGATTAATTCTCAGTTGGGTTTGCAGGTTTTAAATCTCTGATATTAGGCAATTGCCTCCTCTCCCTCAAATGCTGCAATATCCCATTGTTGTATTTCGCAGAACACCAGGAAGAATTACCAAATTGGATATTTATGTAGTGATAAAGATATTTCACTGTATCATCTTAAATACAGCCTATCAATACTTGATGTACAGGCTGTCATCACTTTTGTGGGTAATGCTGTTTCTTCTGGGTAATTCCTGATTTTCAGATGACAGGAAACACACAAAACTCCCCCAGAAATTAAGGGTCAGCTACCCAAGGGTCTTTCTTCCTTTGTCTTTGTCATTTGTCCCCAGTGATGAGGGAAAATGGAACTGGTTGCAGGCTGAAGAGGTTTCTCTGTACTTGTCCTGGTGTCACTCCCTTGCACTGGGAGCTCTGTCCCAAGGAAAGCTTTTTCTTGTAATCTCAGATTTGTGGTCAGGAAGCTCTGAAGAGGTGGAGGACAAAGCTGCCACTACAGCAGGTAGAAAATGATCCATTACCATTTTGTGTGTCTGGTATGGAAAAGTCAGATGGCTAAGACAGATGTGAAAATAAATATATTTTCTCAAGGATTGTAACTGAACCAGTAATGACAGTGCTGTCTGTGAATAAACATTTCACTAATGTGAAAGAACTCCCTTTTTGGCCATACATTTTTCTGGTATATGTATTTTATTTATTTGATAAAATGTGCCTTATTTGCTCATTTTTGGGGTAATGTCATTTGAGCTCATAACTCTCCCCTCTCCTAAGAGTATCAGGTTGGAGTGGTTTGGGTGATGCTCCCATATACCCAGAATCGTGGTTCAAGGGCTTCCCTCTTCTCTTTTGGCAGATAAAGTATTGGATGCTGATCCAACATCTTAGGAGAATGATCCTTTTCTTCCTTCACATATCTCCTCAGCTGCTGAGCAGCTGAAGAGCTGACAGAATTGAATTACATTGCTGCTGCTGCTATTAACAAAGAGTAAAGAGAAACTGTTACATCTGGCTCCACTTCTTTGCCAGAGTCTTCATTTAATTGTTTTCTAATTTGAAGAAAACCACAAATGACAAGATGAAACTGCTAGAAATGTAAATACAAGAGTCAAATTGCTCTTGTCAGATTTCTAGTTCACAAACCGTGGTAATGTGATTCTGCATATCTGACCAACAAATAAGGGTCACAGCCCGTGGATGCTGTTGATTTCTCAGTCGAAATTTGCAGTCTCCTCACTGACAGTCACAAAAATGTTTTAGTTTGAAAGAACATGGAACATGCTGGATTGGAGAAACCAGCCTGACAGCCGCGGATTTCTTCAGTGCATGCTCTAGGACAGCATTCCTTGGCAGTAAATGGGGAATTTAGATGGAGATGGGCTGGAAAAGTTTTCATTATTTATTCTCTGCCGCTTTTATTTTTTCTCTCCCTTCTCCTTTAAGTCAGGTACTGGTGAAACATATTTGAAGAATAAATAAAGTTTCACAGACTATGATATGAAGGGTCATCCAATTTCTAAATGCAGGATCATAAGCCAGTAGTTATGCTGAAAAACTTTTAAAAAATAGTACCATTAGTCAAAGATTTTTCTCTAATAAGTCTGGAAAATGTTTCATTTCACATAAGAAATTCAGAGCAAAGTATTCCTGAACAGACTGTTGGTAAAAAATAAAGTTTATCTTTGGAAAATCCTTATGAAGAGTGAGGTCCACATCAGTTTTAAAATGGTTTGTTATTCAGACATGAGAAATTGTCCTGTTAAAAACCAGAAATGCAAACAAAATCTGCAAGCTAATGTTTCTTTTCCGACTGACGCCTGACACTTAGAAACAGTCACAGTCCCGATCTCCACTGGGCAGGTTTACAAACGGCAAAATCAATCACCACTAAAGGGTTCCCTGGCTCAAAGAAATCCCCAGGTAACGTGAGGACCCTTTATTCCTTTACAGATCCCTGCAGCCTATCATTGCTGGCAGGGGCTGGCAGGGACTGACCCTTTGTGAGGCGTCCCCACTGCAGCTTTGAATGACACAGTTGGCCAAGCGGCTGAAACTCCTCCATGTCCTTTTGAAGCTGCCCCATTGTGAAGCAGAACAAGCTCAGTGGGCTGATCCCTATCTGCTGCACGGGTCAGCTGCCAGGGCACTTGCAAGGACAGCTCGGTGGGGCTGCAATGTCATGTGCGCAGGGTTATCAAAATGCTGCTTTTCCAAGCTGTTGGAGTTGGGGTTGGTTTGGCTCGGAGCTCTCGTGGCGAAGCTGAACATTGCTGGTGATGTGACTGGAACACGGGGCTGTGAGAGAGGAGCACAGCCCTGGGGAGCACAGGGGAGCGCAGCCAACGAGCACCAGTAGAAAGTGCAGCTGTCACGGAAGAGAGAGAAGTTAAAAAGGGAAGGGGGAAAAAAAAGCCTTGACTGTCCCTCAGGGGCAGGGGCTGCTGTCGTTCCAAATGCCGACAGCTTTCCAAACCTAAACCAAAGCTATAAAATATGAAATATAATGAACAAAAGTTGGCACCCACCCATGTGTAGCTGTCAACCTAATAAAAACAAAATTATCTGGCAGCTGGCACTTAGGTGCTGGGAGATGCCAGCTCTGGCCTCCTGCAGAACAGGTCTTGCCTTTGCCTTCTACTTCTGGGTGCTTGCTAGATTTTAAAATGTGCACCAGAGGGTGAAGAGTCATCTCCATGTTTAGGCTGACCTTGAGCATCAAAGTGAGCATCTCTAAACTGTGTGTCCTTCACATTTTCCTGCTTAGAGAGGACAAACAGAAAGGGAGTGTTGGAGGCTGGATGTTACTGTATTTTGGTTCCACTTCCCCCATCATTTATTTGGTAGGCACTAAGCTGCTAAACAGTGAGTGGAGCTGACTTACTTTTGATGGGGACAATTGACAGGTTTGGTGGCACAAAGCTGGCAGAGAACATAACCCCAAATGAGGGCTCTGGATAATTTTCTACAGCAAATCTCAAAAATGAAAACAAGACATTGTGAGAACATTAAAGAGTCATTCAGAGTGGGACTCAAGAGGAAAGGCAGTGACCAGTCTTTCCCTATACCAGTGTTAGGGCATGCATAGATTCTTTCTATATTAATGATTAAATCTGAGCAATCAGAGGGATGAGTAGGTCAAAACAGCTGTTGGTGACAGCCCTCCATCTCCAGCCTTTGAGAGTCAGGGGTTAGATTTGACTGGATTAGGAGTCATCACGTCACAGCTGGTGTGAAGGGGTCTGAAGGACCAGGCACTGATCTGGACTTGATGTTCCACGAGAAGTTGAGGGACATTCGGCATTTCCCTGGACTGGGGCATCTCATGTAGTTTGCTCCAAATCGCATCTCACTGGTGTGGAGGAGCTCTTCAGTGACTGGAGGCAGTGCAGGGTAGGTGGGGATGAGCAAAGGATTCCCTCTGGGGCCTGCACCAGGCTGAAATGTGAGCACAGACAACATCAGGGTCTGCACGACGCTTTAAGCAAAGAAGAATTTTAAGAACAGCGTGTGCCATTTGGGAAGCAATCAGCCTGACACTGCTTTCTAGCCTCACTGGGGAGTCTGGCTCCCCAGCTCTGGCTGAGGCAGACTGCTTTCCAAGGCGACACCAGCAGAGCGAGCTACCATGTGTGGGAGGAATCGTGGCAAACCCGGGCCTTTAATTCCAATGCAATTCTAAGATATTACACCTGCTTTGCGCCCCCACACTCCAGGAATAAATAACTACCTGCAATTGCATTGCAGGCATATTTTTTTTTACATTTTCTCTGAAAACTGTTCTTCATTACAAAGAATCTACCTTGAGCGTGTCTCACTCTTTGCAAATTGCTGGGTGGAATCTCCCGTGAATCTCCCCCTCTGTAGGCTAGGAAGTATTTATTCGTTTTTATGAAGAGTGGCCTCTTGATATTTAGTGGAAGCAGTCCATCCCTCAGGCACCTGACAATCCTGGCAAACAGAGAAGGCTTTTGGTAAATGGCAGTGCCCTGCAGAGTGGAGGGAGCAGTTGGTTACAGACATGTGAGGGCACAGAGTGGAGCTTTTCCATGGCAAGGACAGCCCCTTCGTGGCTGGGTACAGCCTCCTTTGCTTGTCTTGGCTATGCTTTAAGGGCCTTATCAAGGGACTTGTTGTCTTTTATCAAAATAAGTTTTTTCTCAGCTGCTGTGGATTTTTCAACCAAACCCTCCATCTTCCCTGGCACTGAGTGAGTCTGTACCACTCATCCCACACTGGCTGATGGGCTCTGGTGGTGATGGACCAACAGATCTCAAATCAGAAGGCTTAATACTGTGCACATCAGTTGTATATATCATCACAGTAAAAATAAACTAATTCTTCACTGACAGAATTACTGACAGAATTTGAGAGGATCTCCTGGTGTCATTGTGTACTGCAATATTTGCATTCAAGCCTTCCAAGTTACAGGAGTTCTGTAAACAGGCACTTACATATGGAGTGTAAATGTAGTATTTGCACCACTTAATTGGTGGCTGGTCTTCATTTACCTCTGTCTTCACTCTGAGTCAGGATTAAAAACATGAAGGGGATGAATTTCCTCTTGTTCAGGCTTGGTTGTTTATTAAATCTTATCTAAAGTACAGAGAATTCTACAACACTTCTAGGTACCACCTAAAAGCAAGCAAAATAGAGGTGAATTTAGCTAGCTACAAGGTCTCTTAAAGCTAAACAGTCCAATAGAGAAATAACATCTATATTATTTATACTTTTGACCCAAAAACTAAATTCCTGTGACCCTCAGTGTGGCACTAACTGTCCAACCAGAAAGTACTACCTGAAACCATGGAGAAGAAGAAAGAAGAAGGCAGAAAGAAACAACACCCAAAATCCTCCATCTTGTCACATACCTATTAATACATTATAAAAACCTCAAATACAAAATCCTTCACCATGTGAAATTACAAGCTGCTATTCCAACTACACACCCGTGACTTTAACTCCATCACTCAGATTTGGAAAACTTCTCCAGGGTCTCAGGTTAAAAGCAGTATTCTCCAAGGCATCAGTGTCAGAAAGCACAGAAAGCTCAGAACTCCCAGGTTTCTGGGATCCAACATCATAGTGCTCCTCTCTTAAACCTGAAGTAAATATGGCACTCAAAGAGCAGGCAGGAATTACTGCTCCTCTCTCCTCTGAAACACATCCCCCATGTGCACATCCACACAAGCACATGTTATCTAGCTATTTAGGAACATTTGCATGACCCCCAGAGGTCTTCATGGCTGAAAGGAAATTTTCATTACAAATGATCTCTGTGAAGACACAATTTGTCATAGCCAGCCTCCTAATGGTTAGCTGCAATACACGTAAATAGGTGTGCTATGCATTGTTTATTTGGCTCTTATGTGTAATTAAGGTTGTTGTAGAAAGATTTGCTTCCAATTCCCTCTGTCTGTGGGTCTGGGGAATGTCTGCTGAGATCCTGCTTCTTGT
This sequence comes from Cinclus cinclus, assembly GCF_963662255.1. NCBI lineage: Eukaryota > Metazoa > Chordata > Aves > Passeriformes > Cinclidae > Cinclus > Cinclus cinclus. The sequence continues at coordinate 17,277,380 of NC_085059.1, forward strand.
CACTCATTGCAGTGCGGAGGCTCCTGGAGCTTGCGCTTGTGTATCAATTATATATCTTGTGTCAAGATAATAAAGGAGCAAAATGGAAGTGTTTGTACAGCAAACACGAAGATCCAAGTGAAGCTACAAGGTCAGCTAATCTGGGCTTAAACCGTGGATCCTTTGCACTTATTGGAGTTTTAAACAGTAGTCATGTAACTTCTTTCTTCTAACACCTGAGATAACCTTTTTTTTTTTTTTTTTTTTTTTTTGCAAAAGATATGATGCAAACCCCAGTGGAGGAAATTTTGACATGGATATCAGATAAGAAACATTGTCAGTGAGGGTGACCAACAACTAAAACCTGTTCCCATGAGATGTAGGAGACATTGCTCCTGTGAGATGCTGGTCTCATTTCTGCCATTTGAAAAGCTGTGTTCATGTTAAGGTAGTCATCCAGTATCCCAAAAACGTTAGTGGTGAGACAGACAGCACTGGAGTCAGCACAGCCAATCTGTCCTGAGATGCTGAAATAATTGCAGAAGCACCTGATTTTCTCCACAGATTGCTGCAGGAGACTTAAGGAGGAATTTAGAGCGGATAGTTGACTTCTAGAGAGCTGCATTTATATTATGTTGTGCTTTGAATGCAGCCCTGGTTTCCTGGTTGAAATGCCTGGATCACTGCAAACTGTGGAGTGTGCAGTGCAGGACATGAGTCTGGACAACAGCTTGGATAACCTCAATGATCCCTTCTTCCCTTAAAATCTCGGATTTGGGTCAGGGTCTGGACTGCACAGTCTGCACATCCCTTTGAACAAGTCAGAAGTGAGGGAGCAGACCTGTGATGCACAGAGGTGCTGTCTGAAGCTGCAGATGCTTTTCCAGACAGGAGATCTGCATATGGGGAAAGCTCAAACAATAGACCATTCAGGAAGGTCTCTCTGGGACAGCTCATGGGTTGTTTTGCCTGCAGAATCTCCTTTGGAGAAGATATTCTTTCCTCACTTTTGAGAGATTGAGACAGAGTAATGTCACTAAAACAATGCCTCAGAAGGACCTTCTAGGGAGGTTCCTCTTTAGTCCTATTTGAAATGTTAGAAGACCAAATTTTTGTGTGTGTTTTTGTTCTAATGATACATTCTTGCAAGGATTCAATCTGTCATCAGAGGATGTATGAAATTCCCTCTGACAATTATGGGGGTTCCACCCATAGATCAAAAAAAAAAAAAAAAAGAAAGAAAGAGAAAAAAGAAAGAACAGCTCCCTGTCTATCAGCAGCCCCAAGCCCCACATTTGCACTGTGCCAAGGGCTGCACAGCATGGAAGTTGCTGTGACCATTCGCGCCAGAAATTGGGATTGTTGGCTGGAGGGACTCTGCAGATTTTGCACAGGCACCCAGATCAGCACTGGGTGTCGAAGCCCATCGTGCGCAGGCTGTGGGGTGGAACCCGTGCTGCCAGCTCACCCCTGGACGGGGCTCCTGCCTCCTCCTCCTCACCCCCTCCATGTCCAGCTCCAGCCCAGTGGATCCCTGGCTCTGTAGGCACCGGCAGCACTGGGAATGGTTTCCTCTCTCCGGGCTGTGCTCGGTGCCAGAGCTCTTTGGGAGGAAATCATTCCCAGTCAGCCTAATGCCATAACAAGCTCTGCAACAGCTGCAGCAGTGATATGCTGGCAAGCTGTGTTGACCTTTTAAAATGAATAAAGAATGACTATTTCCACAGTACATATAACTCTTGTCCCGAACCCTATCTGTGTGCCCAGACAGCACAGGCATGCTGCTGAATTTGCAAGGAAGCATTTTTTTATTTTAGCCTTTTTTATTTTTTAATGTCAAATTTTATCAAAGCCTGTAAAATTATTTTACAAAGGTTAATCCTCGGAAGTTTAAAGTCAAAATATCCCATTCTAAAAGATGGCAAACAGGCTCTGAGAGGTTAAGGAATTTTGTAGTGATCATACAGAGCACTTGTTAAAGGCATGAGAATAAAACCTGGAACTTTCAGGTCTCAGTTCCCTGTTAATCCCAGCTCCATCCTTTAAAGAAATGTGTAATTGAAGAAACAGGGTGTGTATGCAGTGATCTTTTCCAGAAGTCTGCAGTCTAGAGATTTCCCAAGCCAGAAAATCTGAAATCCAAATCTTGTTTACTGGCCACTTAAAAATCTCCTCCACATGTTTGCCTTTCATCCAACACCTATTGCTGCCTTAGAAGTCGGGATGGAGGTCAAATGTTTGGAGATCTTCACTCCATAGCTAGAAATCTGGCACCATCCCTTGGAGAAGAGAGACTGTACTGGAAAAAAAAAAAATCCCGTTAAAAACAATGTATCATAATTCATTGGAGACTAACTTGTTTTGCTGGGCTCCTGGGCTACCTGTCAGCTCACTTCGAGAGTTTTTGAAGGTCCTCAGACCTTTCACAAATTTTCAAATTAGAAATTTAAAAAATTCATTTCAAATGAGACAATAAAACCAAAACCAACCAAACAAAAAAACACCAAAAAAGAACCTAGACTTTTCATCAGCGAGTTCTCAGCAGCCTCCTTTCTACACCAGTGGCTCTGGTTCAGATATCTGGAAACCCAGCTGATATCTTCTGCTGGGTCAGAACCTTCCTGTATGACCCAAAGAAAAATACACATATGTGTGCCTCAGTTATCCTTGACAAAAAAGGAGACAACAGCCCTTACACTCCTCAAATCATGGCAAAGATAGTGGGATACTCAAATTCTGGAGCCACACAATTGGCCTTGGCTATGGATTGAATTGTAGCTGTTACAGTGATGCAGTAGGAGAAATTCATCTATTGAGCCAAAGCTTAAGAGACACCAAGTTTATGGGAAATATATATATTTCCATTGGTGTGCTTTCATACTACACCCACATTCAAAAACCATTGCTGAAATTGTTACAGCTGCATTGTCAGGAATGTGGATTTAGTGAAACTGCTATTTTCTTGTTGGAAAGAGGGTTAGCTCAGCAAAGTTTTCATCACTACATAGTTTTTGAAATGATCCAGATTTATCCAAATGCTTCCTTTTAATATTTTCCAAATTAAATTTTTTTTCCCTAACTTTTTGGGGGAAAAAGTAACTCAATGCCTACAAAATTAGTCATATTTAAATTAAACATTTTAAAAGTATTTGTGAGAAAATTTTTCACTTGGCCTGTGTGGTGTCTCCCACTCAAAGAAACTGTCATATTGGACTTTCATCTAAGCTCAGGATACAGCTTTTTTTTCTAAAACAAGGACTATCTTCATAGATGAAAAAGAAAAATTCCCACCCAATTTTAATGTGCACAAAAGGCCACAAAAGCTTTTCTTTAAAATGAAGATGTGTTAAAATCAAGGCTGTTGTCAATGAATCATGAAAATGGACTTGCTTGTTGAAGTTTCCATAATTTTCTGGGAAAACTCTGATTTTCTACCTCACTCTGCAGAGGCAAAGAGTGTAGGCTGGAGACATCCTGGTCCATATGGAGAGGAATGTTGAACCCAAGCCAGATGTTTGTAAACGTTAACTTTGAAATGTGGCACAATACCACAAGCTGTCAAGTTGTGTAAAAACTTTAGCAAAGACAAAAACAGAACGTAATATTTACCAGATGAGATTTCTCTGTAATCTTGTTGGAATTTTGGGAGTATCCAACTTTCATGGATTTTGAAATGAGCCCTGTATCATTTTTTTCCCCTTTTCTCTCTCTCTTTTATGAAGAGGGATAAGGGAAAACCCATGCTAATAAAAAGGAAACGTTTTACATGAGCAAACAATGGACTTAGAATGTCCTTGGGCAATTTCAGATGGGTATATATTTTCTTGAAGACTGTATCCCATGAAAGATGCACATTTTTGGCATCATATTTAAAGACTTTTCCTGAAAAAAAAAAATCTATTTCTGGAACAATTTACTAAATTGGTAGTAAGTAGGACAATACCATCGTATTAACAACATTTTTATAATGCCTGAATTATTGCAGTAACATATGTTAGAACAGTGCAAAGCCATCCAACATATTTTACATCTTCTGCCAAAAATAATTCAATTCATCCATATAAAAAAAAGATGAGTAAAATATTTCTACTACTTGAATTAAAGACATACAACTCAATCCAGAAATAAAATACTAACTCAGGCAGACTATGGTGACATATTTTGCTCTCCACTGAGAAAATTCTTATCATCTTTTGCCTTCCTGCTTTGCATTTTTGTGAGCCCCCCATATTTCCACCGCCAGTATTTCTTCATTCCTGTTTTCTACAGCACCAGAATGGGTTAATTAAATGGGATAATTAAAAAACAAAGGCCTGCCTGTAGATGTGATCCCAGGGCTTTTTACACTGCTCACCCAGCCCAAGAGGAGCAGACTCAGCCCAATGAAGAATTGCTGAGACCTCACCTGGGAGCAGGGATGGATTATGAGGACACCATTCCCCACCCAACTGGGACATTGCTGCCTCTGAGCCTCAAATTGAAAGTGTCTGGAGGACAGCAACCAGTTTCTGCCATGCCTCAGCTGGCAGAAGACCAAGCAGGGATTCTGTCCAGCTGGCAGAGTTTTTTGCAGCCACTGGGCTGCTCAGCACCACCCTGGATGGGATTGGCAAGGGCCTCTCTGCACAATCTGGGATTTCTCCAGTGTTTTGACACACCTCCCTGGGACTTGGGTTTGCTGTGAGAGAAATACACAGCATATATGTTGTGGTGGTGAAGAAAACATTTGTTGAAAGAGCGGTTGAATTGGCGCCAGCAGTTCTTTTTCAAAATATCCCTGAGATCCAAAAATAGCAAATGCACAAATCTGCAAAGAATGATGGGTTATTTTGAGGGTTATGTTGGATCCGGTTCCCAGCATCAAGGAAGAGAGAGTAGGGCATTCAGTTGAATTTCTGCTAAAACATGGCTGGGACCAGTGATTTGTATCACTTTATACTCACCGGAGTCATTGAGATTGTTGTTTGTGTTGCTTTGTTTTGCTGTTTGTGCCAACAGCAATTGAATTTAAGGACTTCATTTTCCAGGAAGTCTCCATCCAGCTACTGACTCGGTGTGCTCATCATTTAGTGCCCAAACAATAGAATGTGACTGTACAAATAGTGTCTGTGTGCACAAATCAAGTAATTAGCATGTTAGTTAATTTGCATTGCAAATTGAGTGCCAAACTTTCAGTACTTGGCTCTTGTTAAGGCTATAAGAAAGAGGAAAAGAAAGAAATACAGAAATATTGAGATTTTCTGTTTTGAATGTTGTAAAACACAGCTATTGATATCTATGCAAGTGTATTTAGTTGCAGGGAAAGTCCAGTTTATGGATATATATTCTTACTGATCTTCTTCAGGAAGACAGAGCAAAGTTAGATGGCAAAGTTGGGCATGAGGTAAATATAAGAACAAGTCTGTCTCCAGGTAGTTTATTCAAAATACATAAATTAGATGTCTGAAATAGCCAGATGTACATATGATATGATGACTTTTTCACTTGCCACTGTATTGAACCAAGACTGAGCTACAAAAAGCTTCCCAGCTCCCTCCCCTTCCCCCATCTCCTTGAGCATCAGGATGCTGTGAGATCAGCTAACAGCTCAGGAGTTTTTTCAGTACGTGACTTCAGGCACAAAGATCTCCCTCATTCTGAGTAAACAGTAGCTCCCATTTTCCCCAGTAGCTGCTGGTTGGAAGTTGTGATGAGAGTTCCCACACGGCTACCCCCTCAAGTTCCTGGGTAAGATTTCAGCTGGAATAGTTTCCTCCTGATGGAGCACAGCCCTTTATTTGAATGTTTTTCACTTGATTCCTTTCCGCCCAGTGGGACCTCCACAAGCAAAATTCTTGTGGGACTGCAGCTTGTGTGCCTGGAAAAATGACTATTAACTAAATGATTAGTTAGTCATATGCGATCAACAGGCAGCTCACTTCCCTTATTTTCAGTAAAACAACCCCTGGAAACTCTCTAATTCTAGGAAAGGAATAGGATCATCTTTTGTGGTTGTGCTCAAGGAACAGATTGGATCAAGGTCATGTATCATACTTCAATATCCATAGTCCCAGATATTTTCACAGGGAATTGGGGAATCCCTGATGTCTGCAGATGCTGTCCACTTTCTATGAAGAACACCTGGAGACATCTAAGTCCCAAATAGGTAAAAATGGGCAGAAAACTCAAACCAGAAAGTTCAGCCTCGTTTCTGGAAGCTGTTTCTTTTTAAAGTACTTCATTAGCACTCATTATCCATTCCTGCTGATGGATGGAAGTGTCTGTGTTGTTAATGAGAAGCCAGAGATAAATGTCCAAAATTCCTATGTTTTGAAAGTGGGCATGCTGGCTCGTATGGCTGCTATAGGTACAAAGTTGGAAGAGAAATATTAGAGCTCAGTGAAGATTTGGGTGTTGTTTCCCTTTGAATAAAGGCTTTCATTCGTCTCAAGGTGAGCTAATTCAGGCTGTGCTAAAAGGATGTATAGAAGGACACTGCAGATGGGGAGTGAGGTGGAAGGAATGCTGTACTAATGCCTTTAAAATCACTTTCTACAAAGTAGGTTGTTAATTTAGACTTGTTTTCTTCTTTCTTTCTTCTTTCTTCTTGATATTTTTCAACAGAAGAGTAGGACAGAAGATGCATGAGATGTAATAATTACCCATCAAGACTTGACTTTTAGGAGAAAAAAGGAGAAACAGCAATCTGAAAACAGAAATAGAAGTTGTGAGGAAGGGGAGGAAAATAGGAAATGTAATTCATTTATTCAATGCTGGTATTAAAGGAAAGCCAAGGTTAAAAAGAGTAAAAAAAAAAAAAGTATGTCTTTGCAAAGCTCTAATAGATATGCCAGATCCTCTCTTTTGCTTTTAGCAATTGTGGTGCATATTGTTGGCAGTGGTTCAAAGAAATGAAGTGCTCGTTCCCTGGGAATTGTCTTTCACACAAAAAAAGTAATTAGGGGAATAAAAGAATATGATGTATTAGAAAATGGGAGCCATAACAAACTACCAAGTAAGCTGCCATGGCTAATTCTTCTTAACATTCTTTTAACGGCTCTCAAACTTGTAACTGCATCCCAAACATCTCATATTTTCTATCTCGTCGAAAAATTCCGTATGGCCCATCTGATGAGGGCAGGGATGTCAAACATCTAAGTGCGTATTGTGTGTCCTAGTGACAAATATGTTCCCTTGGTGTAGGAAAAGGGCCAGAAGGTACAAAGGGAGAGAGAGTAATCTATTTATAACTTTTACAATGCCTTGTAAGAGGAGATCTTGGGAACTCTTCTCCTGGGGTGGCTGATTGTGCTCTCTCTGATGTGGACTCTGCTAAGTATGGGTAGGAATCCTATTACTGACCACTACAAAGGACTGTGTGGTTTACTTCAGAATATAAAATTCATATTATGAATGCTGTATGGGGGCGGAGGGGGGCAGGGAAGTAATATTAGCCTTCTGAAGAAGAGGAGACTGTCATGAATAATGCAGGAGTGGCTCTCCGGGAGTCACACAAATAGATCGGATTTAAGATTCCTTTTCCAGTGATAAGGTCAGCCATAGGGATGCTTTACATTTCTGCAGCACTTCCCAGGTACAGGTCTCAAAGCACCACCAAGACTGGAAAGAACCGTGATTTCACAGAACCTGAGAGGCTGGCAAGCGTTAATGGAGAAGATGTGGGGAAAGGAAAGGGCAGAGGAAGAAAAAAGCAGAGCTGCCCACTGAGTTGGCACAGACAGAGCCAGCCCAGCCCAGCTCTGCCTCTGATTTGTGTTGTGTTTGGTCAGGCCTTGTCTCAGTGTGAACTCAAGCGTCCATGAGGGTCTATGGCAGTGACTGTCCCAAATCAAGGGTTTTGAAAAACTCCAGAGAAATTTGATCTGTGAAATCAGTCCCTGGCTCCCGGGGGCTCAGTGTCAGCCCCGGTGATTTCACGTGAGCTGGGTGCTGCTTGCAACATCCCAGACATTTTCATCCATGGCACCCCTTCCCACAGCCTGCTCTGTTCCTGCACAGCCAAGGGCCTCCTGGGAGAGCTGAGATGTTCCAGCTGGGGCAGGTGGGCACCTCGACCCAGGGCAGTGCTGCTGGGCCAGCCCTCCTCCGGCACAATGAGCTTGGGTGAAGCTGCCCACTGACCACAGAGCCAGCTTTGGGCACAGATCCAGTGCTGTCCCCTGTCCTCTCAGGCTGGGTAAAGCAGAAATCTCCCGTGCTCTGCTTCACTGCTGTGTGACTTCCTCTGCTGCCAACGCCTTGGTAGTCAATGCTAGACACAGAAACAGCAACGGCCTGGGAGAAACACGTAACCCTATGGCTCGGTCCCATCAGCTGAGTGCCAGGACTGTGGCAGCTGCTGACACCATATTTCTGCGGGCTTGGGGTAGAGAAACAATTTTTTCATCGCTTTTTATCATAAACTTGAATCAACAGCAGCAACAAGTGGGAGCACATCTTTAGGTCAAAAAATATCCTTGACACAGTCTCTGCTGATACCATCTGCAACAATTCATAACTTAATTTGAACAAATAGAAAGGCATCATCTTCAGACAACTCACTTTCTCCTGTGGAGCTGAGTCTATAAGAAGCAAGACCATTTTACTAAGGAAAAGCATTTAGCCCAGGAGAGAATTGAAAGTAAACACCAGTAATACAACGTGCTTTAGATAAAACAGTATTTTTCTGCCCCTTGATCTCGCTCAGTCTTAAGCCAATTTTGGCAGGTACTGCTGTATTAAGTGGTCAGTCCCCTGTAGTGGTCACACACTGTTTTACTGGAGGTCTGACAGCAGCTATAGGAGAGATAAAATTAACCCTTTGGCTCCAATGGCTCCAATGGATCTTATTGCCCACAACTGGGAACACATCAAGAATTTTTAGCTCTCGGCCTCATGGGGTTAATGGCAATCTGTTGCTGATTTCCCTGGACAATCAGAGTAGCAAACACTGGACTGTTTAATGAGCCCCAGAGGACAATGCTGGCACACAAGGCTGTGAAGATCTGGACAAACCAAGGCAAAGTAAAATGAAAACAAACATGGACGTTTATTTTCCTAACTCACAAGTTGCAAACAAAATTTCATTTAATAAACCATGAAATGCTTCACAGAGTTTCTGTATATTATTGTAGGAGCAGCTGGGCAATGTAAAAGTTACTTTCCCTCATCTTTGTTGTGCTGTCCCATATCCAGCTCTCATCCAAAGAAAGTTGTATTTATTTATGTGTTAATATGTTTATCATTTTATTCCTTACCATGCTTTTCTGAAATGAGTTCGGTTGTGACTTAAGGCATCATCATTTGTAGGGTGTCCAACACAGAGCAAAACCAGGGAATCACTGAGGTTGGAAGGGACATCTGGAGGACTCTGGTACAGCCCCCTTCTTACCCTGCTCCTGCAGAGCCAAGTTAGAAATTACATTAGGTTGCTCATAATAGAGCATGAAGGAAAAGCTTTTTTTTGGCCGTGGAACAGGGCAGATTTTTTGGTCAACTAGAGAGAGAAAAGTTAGCTGATCTTCAGCTTGCTTTTTTATCCCGTATCTGAAACAAACTGGAATTTACATGAATGTTTTCCAGTTATCCTAGGGGAGAAAAATCAGCATGTATTTCCTATATCAGGAAATTATCCCTACTTGAGGAACACATAAAAAAGTGCTGAATTTGAGCGTGTACTTGAGTGCCTACTGTGGTAAACAAGCACATGCTTTGAGTTAATCTCTTACTGAAGCACTTTCCTGATTCAGGATGACATAGTGCTTGTGAACAATTTTTCTTTAGCACATCCTTGATGCATACCTAATGCTTGGTACCTGCTTTTTTACTGATGCCCCCATTTTGTTTTTGCTCCTTGATTGGATGAATGTAAACTAGTGGAAAGGGCAATAAATCAAGAGAGATTTCAAGACAGCGGAAAAAACTCCGTCACTGTAAATCTATGAACTGACATGAGAATTTCTGCATGACTTTTCTGTCTTCCAGCAAACCAGAAATTCTGTCACATTGGTCCAGGGCTTTCACTTGTTCATGTGTTCATAGAACTTGTAGCATTTGGTTAAAGCCAGTTTGTAGCAAGCTGCTGTCCGGAGTGGGTGCAGGTCGCCCAAGTTTTACAAGGTTGCATTGATATATTTGAACAATTATTTACATTCCAACATGATGAGGTTCTTATTTCCCTCAAAACTTCCTTCACTGCCAAACATGCAAGCACATCGACTTAAAACAACACAATTACTATTGTAATTACCCTAAGATTTAAACCCCCCTATTATTTCTAGACTTTTTCACCCAGCATCTCCAAAATTTCCCTACAGGAGAGGATCAATGGGCCCATTTGTATCAGCCCTGTGTGCTTGAGAATATGATACCGATCTAATTGCGTGGTGTCACTGAAACCCATTTCCACACATCTGGGCATATGAGATAGAGCATGAGATAGTCCTGGCCTCCCCTTTTAAACACACACTGATCCCACTGGACTGAGAAATGAAGCAGAAGGGAATTGGTGCTATGTGGCAAACTCAGATAAGCATCAGGAGGCAATAACACCTGCGATTTCATGGGCAATGGCAAATGAATGACCAATTAGCAAGAGGGACAGTGTAATGTGGCACTGTAATTATGCTCATTAATGGCACTGCAGGATTGTATCACCCACTCAGTGGTTTCTGTCTTTTGGAAGGGAGCAGAGCACAGCTGAAATGCAGCAATTGAAGAGGATTTTTAGTAGGGACAGACATAAAAGCAAACTCAGTTCTGGTTTTCAACATTTAAATGATGGAGATTCATGGACTGAAGACCAGTGAAAGGAAACTGTGGTCAGCAGGTGTGAGCTGCTGGTGGTCTGTGGCTCAGAAAAGGGTGGGAGATTCCTGGCTGTTCATGGATATGACCAAGAGCAGCAGAAAAGGACGTGGCTCCTGCTGGCCAAGTGATGGATGTGACAGTGGCAGGCAGAGCTGGCTCAGGGAAGGTCAGCCCCAGCCCTGGCAGCTCTGGTTCCTTTCTCATGTGCAGGGAATGGTCACTTTTGCTGCCTCTCCCTGAAACACCTGGGCAAACCCAAGGGGCAGGTGGCACGAGATGGATGGGTGGTTTAATCAGCTTTGTACACCTGCAGCAGCAGGCTCGGAGCAGGCTTGTCCCTGATCTTTCTGTTCAGTCTGTTTCATTGGAAAATTGTGGTTTTGGGCGACAAGAGGTCTCATCTGTCTGATGCACAGGGATCAAATTATGAGCTGGTGACTCCAGAGACTCTCAGACTGTGTGAAGGAGACCATCAACCTCCACAGTCCTCACTCAGTCCAAACAACAGCAAGAAAACTTTTCTGGCTCCCCATGTTCACCTTTAATTTAATTTTTAAACATTTAGTAAACACAGTTGTAGGGCTTCTCATTAACTTTGGAATCTTATAGTCATAATTTTTGATACACAACATTACTTACCAATTAGCTTCTCTTGTTCGTTTAAATTTCTTCGCTCATATTTTAATGGGAGCTAATGATGCCTTTGTTGACTTATTTAATGTTATGTAAATGTGGCTATAAACTGTGAAGGGTTTAAAGAGCAGCTCTTTTTTTGCTTACTCATCAGTTTTTGGATAATATTTGGCATTCTCACAATCTGCACACATCACCCTGATGAATACAAGTAACTACAAAGGCAAATAATAATAATTTTGTAAGATAAGCAGTGAAAAGTATTCAGTGTAAAATTTGATTTCTTCCCTTTGCTGATGATTACTCTTTCTTTTCTCTTTGTCTTTTCTTTTTTTTTTTTTAATTATTTTAATGGAGCCTAAGAAAACTTTGTGGCCCCTAATGTAATTTATCATGATATTAAGATACTGTTAAACTTAGGTGGATGTTTAGATTCTGCCACACAGGTTGCCAGATCATGAGTACACCTTGTTTAGTTTTGTTTTACAGAACAGAGCCTCTCACATGTGGTTATACAGGGCCTTTTAATTCAACGTAAAAATCCCTTCAAACTGAGATATCAACTCATGTGCATGTGGAAAATACATACAATGAGACACACACATTTGTTGATAAATTTAGTTAACTCTGTGAAAGAATGTATCTTTATAAAAGAATGCATTGATTCTTGCACATGCCTCTGATGTCCAGCCCTCTGGAAAAAGCCATGCAGCTTATTCAATGTCCCCTTTATTCTCTACAGCTCAGGACTGCTTCCCTTTGTCTCCTCTCCACCGTGGCTGCCAAAGGTCAGCCAAAGGGATGCTCAGAAGCCCGGGGAGAAGGGGCAGTGCAGGCTGGATTTGGTTACAGCCACACCATGGCACAGAAAAGCTGCTCCCACTGCTAAAGAGCAGAGGGTGGGGAGCAGGGAGCCTGTGAAAGTCTCTAGCATGGAGTTTGTAACCAATTGAGCCCTGGTTTCTCAAATCTGATGGTACTGCTTTGAAAATGCACTTCAAGCATATCATAGGAAATTTAAATATTTAAATATTCATTTATTCTAATTTTCCTTTTGATAGGTACCAACCACTAGGCATACATTTCAGCAACTATGAAGGTCTACAGCAAACTGTCTATCAACGTGGATTTTAGCACAATTCACTGTAAATTAGGGAATGATTTTCATCTTCTTATCAATGTTTCAGGAGCTCCTTCAGTTCGATATTTAACAATCAGAGGCTGAGAGGGAGAACTTCAAATAACGAATGAACAAGTTTTACCTCCTGTTCCTATCTGTTCTAAAACTTTGTGGGCATGTAGAGCTCTTTCTCTAGAACAGATGGTATTTTTACCAGTGTGGATTTACACAGACAACAGGCACAAAAGTACATTCATCACAAACTCTTAAAAATTCTTCAGGGATTTAACTGGAAAAAATAAAAGCCAAGAGATGTGACATTCAAATGATCTACACATTTTATATGATATGTAAAATTCCAAAATGCAATATTTTGTTGTTGAGGTGTGTCCCACACTGTGTTGTCAAGACTTCAAGTTTCCTACCTTAGTAGTCATCTAATAATGAAAGTAATATTAGTATATTAAGTTTGGCACGTCATAACTGCTAGAGAAACAAATTTAGTGCAGGAGATGTCAGTGACACTGTATTAATGCTCTCTTTGATTACTGATAAATTGTTTCTTGGATTTTTGCTTTCAATTGCTTTTTTCAACAATTGTCAACTCTTTTATATGCATTTTCAAACTTCCATACAGCTTTTTGTTAATGATGTTGTTTTGCTGAGCTTTGAAAACATACTTCACTTTTGACTCAGTATGACAAGCTACAAACATATCTGCATACCCTAATAGCAGAAATGTGGAAATATGTGTGTATTCTTCTCCTTGATTAATTGGTTGGTGTTAGAGGGGTTCAAAAACTCATGACAAAGGCACAGGGGTACTATTGGTGTCACAAGTGTGAAATTTTCCTGCAGAAGGCACAGTGCTTATCCCCATGAGTGATGCCAAATCCTTTCCATCACATCCCAGTGCTACCCATGCCAAACCTGCTGCAAATTCCTAAATCCTCTCTGGCACATCAAAGCTTTCTAAGATGTGTTGTTCAATTTAGGTTCCCCATGAATGCAATATGTTGGCATGAAGTTCAGTTTTGTAATGGTTGGGAACTATGATCTCGTACCATCCATTGTCTTTTATTTGTGTAACAGACACAGAGCCAATTGCTGCATGTCCTGTGTCTGTAGCATAAATCTGCTTTCATTTCTTAGAAGCCCATTGTTTTCTAGGGTCCTTGATTGCTGAAATGTGGCTTTTTGTGGCTGCACCAGTGTCAGGTTCTTCAAGAAGTGCAAAAATATCTGAGCAGACTAATGAAGACTGCAAAACATGAGCGCAGTCTAAAAGGACTGGCACCACAATGAACCATCTATAACTGACATTTCAAATATGTTTCTGTCCCTCTTATTTTGTTTCATAATCCTGAGGTTGGTGAGTGTGTGAAAAGAGTTTCTTTCCTAAAACACTTTTCACTCATAATAAGCAGGTAACAAATTCTGTGAACGTTACTATTTTGATTTCTTGTTCTGAAATCCTGATAAAGGTGAAATAAAGATGTTTAGATGTTAGCTCCCAAGGGATATTTAGCAATCTCAATGTTTACTAGCAGATATTAGAATTACTGTTCCTTGCTCTCTGATTAAATTCATCCTGTCGGTCTCAGCTGCACAGAGGTCCCCTTCATAATATGTAGTCTTGAAAAAAAACCCAGAAATTAGTTCCTCTACATAGTGAGGGGAAGTCAAGTTTATTTAGCCCACAGTAAAAAGTAAAATTATATGGGGCTGTGACTGAACTTGAAGATTTCACAAGGTCCCAGAAGTTTACCTAAATTCAGATCTGTCTCTGGTCTTTCGCTTCTTCTTCAAACTTGATCTAAAGAGTCTTAATCTCAGGAGTCTTCAAAGTAGAGCAGAAAAAACCTTGCAGAATCAAGGTTCTTTTATCAGACTCTTCCTTTTGGGGTTAAAAGTTACGAAAATGACAAATTCACCTGGGAGCTTGGTTGGGAGCTGAGTAGAGCTGTATCACACTTCCCTTCGAGGAGATGGTGAGAGGGTGTGTGCTGACCAGGAGGATGATGACCCAGAAGGTGCAGCACAGATCATAACAAACACAAAATACAGACATGGTTCAGGTTCCTCACTGGGACTTTTGTGTGGAGAAATCTCGTGTGTGCTGTGTATGCACTCTGGTAGCAGGGAGAGAGGGAGAAGGCTGTATTTTCTTGCAGGCAGGTAGAGGTGAGAGTCTTTTGTAATCACACACTCAGAGGAGAGATAAAAAGGGAAAAACGAAATTCACAACTTCTGTCATTACGAAGCCTCTTACCATAGCCTCCTCCTTTACTTTTTCCTTCCTTTATTTATTCTACTTCACCACGAAATTCACCCGTGTAACAATTTACATGAATTAACTTGTGCCACCATTAGCTTCTTGTGCCTCCCCAGAGCTAGAAACATTCTGCGATTTTAAAGCAGAGCTGTGCTCAGAATGCACTAAAAAGCCACTATTTGGGCTTCCTTCTAAACCAGCAAATTGCAGCTGAGATCTGCAGCAGACCAGCACAATGCAGCCCCAGCCCTGCTTACCCTGCTCCATCTGCAGCTGCTGGCAAGTGAAACCAGAGGCCATTAAGAAAGCTAATGCTTAGCCATTTTTGTTGATGGATTCAGCACTAGAACAATATTTTGCAGGGAAGCTGGACAAAAATGCTGTTAGTTCTCATTAGAGATGGAAGAACTTTGTGAAGCTAGAGGTTTTTGCAAATCAATCATATTGCTTTTTAGGTACACAAACCGAGTCTGACTTCACAAACCATTTTTTTTCCCTGTCATTGAATTCTCAGGGGGTTTCCCCCTCCCCACACCACCGATGATTAATAAAAAGGGGGGAAAAAATTCAAATGTTTTTCTATCTCAGAGGAAACCTATTCCTTGTGCTAGCAATAGTAATGCCACCCTTTAAAAGAGTAGACCTTGCAGAAAATAGGATAGGATCTCTCACTGTTGTTTTTCTAAGTTCTGTTTTCCTCAATTATGTTTTTAATTATTTTTATTTTGCTTTGTGATTACCTTCTGTTCCCAGTAGTATGGTAGTCCAGGTCCTCTCCTTTGCACCTATGCTTTCCCCACTCACAAATGAATTTCCCTTTGAGGTTTCCATTTGAATCCAGTTTTCAGTTCCATTTTTTCAAGCAAAATGATTTTGTGCTTTTACTAAATCTTATGGATCGTTAAGCTCCATTGTAATAAGGCCTCCGTGGAAAACACGTATTTTCTTAGGAGCCCATCGTGCTGTTATTGTAGCTGAGTACCCAAGCCTCCAGCACGAGGAAACTCAAGATGCAGAAGGAAGGGGTAAATGCCAGACAGATTTACTGGGGGCTAACAGGCCTTTGGAGCCCATAACACTCCTCATCTTTGCAGTGCTGGCAGCCCCACGCTCCCAGCAGCTCCGCTCTGGCTGCTCGGGCACACGAGCTCAGGGCAGCTGACTGGCCCATGACCAATACATCTGGCACAGGAGTTGCTGGAGCAGAGAAAGTGCAGCAAATGCCTCTTTTCCTCCTCTCACCGAATCCTCCCTTCCAAGTTGGCTGAGCATTTCTCCCCAGAGGGAAACATGCCTGCCCCTGGCACACCGCAGCCTGGCTCCACGCCATGCTCTCGGCATGAGTGCTGCATACCTGACCCAAAAGGTGAGTGTGTGGGCAGGTTGGAGAGGTGGAGAGGGGAGGACCTGTCCTTTTGGGAAGTGGTGAGATTGTGGCCATGCAGAAGAGCCCCTTGTTTTCTTCCATCAGGGAATAATTCTGCCCATCTTGTTGCATAAATCTCATATATTCCGCAAAATCCCTTCTGCATGGCTGCCCCTGGCATACTGATGCAATACATACCCTGTGCTGTGATGGCACTGAGTCCTTGGATGGGGGGTTAGAACATGCTCCAGCTTTGCAAAACATGCCTTTAAATATTTATTCTAAGTGTATCTGTACCATTGTGTGACTAAACCTTCTCCATTATTCACAGCAATAGATCCGCTTATCATAATGACATGCTGTCCTTTGAGCATTAAATACAGCCCTCAAGTTGCTGTTTGAGGGTTTTTTTTCCCCTCATTCTTTTAAAAAATACTGAGCTATAGCAGTCTGTTTCTTACTGAATGAGCTGCTGCTCATAAGTGAGCAATCAGCATTATCTAAATAAATGAAATATTCTTTGGGGCTCAACAAAACGCTTGTTAGGTTGAAACTAATCTGTAGGAAATGAATGGTGTTTGTTGGTCTTTGAGAACACAGAAGAGATTCAAGCTCGTGTTAGTATTTCCAACAGTGCCAACATAAATGTGCAAGTCTCTAAGATACAGAGTCTCTAAGATACAGAGCTTGTTATTGTTATCAGATGAGGGCTGGAGAGAAATGTGGTGTTATGTAATTCAGAATTACTAGTTAACATGGAAATAGGCTGCAGAACACATTCAGAGTCTGGTTTAAATGTACAGTGGGAGCTCTTCAGTGGCAGAAGGAGCAGCCTGGTGAAACAGCGGATCCCAGGATGCTGCCAACTCAAACTGCTCCACCAAAGTTCATGGAAACCACTTGGACTCAGCACCCTTGAAAAATGAGTCCAGAATGTGATTTCCTGAGTGGCTGTTGTGTGTTTTGCACTACTGTGGGCAGGAGCCATTCTCTCAAGGGCTACAAAAAGAGCGTGTTCTTTGATAGCTCACCTGGCTGGCACTGCCACAGCCCCAAAAGCTTGGAGAAAGTTCCACTGCTTTCAAACCTCATAATTTCCCAGGGACCACCATGCAGCTTTATTATAAAAGTTTTGATGGAAAACATGCAACATCTTTCACCCCACCCCAAGGCCCAACTTTGGCTCGTTGAATGTATGTTGGACCACCAATCACCCACAAAGTGTTGAAGAAGGCAGTGAACCTGCTGGCTACACTATCACCTTCTTTCCACCAGCCTGGTGGTTTCTACACTGCTTCAAATTTTATGTTCTGTCTTTCTTTTTATGTCCAAAATACCTCCTTCAGAGTAATGGGCAACTTTGTGTTCCTGGGCATTCAGAGACCAGATTTTTCTTCTAGTTGTAGTGAGAGGAGACATGGTCCAGTGCTATGAGTCAGGGGTTATTCTTGTGTGACAGGTTCCTCCTGGGGGATATTGGCAACTCACTTAGGCTGAAATAAAGGTGTTGGGGAACGTTTGCCAACACCTGCAATTGGTGCCCACTGCAACTGCTCTTCCAAAGAGGAAGGAAGCTGTTTAAATCAGATGTTTAAAGTTACCCTTCTGGAGATGAATCCCATCTTTAGGAATTAAGAGGTGGAAGTTGGAGACCTGGACTTGTTTTTGACCATCTGCTGGGGCGAAAGGAACCATTTTCCTTCGTGTGACTCTGAGCTAAAATATTTCCCGTAACAAACTTTTGGGTACAAAAGCAATTTACAACTTAGAGGGGAAAAGACCTGACATTTTAAAGGCAAACTATCAACGAAAATAAAGTGAAAGGATTATTATGTGCATATGAAGGATGGGGAATAAGTGAGATATTTGTGACATATACAGATTGTTCGTGGAAAATTGATTGCTATGAGTAACATGAAAATTAGCGGCGTACTGCACTTTGGCAAGTTCATGCCTCTGCTTCTATCTTTAGAGCTTACTTTTATAGTGTGGCCATCTCAGTAGTGCCTGAGGTTTCTCCTACTCTCTCTTTTTGAGGATGCTTCTTTTGCACATCTGAAGTGGTGCAATTCCTGGCTCTGGACTCAGAACTGCCCTGAAACCTTATAAAGATTTCCACCACTGTGAAAAACCTGAAAACCCAGTTGGCAGAATTTCCTGAAGACCAAACTGCTGGTGGACCAATGCTCCCTTCTTTGTCCCCAGATCTACAACACTTAAAAATGAACAATGATGTCCTTCAAACGTGCCCTCAAATGGAGGCACCAATGTGCCTTCAAAGCTCTGCAGCCTGAGCTCAGTGTTTATCAACCATCATAAACCAATATTTATCTACCATCAAAGCCAAAGTGAAGCACATCCCTGCCCGCTTTGTTGGGCTTTCAGAAGTGTCATCGTAGCCCCCGACCAGCAGCTCTGCCTTTCCCAGATGTGCTAATTTCCACCATCAGTCTGTCCCGCAAAATAAACACATAGTGTGTTTCTTAAACTGGAAAACCATGCTGGAAAGAGGATTAAAAACCTCAAAGGAGAGAACAGTGAAAAACTGTGATTATTAGGAGGCCCAAGCCAAAGGAAAATAGGGCTGCATTGTCTCTGAAGAGCATGTTTGTGCTAAGAACTTGTAGCACTTTTTAGTTTTGTTTTGCTATCTGCCATTGACTGTCACATTTCACAACTTAAGAAACATGTTATTTCTTTGTTTATTTTGTCAGTCTTAGTCTCTGGAGGGAAATTATATCACTGTTTCAGTGGAATAGATTTAATTTGTTTGTGTCTTGTTGTCTATAGCATCTATCTAACTACTTATCTCTGAAGTTACCTCTCAGTCAAAGGTTTTCTGTTTCGTTCACATTTTAACAGGAGGGAATTTACACTTGATTGCTTTGAACACTTCCTAAGTTTGGTCAGCTATCTATGTATTTATTTTTCTGTTCTAGTGAGGGAAAATGGGAATTTAAAATGTATGGAGCCAGCAGAGGTTTAGCTGTGATTTGTTTCTAATGTAGAGGAAAATTGCCCAAGTAATCTTATCCCATTCATACAACTAATATGGCCATGAGACTCTGATGTGTTGAACAGTAAACACCACACAACTTACCCTTAAGAACTGTGGCTTAAAAGATTTCTTATTTTCCATCACACGCTTCCAGCTTTCGATGAATAAATATCAGGTCCTTGCTTGCACTAACGTCCATGGGAGTTTTCATGGGTTTAAATGAGAGTAATAGAACTTCCTGGTTTATAAGCATATTTTATAAAAATGATAGTTATCATGCATTATGGAGTTAAATGGTAACACTGGGTAGCTATGTGAGAGGGAAAAATTCTGATACAAGCCAGCTACAACAGCCAATTCAGATTGAGAATGTATAAACCCACTATCAAGACTTGGGGAAGGAAGGCCAAGCATACTTCAACAAATGAGGGCTTGATATATGGAATAAATTCTTACTGTGTTTTCTAAAAACCAAAAATTGAGATACCCATGCAGGGAAATGCTCTGACCTGTGTGATACAGGAGACATTTCAGGTGAATGTGGCAATTCGTTTGGGCTTAATAGCCATCAACTGAGTCAGCTCACTCACACCTTCACCAACGTGATCTTTGAGCAAATTTATATATGTGTTCATATAGAGGGAGATGCACACATCAAAACCCAGGACTAAGTGTTGAGAAGATGCAGAAAATGAGGAGGTTTTGACAAGATGAGGGAAAAGAAGAACTGCATGTATCACCTTCCATATGAGACCACAAGAAGTCAAATCTCGTCCCATTGTCATCATTGGTGCAATTTTCACCTGCCACACACTTAAATCTCTTCAATCAAAGTCAGTGTGAAGCACATAGGTTAGGATTGAATCCAGTCTTCACAGAATTTTAGTGACCTTCCTAATCTTTTTTAATCAAAATACCTTGTGACATTTGGCTACAGTATTTCACACCTGACACCAAGCAAATTGTTAAATGGCAATTTAACACATGGTCTTGTAGGAGTTTTTATGGATCAGAACTCATACTTTGCCTCATCCTTTTGCAATGGTGTGAGAAATAAGCAGTTGATTGACCTGGGCCCCTTGAGAAGGGATGAGTTTAGGCACTATCCCCACTGTATTTTATATGGATATTCTGTAAAATTCTTCCCTGAATAAACTAATATTAAATGTTGCTGATTCATCCAATGAAATCTGCACATGGTTTGACTACAAGCCTGTTTCTTATATGCCACTACCTCCTGTGCCACATCCCCAGAATTCCTTTGAATCTCCTCCAGATCCAGTGGCTGTTGAATTTACATTCTTCTCTGGGCTGTTAATGAGTATATTGATTAATACTGGCTCGGGTGTCAATCCCCATGGGAGGCCAATTGATACTTCTCTGTCTTTTGACACAAAGCCATTGATGATAAGTCATTGGCTCCTAGTTGTTGGATAGATTTTTGTCTACCTTATTGTATTATTATGCAGGCTATGCAACTCCAGCTTTCCTATTGAGTTCACGGGTAGAACAAAACTAACAATTTACTAAAAATCCAACTATGTTATGTCTGCCTTAATTGATTAATTTCTCAGTATAATTGGACCTGAGCTTCCCTTCACAGACCTGTACCAGCTATTACATGGTTCCACATAATCTTAGCCATTTCTGCCAGGTTTTGTTTCTATGGAATCATGGGATAATTTAGGGCAGAAGGTCGTCTGGTCCAAGCCCTGGCTCAAAACAAGTTCTATTAGGTCAGATTGGTCAGGGTTGTGTCCAGTCAAGTCTTGAGCACCTCCAGTGGTGTGGCTACACAAGCTCTCTGGGCAGCATGCCCATTTTCCTGCCCTGTAATTCTTTAGATTGGGCATTTCATGGCATTACCACACAGCAAAGCCTGTTCCCCTTTGTCAAAGGCAGCATCTGTGATAAGGACAAAGTTCCTGTTTCAAGTTTTAGTGGACCCACACACACTGGGACGGTAGAATGGACCCAGCAGATCAAAGGACCACTCAGGACATCCCTGCTGTGCACTGAGAGTGCCAGCTTCCTCCTGGACCTGTTGTCTTATCGAGCACACCCAGCACAGCTTACATAAATATTTGCTCACTTTGGAGCAAATACTCCTTATCCAATTATCTTCCTAAGCAATGAGGATGTGGGAAAGGAGCCCCTTCTTAACTCCTCTGACATGATAAACATTCAGCTCCAGTAACTGAGGCCTGGTACAGTCAGAGCCCGTACAGGGGAGGAGTGCTTAAGCAAATTATATCTCAATGGAATCAATAGGACTTTGGCACTTGCTGAATGTTTAAGCACGTGCTCAAGTGTTTACTATTCAGCCCCTCATTTAGCTCCCATTTAATTAAACAGAATCAGATTCTCACAGAAGTAAATCACAGGAGTTTCTCCCAAAGGAGTTTTCTCAGTTTGCAATAATTGAAGACTTGATGTAACATCCCAACTCTACATCTTTTTTTTAAACCTTCAGGTATCTGTCTGTCTGTCTATGTACCTAACCTGTATTATTTTTACTTCCAAAATTATAAACTATTCAAAGGGTAGGTGCTGTCGGAAGCAGCCATGAGGGAAACAGGTTTCCTCAGTTACAAATGAAGTTCTGAGCCTTTGGTAAATGAAATGAAACTTTTTTGATATAATTGTTGTTCGAGTCTAAGCTGATACAAGTATCTGTGCTTCTCCTGGTAGAGGCAAGGATTTCTTTAGAAGTTTAGTGCTTCCACTCCAGATAAAAGCAAGTCATTTGCTGCTTTCATCATGTCACTACTAATTTCCAAACAGTCAAACCTGCTGCTAATTTATTTACTGAACACTGAAGCCCTGTTAGCAGGGGCTGCTACTGAAACTGCTTTCTGGCCTTCGGCTTTTGTTTGTTGACAGCCTGATTTCCCAGTAGGCCATTTCCACCTGTGTTTCTGTTGTTTTTAGTGCATGTCTTTCTTTCTTCTTCCCAGTGAGTGTCTCCCAAATGGCTCCTGAAGGGTTTCTCATCTTCCCTCGCTCTCTCATCCCCTTCTCCCTCCCAGCTGCAAGGACTCTCAGCTCTGCTTTCAGTCATTCTGCAGTTAGTGGTTGTCTACACTGCTGAGCTCCCAAGGGGCACTAATTTTTGTTTCAAGGACAAGATTCAAAAGAGTTTGCTACACACAGGTTGCAGGGTGCACCTTCAGATGTGCCTTCAAATAGACTTTGGAGATTTGAATATATGAGCTTCTGAAAATCAGTTTTTAAATTGCAAGGGAGGCCTATTAAGTGCTGTAAAAAAATTTTTTTTTGCTTTTCTATTTTAAAAGCTGCATTACAAAAAGTGATTTTTTTCCCCCCTTCCTTTCTCCCATGACATTGGGTGGAAATAGAAGTTAGGAGACTGCAATTTCCCTTTAACTTCATGCATATCAAAGGCAGAGAGATGACAGGATAAAATGATTCAGAGAGTGGCCGGCATACTCAGTGTCTGGAGGAGCCAGTGAAGAAAGATATTGAGATGTTTCAGTGGTTTCTTTGCAACAAGTCAGTGTGCTAGGAGCTCTAAGTGTGCAAGAAAGGTTTAAGATGATTTTCATTAACAGAAAAATTCAGAGGCTGCACAGCTCTAAGGATTTATGTCTGAAGATATTATTTTAATTTTTCATTTCTTGATACTCCCTTTATTTCATACATAACTGCTGTTTTACACTTAATTTATCTCAACCCCAGCAATGTGTAAATGTTGCTGAGTTCCATTTTGAGAGCACTCACAGCTACTCACAACTACTGTCTGGTACACTGGGCTTCAAAAATTCTCCTTTGCTTGCGTGTTAAATTCAAGTGGGATTTTGTGTCTCCGTTTTGAAGTCTTGGTTTCTAATAAAGTCCATAAAACTCAATACAACTGCTTATCTTTTGGCTTAAGCTTGGAACTTCAGACTGGGGAGTCTTCTGGTTAAAACTGGTGGGCATTTGGTTTCTCAAACTGGATGTTCATGTGTGGTCAGTACTTCCAATGTTTTTTTTCTACTTTGTCTCAGTTTCTCCCTTTCAAAACAGAGGTGGTAAGAGTGTCCTGCCCCAAACAGGCACTGGAACTGTTCAGAAACAAATAGCGGTGGGAGAATTTTCAAAACATCCCTAGAGCAAAGTTCAGGGAGTGCAGCTCTGATGCCCAGTGCTGTTCCTGGAGGCCACCCCTGCACACACACCCAGAGGCTCAGCACTGCAGCTATAATCTACTGACCTTGAATGAGTCTCTTAGCTGCTGTGTCTCTCCATTTCCCAATAATATTGCAATAAGACTAATATTTACTTTCCTCACAGCCACATAGTAGTCAGAATGAATTAATGTTTATAAAGGACTTGGGAGTCCTTGGATGAATGGTCCCATAGAAGTGCTAAGCAGAGCGTGCATTGTCATTTCCTTGTAGATAAATACATATCATTTACATGGCTGTACAGAGCTGTTCACACAAGCATATGCAATGTCTCATCTCAGTGCACTCAGGGTAGCACAGGATATAGGAACAAACCCAACAGTCCTTGACAATTCATGTCATTTTGCTCTGAAACGAGTATATTTTCTGTGAGAACAGAGCTTATCATGTAATCTCCAATGAAAGTTATGTTCTGCCTTTTTACAGTTGCCATGATGCAAATGTCATTTGTACTCTCCTTCTTTATGAAAGTTAACAGTTATTTAAGAGATCAAAGTTAATTATCACTAAGGAGATCATTTTTACCTATCAACCCACTTTTGTAACCCCACTATCACAAGTAGAAGCTTTATGCTAATCAGTTTTCTAATTTCCATAAATTACTGATAGAATTACTTTTTTTTTTTCCTGCATGAAAGTAGATCTGTTGGTGAAAGCTCTTGAGAGGTAAAAAGACAGAGAGAAAATGAGGTAAGGTGCATTTACAAGAGTTTACCAGCTGAAGGTGGTACCAAGAAAATAAAATCCAAATCATTAGTTTCATCACACCACAAAACTTGTAGATGCTGCAGCTTCCCTGCACTGCAGAGATCTGACGCACACACATTGTTTCAATTTAACATGGTGATAGAATGGAAGGGAACGTGAGGATCACTGTGTGACCCTATTACATGTGAAGTGTCTCTATTAGAGCTGCAGAGACAGCATGCCAGAGGAGCTGAAATGTGTTGATAGAAACAAACAGATATACCTGTTTAAAAGCAGCAGTCAGAGACTCTGCAGCGTGATCCGAGCATGTTCTGCTGGAGAGGGCAAAATACTCTATCCTAAGGGAAGAGGATATTAAGAAAGAAACCCTTTCCACTCCATCACAGCCCTTTCTGTGCAGTGAGCTTGCCAAATGGAAGCTGCTGCTGCTGCTGCTGTGGAAGTTGTTACTGCTGTGACTGACAGCTGCTGCAAAATAACCTCAGCTACAGCATGGAAGGAACAATAAGAACTCAAAATGAAACAGATGTGGATATTTTGGGTATCACTTGGTCTAAAAGTTGAGTAAAATAATTGCTTAGTAATTAACAAGCTTACTGCTATGCTGCTGCAGCCTTTTAGACAAATGCTGAACATAAACTAAATCATCTCCAAGACAGAGTCTGCAACCTAAAGTTGTATCCATGCCTCACCCGAACGACTCCACACTTGTGGAGCTTTATTTGGAGCTGGCAACAGAGCAGGTCATCTTCCAGTGGGCATCAGCAGATTTCTGCTTGACCACCACTCAGTAGAATAAGGAGGCACCTGCGTTGTCATTTTGATCACATTGAAGTCCCAGTGTCTCCTGTCCTTGCCTCTGTACCCGTGGCAGACCCTGCAGCAGTGTTTTTAACCAAGCTGAGGAGTCCAGCTCTTGGTCTGCCAGGTGCCTGAAGCACTTTTCCTTGCCCAGGAAGGAACAAGGCAAAGCCCAGGGAGCCCAGTGGCATGGCCAGTGCCACATCCCCTCTCCCTGCCACAGGCACCCCACGTCCCCCAGGGCACTGTCTGGGCAGCCCCACAACCCCAACAGGCTCCAGAGATAAATGCAAGGGACCCCTGAAAGCACCCCAGGAGCAGGCAGCCACAAAGGAGTGCGGAAGGACCTGAGCTTCCCCCTGGCTGTGAGGTTTTGTGTCACTGCTTCGAGAAAAGCAACACAAAACTGTATTCTCTCCTGATTTTTTATTCCTCGACCTTCACCTCTCCATCATGCATGCACCTATTTCTCTTCAAACGCAGGAGCCGCCCCATTGAAGTCAGCAGGACTCTCTTGGTGCTTCAAGCCAAGCATGCATATGCCTGGATCCAGTTGATATTTACAGAAGGCTCCTTTTGAATTGGCTTTTGATTATACCACCTGTGTCAGAGGGTTGTTCCTTATTGCATTTGTGGACAGCAGGATCAGCGTGACTTGTTTCCACGTGAGGAAGATGGCAAAAGATTGCAAATATAACCTTTAACATTACAGGCCTTTTTTAACTGTCATGTACTGCACTGAATGGTGTATTTGTGGTTGAAAGGGAACATAAACTATGATGCAGAACACTAAAGGATTGAGAAAATGTAACCTTTGAGCGGGTGGTTTGGGTTTTATTATCCCATTTATTTATTCTGCTGGATATCTGTAGGATAATATGATCAATGAGTTGGAATCCTTCTTGTTTCTACCAACAACAAATCAAACCATTAATAGGCCAATAAAACCCTGGGATTTGGAGAGAGGGGAGGAGGGGAAGTAATTGCATTGTTCTGATGCTAACGAGGCACATCTATCTTGAAATAACTGATTAAAGCTGGTGTTGACACAAGGCCTTTGCACAAAAGAAGCTCAGAACAAGGTGTGTAGTGCAGGGTACTGCTGGGTCCCCATTGGCAGCTCTGTGTTTTCTGCATGTGCTGGGGATGTGGGAAGCACCTTCCTGGGGGGAATTCATCCTGCTTAACCCTCTCTGTGCACCACAGGGACAGGCTGGCAGTGCAGTGGGACAGGAGCACGAAGGGTTCACGGGCCATGATGTGTGGCTGATAAATAGTTCCACAGCTGTGTGATTGCATAATGATAGCCACATTCATTCACCTGCCTATCAAAAGCAATGCATTAAAGTTTAAGCTCTCTTCCCCTGGGTCCATGGAGAGACATTTGAGTGTTAGCTTATATTCTTTAACATTCCTCCTAGCAGTGGGCTAAGTGCAGTGGGGTTAAACAGAGTCCCTTTTGCTTAGTAACCCATTAGCTAATGGGTGTGTAAGCCCATCAATTTACTGTTTATTCCCTAACCCCATTAGGGTACACCTGCTGTGCATAAAAAATACACCTGACAAATCAGAGTGATAGTTGAAATAAAATAAATATCAAGTGTTGTTATAGCTGATCCATAGTGTTGAAGGCAGAAAGGGCATAACAGTGATTTGTGATGGCAGAACAAAATAGCTCGTGCTGGCTCATGGTAGCTCGAGCAGGTTGATATAAATCCCCCTGCGATCACCTGTAGGCTCCAGAACTCTTTCCCCAGCCCCACAGGCCCCTCCAGAGGGCTGGAGTTCACCTTCAAACACCATCTCCAAGCGCCTTCTGCAGAGCCACAGCGCTGCTAAGTGATAAATTAATTATTTGGGGGAGGGAGGGTGAGAGCTCACAGGCTGCTCTCCTGCAAAGGCAGCCAGAAGCTTCAAATCTGTCTCTGTTACCGGGCCATTTGTTTTGTCACTTCATGGGCTTTATTTATTTATTTATCTTGCAGCTCGCCCTGTGATTAAAACTGTTGAAACAGCTGTTAGCTGGTAGCAACTTTCCTGGTGCTGTTCCCTGCTGTCAGTCAGGGGCTGTGGCAGTGATGGGAGCTGCCCTGAGCTGCCCCTTTGGGTCAGGGGCAGGAGCATTCTCAGCCACCCCCGTCCCCATCCCCACAGGTCTGCAGCACCAGGAAAACCTCCTGGAAATGAACCTGGGGAACTTGCTGACAAAAAAGTGTTACCGAAATGAAGGTATTATCACAAAATGGATTAAAACAGGGCTTTAATTTTTTTTAAAAAGAGCACCATCACCACTGACTGGGGACGCTGATGACAGTGAGGTGAGCAAGGTAGCTCAAGATGGTCAATCCAGTGTGGAAAATTCCCTGGGGCATGTGAATGGGCTTTGTACAAGCCAGGATTGGTCTTTATGGAGAGGAGCTGGATGCCCTCTGCCATCAGGGTGCTGAGCAGCCAGGCCAGGGAGGGCAGGTGGAGAACACGCAGGCAGAGGTTTATTAACATGGAGGATAGCAGAGGATGGAGAAGCCTTGCAATCTCTATGATGGGAAAATATGCCTGAGAAGCCTCTTGGGCTGAGGAAAGCTGAGGACCAGGTCTGGACACACGGTGTAACCTCAGGTGTGCAGGAGGCCATGACCACAAACACTCGTGCAGTTGAAGAAAACCATTGCACAGACTTTCTGCAGTCCCTCAGGCACCTCAGGGCTGGCAGTGCTGGCTGGATCAGGGCCACTCATGGCTGCTAAACCCACAGCTGAGCAAGCTGAAAAACTCAACCTGTAGTTTGAAACAAAAAGAGGGTGAGTGAGAAAGAGAGACCAGGTCAGCCTAGCCCTGCAGTGGAGCCAGTGAATTGCCAAAACTCTCAGGATGTGTTACGGTGATGGGGAGAGGGTTTGGGAATCTGGCTTGGGTTGCCTGAACTGGATTGCAAGTGCTGCTGATGCACCGAGGAGCAGTGATAAAATGAACAAAGCAAGTCATTGCTCTTGGCTTGCATTATCCACAGGCTTTGGCATTTTCCAGCCGAGTGCCTGCCTCTGCCTTCCTGGCCCACTGCTGCTTTTACTTTTACATCACAACTGTCGAGGAGTGTATCATTCATAACATCCCTATCACAGAGAGATTCCTTTTTAAATGCTTGGGGAGATGGAGGGCTACAAACCCTGGGAAATCAGCTATACCTAATATATTATGTAGAAGTTCTGTAATCATTATTGAACTAAAGTGCATTGAGTAAGTGGATAAAATCAGTCCCACTGTAGCATAAGTCTCCAGAGATCACAGATAAAAATGCCTCGCACTTAAGCAGAAAAAGGTAACAAAATATTTCCAGTCCCAGCAACAGCATTTTCCCCTCTATATAAATAGGGAACCCTCAGGAGAAGGCAATGATGCAGCAGAGGTTGAAGGCAAAGTTAATGGTGGCGAGGTGGGGGAGCGAGGCAGTGCCTGGGGCAGGCTGGGTGAGCAATGTGAGCAAAGCTCCATGGAAAAGAGGCAGAAGACAGAGCCCTCCTGGCAGGGAGACAGTGGGCAGGACCCTGCAAAGCTGGGGGGCACAGTGTGGGGCTGGCAAGGAGTGGGAATGGAATTTTTGTGCTCCCTCAATTTTTATCTGCACTATCACCTCGGGCCTTGCTTCTCGTGGATCTCAGAGTTTCCCACCTGAACACACGTGGGCAGAAACAGCTGTATTTTTGTGCTAAGGTTTGGTCTGAGCTGCTGCCCCCTTACAGGGAACCACGGAGGTATCCCCAGTGGTGAATTTATCCTGAGTTATTCTCAACCAGATAGCTGAGCCCCTTGAGAGCTTGTACAGACCTACCAGCATCATCAGTCCTTCCCTTTATTATGCCAAGAGCTGCCAGGCTGCAGTGAATCACCACAGCATGGTGAGATCTGTTGCAAACCTGCTAAATTTTTGTATGGGCTCACAGTACAAGGTACATTTTAACATGGGTAAATGGGGGAAAATTAGGGATTCATATTATTTAACAAAAAAAAAAAAAAAGGGAATAATTTCATTCCCTTGTACAAAGCAGAGTTAAATTGGACTGGCCCATAAAGAACAGAATTTATGATATGTTTCAGGAAAGCATTAAATTATCATCTAAATAATTTTTTTTCGAGTCCTGCAAATGTACATACACATTTTGGGCTTTTCATTGAATACAAAGAGGAAATATATGTGTTAGGCCACTGTATGTGCTATTCCTGTTGTAGGCCCACACAAAAAAAAGCCACCTGGAGCTGCAGTCCCTGCGGTTAGGCTGCGACCTGAGTAGTCCTTGGCATTCGTGTCCTGGAATTACTTTAATAAAGTTTTCCAAGATGTGTGCTCTTTCTCATGGCCTGCCAATCATGTTGGAGCAGTGCCATAAGCTCTGGTCTAGCTCTATCCTCAAGGGCACCAAGGGGAGGAAGAGTGAGGAGGGCTGTGGAGTTGGAATTATTACTTATTTATCTAAAGTATTGACCTGACCTCCCCTACTGAAATATCAGCATTAGATGCTGGGGAAAAGGGATGCCAGAGCCAGCACCTGCTGGGAAGTAGAGGAAACAGAGATGTCAAATGGGGCTCAAATCAGCCATTGTTTCATTGACACAATGGTGCTGGGGCAGGCAGGAGGTGGCAAATGACAGGAAGGAGTGACTATAGCTGGTGAGTGGACAAGGAGGCAGTGACCAGCTGGCCAAGAGTCTCAAGGAATTCAGTGTCAGGTGTTCAGCATCTCTGAGATGTGACCTTATTGTATTTATGGGCTTGAAATGTTCACTTTTAAGATTTGCACATTTTCATTACTACAATGAAAATTGTGTTTGTGAAGGGAGAAGAAGCGAGTAGCAAGTGATGCTTCTGCAGAAGGGGAAATGTGGTTTTTGATAAAGCACTTCCTAAAACTTCTGTCCTGTCTGTGGAATTGAAGGAGTCTGGAGCTGAGCTGGGGGTCAGGGACTCTGTGGGAGGCTGCATCCCATCTGTAGCACAGCAGCACAATGTGAGTATTTGTGAGAAGACTGGGGAGCAAGGGGCAGTAAACAGGAAGGAGCTCAGGAAATCAAGTGAGTAACTTCAAATGTGTCTTCAGCTGCCTCGTGCAATGAAAGAAGATACAGGGGCTGTGGTGCTAAGCAGAGTTACATGAATGATTACACAACACAGCTGTGGCAAGAGCCTGGAGACACTCTAAAGGGAATAAGCAGACACACAGACAAGGCCAGGGAACTAACAGTGAAGGCACCTCATCTTGCCAAGTTTTCGTTAATAAAAAGTTAGAGATGTGCCCACACAAAATTACAGCCAATCCCACTGCCAGGGGCAGACTATTCAGTTAAAATGACTTCTACAGTGGCTAAAAAATGAAAGAAGCCACTAGGTTAGGGGGTAACAATAAATCATGTCATTAAGCACCTTATGTCACATTTCCCTGTGTGTTGACAGATGACAGTCCCCTCCCTTTGGGCGCACCATCATGGGCCAGGTGTCTCACTCAGCCACACCTGGATGTGCACCCTGCACCTGGTTCTCATGCTTTGGGTTTCAGAGGGTTTTCTTCTGGCACCAGAATCTCTATTCCAGTCCTGCACCCCAGCTGAGCTCAGTTTGGACTGTCAGAACACCACTGGGGCTGACCAGCAGACACCCCAACATCTGAGCTTAGCAGCCTCCTGCCATCCTAACCCCCCTTTCTTGTTAAATGTGGCTCGATTTAAATTTCTAACAAATCCATTGTTGCTGGAACCAAAAGGTTGAAACAGAGCTCTTGTTCTGCTGTGCCTTTTACAGGTTATACTACATCCTGAATGTAATCCCTCAGCCTGCTTTTCAGATACACTGACCCAACATCCTTGCAGTGAGTTGAGCACTCACACAGTTCTTGGCTGCGGTGAGAGCTGCCAATATTCACACCATTTGAAAGAGAACCAGGTGAATTATCTCAGACAGAAAAAACAGATCTCTTGTGCTGACAGAATAAACACATTTGTGGTCTGACTTTGCCAACATCTCTCCTTCTCTAACAACTACTGGAGTGGATCTGCTCACATTTAAGAGATATCCAACACTTCACGTTACAGAAACCACTTCCAGCTGCTTATGTTTTAGCGACTTAATTTTTTAAAAGTAAATTTTAATTTAAACTAGAACACCCAGCATTCCTATTCCTTCCTGAGAGCCTTGCATTAGGCCAGGTGTTTTCTCTGTATGATGGAGAAATTAAGTGCCCTCCAGTCCTCTGCAGCCAGAGGGGTACAGAGTGAAACAGAATGCCTAGAACCGATCTAGCAGCTGATGGATTTGTCATTTAGGAAGAGTAAAAGAATGGAAATCCTTTGTGGAGTTTCCTTCATGGTCAAGGAGCTCAGCACAGGTAGATGCAGACCTTGGAGCTGGCTTTGAACAGTCACTGACACCTGGATGTGGTGTCATGGATTTAAATAACACCAAGCTGAAAGCTCCCAACTCCCTGGGTCTCTGGCACGGGGTAGGATGTGCCTGGTGCTCCATGACCACTGTGTTTAGAGAGAGGCAGCTCTTGCAACTGAGCACCTAAAGCCCAATATGCCTGAAATCCACTAGAAGAAATATGGTGGTCCTTCTGGTAAGCAATGAGCTGAAACAATGGAAATAATAAGATTAACAGGATGAACTTTCAGCATTCTGAGTGAGGATCCTTTGAAATCCATTAGAGACAGAGGGAAAGGCATTTCAGTGCACCAGCATTCACCACCTTTCACTGTGTAATTCCATGAATTTCTGTCTCTCCTTAGTTTCAGGAAGACAATCCAGTAGCCTCTGGCTTCTATATTATTTTTTTCTCATCTACTGACTAGCAGAGGCAGAAAAATAAACACACAACTAGGAGCTGTATTCACAGACAGGAAGTAACTTTAATTAAATATTGTGAAAGTTGAAAAGTTTTTACAGCTTGAATTTCTGCAAAAAAATTATAACAATCTCTACAGTAGTTAGTTTCTCTAACAATAGAACTGTACAGTGTGTGTGTCTATTCAAAAAGATTTAGATAAGAAGGTGAAAGGTTAGTAGTTTCAGAGATGACTTCATTTTAGCTGCATCCTAGTACAACTGTGAGGAAACAGGCATTACTTTATGCAATCCAGTCATTGTGAAGCTTCACCTTGTTCAAACTGAAATCTGAATGTTTCCACTTAAAGCCATATTCTGTAAACAGCTGCATCTTTTACTTCGTAAAAGACAAAGGGTGGTGCAGGGGAGATTTTTGATAAATTCCCATTCATCAGATCACAATAAATAGCTGCAAAAAAAATGGAATTATGCACATTGTCAAAGGCTCTTTGGACACTGGAGTAGAGACTACAAATGTGGCTAAAGTGGTGTCAGAACTGCTAGGACTGGGTGGAGCTCTACAAGAGTAATCAATGGTGTCACTGGACAAAATATGGCTTTAAATTTGATTACATTGTCGTGCTGTTGCTTATTATGTGAATTAGAATAATTGCTTGGAATACAGAGAAGCAATAAACTGATGTCTCTCACATTTTTTCCAGTTTTCTCTTCTTTTATTTTCTCACCATGAAAAAAAAAAAAATCCTGTTTTTCTTTCCCTTCCCCCCAAAGATCACACCGTGACATTCTAGTGAAAACCATTGCAAAATTCATACAGGAAGCATGCACAGTTGCAGCATCGTTGTAAATGATTTCTTGCTCGACTAGAAAAAAGTTATATTGTTTTAAGGTAACAAAACAGTTCTTTTGTGCTTTTCAATTCCTTTTTTTTTTTTCTTAGAATGTTAGTGATGATTGACAGTTCTGGTGCACAGTACAATGTACAAGTGAAATGAATATGATTTGCATTGTTAAGGCATCCAATCTGCTGGTTTATATTTATGTGAAAGACAGAGAAATATACAAGCAGACTTAAGAAAGAAAGTATTTTCATTGAGTTCTATGAAGTTTCTCCCCATATTTAATGCACAAAAATGCGTCACTCCAAAGAGGAGAAATCCCATGCATATTAATAGAGTAAAACAGCATTAGTTTTTGTTAAGCCTCAAAAGCAAAGGATACATTTTTTTTTTAAATCTACATAACTAAATGCTACAAGAATAATATGCTACTTTTTGCCATATATTGGAAAAAACTTCTTAACTTACAAATAATACAAAAATAGACAATGGCTTTTGGGTGGAAATTAAAAAAAAATGGAAGCATGGTTTTAAACAATACTAAAAAAAAAAAAATCAACCCTATAAATGAAATGTATTAAAATCACATTTAAACAGCTAATACAACGGTGAATGACCAAACAAATCAGCACTTTTCACATAGCAAACATACACAATAAAATAAACTTGTAGGGGACAAAAAGCAATGTACAAATTCCAAAGATAAATACATTATTTATATGGATATTTTACAAAATCCCCCGTAAAACAAACAAACAAAAAACAGAAACAAAAAGCATTTTTTTCTTTAATTAATTTGCAAGTATGTGCAAGCTAAAGGTAGTGAGCTCTTTTTGCAAAATATGCAGTAAAATTCTTTTTTTTTTTTTTGTGATATTGAAAAACTGTCTTAAGACATTAAAATGTATAAATAGAACAACAACTTTGGCAAAAAATCACAAAAAATCTACAGTATTTATAACTACATACAAAACACAACAGCAAAGAAAAAATATCAGGTAATGCATCTTCAGAGCTTTGCTGCCTCTTTGACTAATAATTTTTAAGAACACTTTCCAGATAATGATAGAAAATTTTTTTTTTGTCGTAAAACAGAAGCAATGGTTTTGATTTGAAACCCCCAAACTCATGTTTCACTACTCAAAAGCAGTTCCCTGTCCCGGATAGAGCATGGTACAAACTGGGAGGGTCGACTGATACAGGAACGATGCCAGTGGGAGCTTGGCCAGCAGAGATTTTGGGAGAGGAGGGAGCAAACCCTGCCTGGGGCTGTGCCCATCCTGCCCCAGCAGAGCCAGCAGGACAGGGGGGCCAGGCTGGAAACCCCCAGGGTTTGGAAATCCCAAAGGGCAGAGCCCAGGTGAGGCTGTGCTTGGGGAAGGGGAGGGTTTGGAGAGGCTGAGATATCACCCAAAAAAAGAGGGGGCCGTGCTCACCTCCTGCTGCAGGGCTGGCATTGCATCTGCAGGCACTGGGTTTGCACTTCCAGAGGAAATATTTCTGATGTTTCCATCCTTACTTTCCTTCCACCAGCTTTTTGACATGAAAAGTTGGACCTTAAGGTCCCCTTTCCAGCCTGGTGTTCTGGGATGAACTTTTCCTGTTCTGTTATTTACACATTTTTTCAGCTTGATATTAAACACAGAGGTTACTAATCCCACCCTTCAACCCTGCTCCCATAATCAAAAAATATCAGCTTTCTAGGGAGTGATATCCATTTAATCAGAACATTAAAAATGTGTCATATCAGCTAGTCACCACTGGATAAGAAACATATATGAGCCGACCCTTAATTCAATGGCCATAATTCTTCTATGAAAAACTAACTGGCACTTCTATTCTGTCCCATACAGACTTGTATGTAAATGACACCACTTTATTCTTCTTTACACAGCTTTTAAAAAAAAATAAATTCATAAATTAAAAATGTGGAGTTCCATCTCTAGTGTCCCTTGTGTAATTGTATGATTTATAAAAGACAAATGGTGTTGAGTTAAATCAAGCCTTAGAAAAAAAAATAAAGCACAAAAAAACAGAAGGAAACAAAAGCAAGCCCCCACCGCCTCCCACCCCCCACCAAAAAAAAAAAAAAGTGGATTTTTTTTAATCAACATACAATAAATATATCTCCCAGGTATTTGGGATGGACAACTCGAATCAACACCTTGCATTTGTGGATTGTTAATTTCAGTATTTGCAAGGATGGTGATTTTTGTTTTGTTTAAAAATCTGCAGTTATTGTAAGATCCTTCTTTATTTCTTTTTTATTTTTAAAAAGGCCTGAGTAAAAAGTTCCACTCTGGGACTTGTATCAGATTCTCTCTGAAGCAGAATTCAACCTCTTCATTAATAAAATTCTTCAAGGCAATTCTTTCACATGGGGGGAACAATCATGCCAGATATAGCTGTTGGAAGGAAAGGGAGTGGGGAGAGAAAGAGAGGGAGAAGTTAATTTTCTGCATTATTAAGCAACTTTTAAAATCCTCAGAGCTTTAAACATTTACTAGTAATGTAGTCAGATGTACTTTGAGTTCAATTTATATATATCACTCATAAGAGACAACTATGTACACAAAAATCATGAGAAGTTTCCTTCTGACTGGAAAATGATTCAAATTGCAGGTGACTTTGCTGAAATTACTGATTTTCTTGTAGAAAAAGTATCCTTCCTCATATCAGTGTCACACCCCAACTTATTTTTTCCGCTTTTAGTTTCAAAATCCCCAAATGCTGAGGAAGCTTCAACTGGACCCAGCCATTGCCACACATTCTATTACTCTTTTAAAAGCAAAGCAGGTGTTTGCACCAAATTAGGGACAACAGCTGGAGTCCCACTGGCATGGCCCTGGAGGAGAGTCCCTGCAGTGTCACTCTGGCACGGGTCCTTCCCCTGTGCCAGTCCTCTCAAAGGTCAGTGTTCACCCCTGGGACTGGTGTATGCATTTCCACGTGCTCAGAAAAGGACTTAAGCTCTCAAATCCAATTTTGAAATTGAAATATGTGCTTAACTCCTGGGTTAGCAGGCCAGCATCTTTCTTATTCCACTTGTAGCAGACACCACCAACTTCACCAAGTGAGTCATAGGTGAATGTTCATTTAGGATGTTTACTCTTTTGCTGGCTAAGTTGAATCATCAGCATTTCTTTATTATACTTCCTATCTCATTTTCTATGAAACCACCACCTCTCTTAGCAGACAGACATTCACGAAAAGTCAACAGGGACAGTTTTGCACAGAAGTTGACCCCCAGCTCGATCTCTCTCTATTTACAGGGGACTCAGATCAGGCACCCCAAGCATCCCAGTGACACACTGTGAGCAGGCACATCATTACAGGGGGCAGTCATGGAAGTTTATGATGGAAACTGTGAAAACAACGAGTCTCTAAAATGCCAGTTGTACATTTATTTGCCAAAAGGTGGAAAACAGATTCGCATTCAGGTTGGCGGCGCTTCCCATGTGCGCATGATTTAAATGCTGCCTGCCATTCCAGACATCTGGACATGTAATTTCTTAAGGAAGGATTCAACCCCGTGACTGGTGCTGATTCATTGTGCTTTAATTACAGCTGCAATTATTTGATAAGAACAGAGCCAAAGTAAAAGACTCACAGATTTGGGGTTGGAGGGGGAGAGGAGGGAAATGTTTTCTCCACAAACACCACCATATGTGCAAGAATTACAAGTCTAATCAGCAAGGGGAGAATAGCTCGAGTAAACTGCACTGATTAAATGAAATAAAATGAGGGGAGAAGGAGAGAATGCAAAACACATCCAACATGTTTGCAACAGGCCACCCTCAGAGGTGGCACACTGCAACAGCATTTCAATTATTGGAATTTATCGTGTGGAATCATGCACTGATTGTGTCCCTCCACATAAGGGTTCTTCAAGGAGCTGAGAGTGAGGATAAAAGGGATAGAAAGGTGAGTTAAGTTGCTTTAAGTCCTATGGGAAGACACTTAGGTGAGAAGCATAAAGGACACTTCAGGACAAGGTGTTGCTTTCCTTTAGAAAAAGTATCTTTTCTTCAGAAAATGTCAAGATACTAATCCAACACTCAGTCTAAAAGATTCATCAGAAGCAAATCAATTTCACCAATAATTGGTCAAGAACTGCGTCTCTTGGGACAGGACAGCTGTCTATCCTGGGCAGGAGCCCAAAAAAAGGTGAGATAATTGCAATTCCTGCCTTCATGATTTAGATATTTCCCTGTGGTTACAGATCAGCCACTCACCTTTTGCCGTTGGAAACAATTGGCACAGAGGCAGATCTTAGCTCCTTTTTTCAAAGCATTATTGTTTTTGAAGAGCTCTGAAATTCTGAATTAAATTACAAGGTAAATGATATCTTTTCTGCCTAAAAGCTTTGATATTTCCATTCTTTCCAAGTCTTCATTTAGATCACACCACTTTTATTCCATAAGTGCTACATCTAGTCATGCAAATTCTCCCAGCTGTAGCCTGTTATTGATCCTGAAAACAGAGATATCAGTGGGAAACAGTGTAGGTATGAGATCACACCACCTCCAAAAAGGGAGGGCAGAGAATAGAAAAGCTCCCACCAATGGCCTTTTTTTCTTCTATCATATACTAATTTGTATTTGCTGCCAGCAAATTACAGAAATAATGTATTTGGGGTTTTACAAAATTGCATGGCAAAGAGAACAACAGATAAGCCTGGCTGCTGTTTTAGTGAGTTCTGCTGATATCTGAGCTACATAAGGAAAGCTTGATTGCTTTCTGATGTATCCAGAAGCCCAAGAGAGATAAGACTGCCCCCTTATACATGGTTGTTTATTTAAGCATTAAGGCACAACAGGCCGTGCATCTCTGAGTGATTATTACAAGCCTCAGGTGGTGTCAGGAGGCACGGGACCAAAGGCTGTGTGTCTTTAACTCACCAAGAAGTTCAGTGATGACCTAGAAATGAACCATCTCTTGGTGTCTCGTTCCTATTATGAAAACTGAATTGCTAAACAAAAATTAGGGGGAGTGCTCCGATCTGTGTGGTTTCTGGGCATTGCAGATGTGGAGGTGACACAATGAGGAGACAATCAGACAGCTCCAGTTGTGTCCAGTGCTCTCGGCTCGTTCCATAATTGCTTTTCATAACTGAGTACATGGAATCTGGGAATTCTGTGTCATGTGAAAGGAGAAACAGTGCCTGAAAAAGCTTTCTCCTGTTACTTGTTTCTTCTTTTCATCCACAACAAGAAGATGGGACAAGGTGCAGAGAGGAAAAAACATTAACATGTTCAAAAGCTTTTTTTTTTTTTTTTTTAGATGGGTAATATTGTTAGCTGTTGCTTTTAAAACTTGAAGCATGTCAGCACTGCCAATTCTTTTAAATGTTCAAACCCAAATATCCTAAATGCTGTACTTCACCTGAAAATTTCATTTTGTCTTATTCCTGACACAATTTGTATTTCTAACAAAGTCTTAAGTGAAGGCACCCAAGTTCCGCTTATTGGTTCCTAGTAAATTTACAGTTTCTGCACAGTTTTTCTGAGAGTGTGTGTGCACATTGAAGTATTCCTCCTCCCAGTTCACCAGTGTAATATGCACTGAGGACAATGCTTTCCATGAGGCACAATAGATCCAAGCTTTTATGCATGAATTTATTCCATTCTGCTTGCATATAGATTTGTTTTTTTTTTTTTTTGGTCACTAATGGTGCTATCAGCATTTTGTCTTCAAGTCCAGTGTTCCTCTTTCCAGAGGCTGAGTGACATGTGGAGTTTGTGCAACCATTCTGCCCTGCACACCTCCTTCTGAACCTGGCTTAAAAAAGGACAGATTTTATTCCTCACTCGATGCCCTTTGGATAATTTGCACAAGCTCATGGAAAGAAAACAGATCTCAGGTCTGGAGGAAGCACAATACACACCATGAAATATTTCCCACCTCTGGCAGCTGGAGGCAGCTGGCTGCATCTGCTTAAGGAAACCCCTGGATCTAAGCAAGCATGAAAATGCCTCTCTCAGCACAGTGATGTGCAGTGAGGGAATCACACGGGGAGGTTTAGGCACAGTGCTGTAAAACAGACTCAGCCAAACAATGAGATGGGCAGTGCTGGGCTTTGCAGCACCCTCAGTTTGACAAGCTTTTGTCTGTTACTGCCTCACCTGCAACAACCCTGCAAATGGATTTAGATACTAATGCTGGAGAACTTGTCATGAGAAGGGAAAGGATACAGAAAAGGAGCAGCCCCTTGATAGCAACAGTTCAATAGGCTTTCCAAAAGGCCCTGCACCATTTCTGGAATTAATTGGCACAGGGGTACATTAATCAGTGGAAACTAATGTTTGCCCTGGTGCGAGTGGAAGTGGAAAGCGCTGCTGTTAGTTTGTAATGCATCTCCTGCTTATGAAAGGCAACGTTTGTGCCAAGCTCTGTAGCAGTCTATTTGCTCTCAGTAGGATTTCTGCACAAGTGTACTGTGACAAAGGACAAAAAGGAAGGGAAGATTGAGTGACGTACTTCAGGAGAAGGCCAGCCCCTGGAGAGACCCTGCAGTGGAGTACTTGCTAGAGTCCACAAAAGACTGGTCTGATAAAGGACGACAACAGGGAATAAGAGAGGAAAGAAAGAAAAAGGACGGTATTAGTAAACTGAAATATTTCTTGTGTTTATCAAAACAGTAGGTCCGTGCTTTAAAAGACACAGCCTCTCAATTCAGCAGGATTAGTTGGGTTAGAGATAGGGTGGTTGCCAAACACCTGCAGGGTACAAGGTGGGCTGGGGGTGGAGTCCAGTTACTCTCTACAGGAGGAAACTTTAGCACAGAGCCCACCAGGGACCCCCCAGTGCCTTCTCTCCCCTGGGGCAGCTCGGAGTGCTCCGAGGCACCGCGAGCCCACGGTTGGGAGCAGCCTCCTCGTGTGCAGCCTGGGTTCCACCTACCTTGCAGGCTATTGCCATTGGTGCTGGTGCAGGTGGGAGGGGGGGAGGTCTGGGGTCTCACGACAGGCGCAAACGCACTCTTCTGCTTCACTGCTGAGACCATGTTGGCTGGTGAGAAGGAGAAAATCCCAGAGGAACTGCTACAGTTGGAGGGGAGGCTAGTGGAGGAGGCCATTGTCGGACTTGATGGCACAACTAGAGGAGAGAAAGACCCCAAAAAGGCATTCCTTAGCACTCAATAATAGCACGTTGCAGAATTAAGAGAATTCTCATCCTTGGATGCTATTGATTTTTTTAGGGCTGAACTGAGTGCTCAAAATGTAAATGTGCTACATAGGAAGTTCTTTAAACACAGATTTAAACCATTATTTTCCTTTAAACCATTATTTTACTATATGGTACAATAAATATCTTTGGTTCATGTATTTGCCATCAAGCTTTTAAACAAATTTCTTTTAATGAAAATAAAGCTAACTACTTTAATATTCAGAAAGCACTGAATATTCACTAATATTCAGACGGCACAGTTTCCCTTCTTATCCAAAAACAGCAACAACAACAAAAAAAAAAAAAAAGCCAAAAGTGGCATCCCATACTTCTATTCTTTGTCCTGTTTAGAAACTGCTTGGATACACAAGTGAGCTGTGAATAATTACATATTATAGAGTAAAATTCTGATCATCTGGGCTTTGAATTATTATTTTATTTGCATTTATGTAGATAAAAATCACCCTATTTAAGTTCTTATTTGAGAATCTGATATCATATTTGTTAACACTGAGGAAATCAATTAATGGAAATTAAATGTTCAAAGTTTCACAGTCTGACAGATACAATCTTAGTCTGAAGTCAGTCTGTGTCTGGAAGTACTTGCTAAGGGAGAGCAATCAAAGCACCTAAATTGAATTGCTACTATACAGCAATTAGTTTATTGATTTAATTAAGAATGCCACCTTTTAATTTTCAGGTCATGATTGAAGCATTTTCTGATTCAATGGATTAGACATTAGCAGAATGACAGATCAACCAAGAAAACCTCCCAAAATATAAATAGAATAGAGAACCAGGGCTAGGAAGTGAAGCGCTATTCTAAAGAGGACTTCGTTCATAAATATGAAATAATACACTGCCATCGTATTTTAAATGCATTACTGGCATCTGCTTCCAAGAGGAGATGTCTCATCAATCATGTTATATTATGAATTCAGAGTGTGCAGATTCTGTGACAGTAAATCCAACTTAATAAGTAAGGTACTTTGTAACATTACATGTTACATTATTATTAGAGTACAAAAATAATCACTGGTTAGCAATTCCCAGGTTATAAGCACTAGTTATGTGGGTAAATAATTTGTTCTAAATTTGCAGCAGAGAAGAAGCCTTGGAGTTAATTATTTTAGTCAGAGCTCCTATCCCCTTTTTTATTCTGATGCAATTCAAAATAATTCATTGCTGCTGTTATACCATTAACTTCAGATTTGCTGTGTAAACCTTGGTACCTTCAGCAGCTGGTTTGTCCTGTCCGTGCTACAGTCCCAGCCTATAAATCTATTTATATGTCCAGACCTTCCATCCTGATTCTGCTGTCAGCTTTTTGCAGATGTCCGTGGAATCCTTTATGCTTCATGAGCAATGTCAGAGGAATTGGGCAGGTCCTGCTCATTTAATTTCTCATGTGTCCAGGGACTACTGAGCTCAGCTACACAAGAGGTTCATAGGCCTTTACCAATAGAAATGTGTTTATATTTACACATGTTACCAACCCTTCAATATCAAAATGCAGAAAGTTAGTCCTGCACATAAATATTTCCATGACTGGGGCTGTAGACCATCAGCTCTTCCCACCATGGGATGTGTGATTTGTATGACTCACATTTTTGTGGCATTCACTGTACTGACACTAAAATACAAAATCTAAAAGCCTTTGTCATGTTTTACTGACTCAGTGAAGTCAAAGTAATACTGCTTAAAAGCAGTGGAATATAAACAATCAAGCTTAGGCCCAGTAATTTGTAAACTTTATAAAGATAATGAAAATATTATTTGCTCAGAAGTTGAGGACAGTGTTTCTTATTAGAGAATAAGGTATTTATGAAATATCAGACTAAATAATGAGAGACTATTCTTTGTAAGCTCTTTTAATACTCCATAATAATAATAATAATAATAATAATAATAATAATAAATAGTAATATGAAAACAGAGAGGAGAATTTCTGGCAA
Organism: Cinclus cinclus; assembly: GCF_963662255.1. Classification (NCBI taxonomy): domain Eukaryota; kingdom Metazoa; phylum Chordata; class Aves; order Passeriformes; family Cinclidae; genus Cinclus; species Cinclus cinclus. Next base: position 17,319,034 of record NC_085059.1, read on the forward strand.
CACTAAGGTCTTCAAAGCGCATCAAAGATCAGCGCCTTGGAGACCAAAGACCAAGTTTTATTTCAAGTGCTCAAAATAAAAAATAAATATTGAGCCTCGGTGAAATTCTACCGCCTCATTCTAATGAAAATATGCAAGATACAGAAAAGACATAAAATACTCACTGGCATAGGGAGAATTGGCAGCAGATCCATTCAGGAAGGTTGGAGAACCACCTAAATTTGACATTCCAGCATTCCCATAGCCATTCATGCTTGTTGTGACAGAGTTGTAGTTTGTCTGCTGCGGGGTGGTGCTTGGCACGTAGCCGTGAGGTGACACACTGCTGGAGTTGCGAGTGAAACCTTGTGTGGGGAGGGAACACAGGCAGAAATTGGAATTAGCCCCACAACAGCTTCCTACACAAACCAAGGGGGAGCTCAGTCCAGCCAGGGAGTACAGAGAGGGGCAGGACTGACCCCCAGCACCACCAGGTACCCCTGGGACTGGGACTGGGACTGGGTACCCCTGGGACTGGGACCCCTCCCTGCCCAGGCTGCTGCTGGAGGAGGGAGGCTGGAGCCTGCAGAGCTCCCCAGGCAATCCATGGATGCCCTGGAGCGAAGATCAGCACAGGGTGTTAGAGGAACACACACTCTGAAAGGGCTGCTTGTAGGAAATGGAGTAAACATGACCTACATTTCCAGAGCGAGCAGTCCAGAGCCACCCAAGGTATGTTAAAAGATTGTTGTTAACTCTTTTCTGATGTCACTGTCATTTAGCACACCTCAGATGCTCGCTGCACACTTCAGGAAATGTAGTGTATTTCTCCAGCTTGTGGGATATCCTTTGTCTTTTTTGCCTTGGTCTCATCATTATGTTGGTGGAAAATGAGCATCAAATTTGACAGCAAGTTAAAATTTGAATCTCTACCTAATTCTGGAAATGATGTTTTAGGAAACTCATATCCAAATTTCATAAGGAATTATTAGTTTCTAGAAGCACAGAAATACAAAATATGCATCTTCACTCCTAGAAGAAAAATCACCAATTTTTCTTCCTAACACAGAGCATAAAATATTTCAATCTAAAAATATTTTTGTATTTTTTTAGTGTAATGCAAAATTTTTTTTCTCCTCTTCTAGAAACAGCCTCATCCTAAGACTTTCTCATTCCAATGTATTTTTAAGTTAGATAATATATAGAACTGAGCAAAGGAGAGGGCAAAATGAGAAGGGCTTTTACAAAAATGTTATTCACTTATGTTTTTTATTTTTAACTGTGGGACTTAAACCAATACTGATTTTATACAAAGTGAAAACCACTTTATTTTAAAAACTGAACAAGCTCTGAAAATGTTTTTCGAATTTTTAAATATTTGTATTCTTTTCTATTTGTAAAATTTATGAAAGTCTCAAACTCAGGAAAAAAACACAGTTCCAAATACTCTATCTCTTGCAAAACAAACCCAAATTAAATAGATAAACATTGAAGGAATAACTTCATGTTATAAAGAAGCACTACATGAGGCACAGACTTAGAGATCATCCACACTCAGGAAAATATATAAGCAAGTACTTAATGTTAAGTACATGCTGTAGTAGATTAAAATTAGTGGGATTTGAACACAAACACAAGTGTTACGCTGGGCAGAATAAAAAGCTATTTAGGGACACGCAAAAATGCTTTTCCTGAGTTAGGACAGCCTCATCCTGCATCGTTCCAAAGGTCTGGGATGGGCTGCCCAGCCCTGCTCCCAGTCCTGAGCCATCCCTCTGCCACTGCCCCGCACGTTCCCCTGACTCCTATCAGAAAAGATCCATAGAGAGGGGAAGATGAGTCTTCTCCTGACCCTGGTTGGTGGCTTGGGAGGCTTCGGAGACATTGACAGCGAGCTGGCCACTGAAGGAATTCACTCCCATCATTCCCGCGTGGACCGAGGTGTTGGCGAGGGCGGGGAGCTGGTTGTGGTTGCGGGGGACGCTGTAGAGCGCTTCGGCGATGTCCGCAGCTCTTTTCAGGATTATTTCCTACAGGATAAGGAAAAGAAAAAAAAAACAAAAAACAAACCATAGAAGAGTTACCAAAGAGACTCTGACAAGGCTTTTCTTACAGACCGAATGAAGCCGTTCCCTGTCGAAAGGCTAAAAGGAGATGTTTTCTTTCTAGACCAGCTGGCTGACAGAGAGCTCAAGCTTATAGGAACTTGCTGGTAAATCCTGACATCTGTGGTAAGAGAGTTGGAAATCTCGGTCCCAGTGGGCACACTTTGTATCAAAAGACCAACTGGCAGGATGGGGCTGGAGCCTGGACTTGCTCCACCTTAGAGCTCTCTTTAGGCAAAGAGGGAAAATTTGCTGGTGGCAAGACATAATGTACAACATCATTCATGTTATATAGGATCTGGTGAAAGTGGGCAGATGCCTCCATAGTGATTTTACAAACACTAAATTCATACCCTTTCAAAAAGAAAACAAGCAAACTAAACCCCACTCCAGCTATGGCATCGCCCCCTACATTTATTCTTGCCTCCCATGGTAGCATCATATCCCTTTAGCCCCTGATCTATCTATACATCTAAGAAATAGCCATGATATAGAATTGCTGAAGTAGAATGCATTTACCTGGTTATTATGTGGCATACCATAGAGTGCTTCTACTAAATCAGCAGCCCTCTTAAGTATTACTTCCTGTCAATATAAAAACAGAAGCATTCTGCTGAGTTCAATAAACTCCTTGTGGGGAAAACAAATATCAGAATCTTTTATTCTCTTCTATTAGGTACATGATGTTTTGTAGTGTTTTTTTCTTCTTTTTTTCCTCTCGCCAGGTAAACCTTAATTGTAACAACTCTCAGCAACCACTGAATGGTGTTAAATCACTGGTTCATCCTATTCACACACACGCTTAATCAAGTCAAAAGGTGAGAATCATTGGTGCTGCAAAATAAAATACATCACTCAATTGTCTCTACCATCTGCACTATAAACCACTCATGGGTTTATTGCAGAATACAATCCCGAGGTCATTTACTAGATTACTGCAATCAATGTCATTCAGAGAATGTTATGAATCCCTTCAATGTGTTTATTTTATCCTTAATTGCATGCTGCAGGAATTGTGACCTTACCCAGCAGGCCACATTCAGAAGATACCCAATCAGTCTTGTGCTACTGGTAATGTCACCCTTTGGCTTCTCCAGTTTGTGTCCTGGTCCAAGGGGTCAGGGCAGGATCCACATGCACGGAATGATGCCCAAGAGGAAAACACAAGCAGTGTGTGAGAGAACGGCCCAGGACCATGCAGTGTTTCCTGGAAAAATTCCCTGCATCTACAGCAGACTTTAAACAGTCTGAGATTCAGTTCACCATTTTGCACAATTTTTTTCTCCCCTTAATTTTCGTATTTGCTCTTTTTCATTTAATATTTCTTAGGGTATTTTCTACCAGTATTCAAGTAGCAATACCATTTCCTGTGTTCTTATATTTTACAGCATCCTGATGATAATCCTGATAGAAAATACAAAAATGCATTGTAGAATTAACCCAGAAGATTTTTTTCCTTCTTATTTCATGGCATCTTTCAAAGCAGATTCCCAAATGCCCAATCAAAATTGGTCAAGAGCATCCTTTGAGTAAAACAATGCATTTTTGTAGTTCCCAGCCCCTAAGTACTGCTCTCGTATTCTAACATGACGCTATTCACCATGGCATATTTCTGCAAGTAGCTTACAAAAATAGTACCAGTTCTAAGCATTTTACAGTTTTCTACAAAGTTAAACTTTTAAACTTAAAATATTTTACACAATAGCCATATTTTATACCAAAAAGAAACAGTAATGCTCAATTTTCATATACTGTAGACTCTGATCAGAAAATAGAGATATAATTGCGTTCATTTTGCTGTCACCATAACCTCTTCAAAAATCCTTGAACAACTCTTCAAATGACAAGCTTTTAGATGCATATTAGCATTTTTTTCAATTTTAAATTCTCTATAATATAAGATAAAATAGTTGTCATACTGCAGTAACTACTTATGACATATATAATGTCCTAAATTCAAAAATGAGATGGAGGATTTTTGTTCTCCCAGTAAACATTTAGGCTCGCCTTCTGCTGCACACACCCCTGTCTCAGAACACACATTTAGATTTCCACATATGAAGTGAGATGTAATACATAATTGATGGATTTTTAAACCACTACATTTGAAACAGATTCTGAGGAGTTAAGTTGCTACAGCCTTTTTCTGTTGGTGAGTTTTGTTTGTTTGCTTGATTTTTAAGATTGGCGTTGATTTTCTGATGCAATTGTTGATTTGGGGTGGTGTTTTTTGTTTTTATGACCAGAGCAGTGAGCAGTATAATCACGGACAGACAGACACAAACAGCATCCAGGTACAAACAATCCTCGTTCATCACTAAACTGAGGTGCCCTTTTTGCCTCACACTGAAGATACAAACTAGAGAAGAACAGAGACATTACTGAAAAAATGTTCTCTTTTGTAGTCCATTATTTTAGATGGAAAATTACTGCACAGGTGTTTGACTTTGCAAACCAGGATTTATTTCACTTCAGTAGAAATTGTTTGCAGTATATATTTCACTGATGGAAAATTAGAATGTGATACAGAGCCCACAAACTGCTTCGGTATATTGTTAACCTAAGCTGTCATTATGCCAAATTACTAAAAAAAAGAAAGTTTAAATAGTCATTTCTGCTCTACCTGACTAATCATAGTTATTTATATAATGCTGAGCTAAAAACCTTGGAGTGCATCTAAAAAGAGATTGAAAACCGTGTTAAAAATGAGGTAATTACATAGAGTCTTACTGCTGCTCTCCCTCATATCAAATATATTTCAGTTCTTAAACAGTGGAAGTTTTTTGATGCCATATCATATTGCATGTAAATAAAACTAATTGTCATGATGGTTTATTGAAACATTCTTGACAAGTACCATTCAATTTTCTTAGCTAGTCAATGGTTGGATTTTTTTCCAACATTTTCAGAGTCTATAAATTTGAGTTTCATACTTTCTCTAACAATATTTTCACACAAGAAAAGCACTTCTTGTTTACGACATTTTCAGATCATACAAAATAGATGTTACAGAAAACCCCTCCTGTGTCAAATAGTGGTAGCTTCTATTCCAGAGCTGATGGTACTTCTAAGAGACACAAACCAGCTTTAAAACTACACAATAAAGTGATGCTATAGACAGGCTCAAGTTATTAACTTCTTGTTTTCTGAATGCATCTTAAACCTTTTGCAGCTCTGCCTAAATTACAATAGGAGCTGCTCCACATACAAAGGAGCCCCCGAAGTCCTCTATGAGTTAGAGCAGCAGACCTTGCAAGGTGCTTGGATTGCGGTGACCAGAAAATTGTTCTCACCTCCGTGTCATTACGCTCACAGTGAAGCAGCCCCCGAGCATGTTTGTGTTCGGGATCTAATATATTGCCTTTCAATCAGAGCTGAGAGCCACTGAACACATAGACAGAACATGACGAGCAGGTCAGGAAAGCAATAAAGATTTTACAGAGCTGTCCAAGGTGCTAAATTTACTCAATAATGGGTTTGGCACCATAGTGTTAACCTCTCATTTACTACCAGTTTGAGGGACTAAATTGAAGTAGCTGACTTCATTTACCTTGAAATGTATATTTTATGACATTATGTAAGTAGATTGAAAGGGCACTGCAGTTTTAACAATTTAAAGGCTAGAGCATGTTTAAGATGAAGCTTGAATATTTATCGGATATTGCACTTAAACTATATTGTATATTAAAATGCATTGATTAAATTTGTAAAAGGTATTATAAAAAAGGACAGCTAGTATAAGAGATCTATGTCTTTTAAAATCCAATTGATACTGCACGTTACCTCTGTGATGGTAACAGATAAACAGACAGAGGGGAGGACAGAGCAGCAGACAGAGCAAAAAGTGAGTGAAACACACATTCTATAAAAAAGAAATCTCGGCATAAGCTCAAGGTCTGTTATTCCAGATATTCTTTCGTTCACAGAAATTTTTCTTTGCCTTCATCTCCAAAGCCTAGATTTTCATAGCAGTAAGCGGGCATCACGCAAGGTCCTTCCAATTGAATATGCAAGTGGAAATATTTCCTGAGAGAGACAGAGTTTGACTAAAGCTAATATCTAATTTATGGAGGCATTTGTCAAGGAAGACCCACTTTTCTATTAATGCTAAAAGTCTGACAGCTTTTGGTTTAGAAAAAAGGACTTAGCAGCATTTAGCTAGACCTAAGTGAGGGTCGTCCTTTTTTGCATTTTGTTTCAAATGAGAATAATTTTATTTCTCTAAAAATCACAGATAAGCAAATATTGAGAAAAGGAAATATTACTTTAGTAACTAAATATGATACGTCAGAACTCTGCACTCCATGAAGCTGCACAGCAAAAATCTGTGGTCTGTTTTTATTCCAAACTAAAGCTCATTTTCTACTGAGGGATTTTTACTTTTTTTAATTTTTGAAACAGGCTCAAAATTAAATATTTTGATCAAATTTTCCTCCTGAAGATAATAAGGAGTGTCTACATACCCAAAAGTAATAAAGTCTATTGCAACTTTGCATATCCCAAAACTACTGTAGAAAAAAATATTATAAATTGTACTGGAATAACTGTACTTTCAAAGCACAAAGACTGAAATTCAAACTGAATCCACTTCTGATGGACTGTACCTCGAACACTACAGCACCTCTGCATGTTTTGTTGGAGGCATGCATTGGTTTCAGAAGGATTTCATTAAGAACATGAAACTTGCATTTCAAGTTTTATCATGATGAAAACACTTTGTGTCAAGATTTATCATGACAAACACATTTTTTTGTTAGCTTTAAAAAAGACTGGCTATTTCTTCTCGTAACATCTGCTTATTTTTTATTCAGAATCTTGTGAAAAAAGACCCACTCTATATCCCAAAAGGGCTGTGAGTCTGGTGAGATAAAGGGTATCTAGAGTTGCACTGAGTTGTTCAGTTTAAGTAACTAAATTAGATAATGTTCAAGGTACTCGTTAAACCAAAATGAATTTTGTCAAGAAGAAGCTGACCACAATATATAACACTCAGCAGCCACATATTGTATTATTGAGACCACCAAAGGATTTATGAACTCATGGAGGGCGTGGGGGAGAAGCTGTTCCAGCATCCTCTGAGGCATTTATCTTATGTGTTGTCTGGATATCATATCACCTTCTAATGCTCTTTAGCATTGTAATACAAGAGAGAGCTCATTCATCTTCTGAGAGGGTACTTAGGGATGATGATGTCATTCATACTTCCTTGACTCTCATGTCTGACCTCCTGCCTCTGCTTTCTAACTTCCTACTCTCATGGCTACTTGCAAGAAAAAAATCTCCTCTGCAGACTCAAAATGCTCAACATCAGACTCCAGTTCACTTCTTCACCTTGGAAAGGTCACATTCTGAAATTTCTAGTCAAAATCACAGTAATCTGTGCTCAAACTTTCCCTTTGGGCTTTCAGTTGGTGAAACAATAATTGTGATAGTTAAGGACATGGGTTAGGAGTAAGTTTTAAACATACACTTGAAATTTGTGTATGCATTATATTTTAAAAGATAAAATTGTGGACACCTCTTTCAAATGTAAAGGCAAAACCAAGAGAGACATTTACAAGAATTCCAAAGATCTAAAATGCCAGACATTGAGCTTGGTACGCAACAGCTTCAGCCTGTCCAGAACCTCCCATCCCTCCACATCAACAGTGAGCACTGCATTATTGTATCATTTTCTGTAATTATAGCTTTATAAAGACTCATAAAAGCCATTCAAAATGTAAAGATCCTCTGTTTACCGTAAGGCTGAGGGAACTGTGCCAGCCTAATGGGAAGCATAAAATAACAGGGCCATTTCTCTAAAAAGATACTTGTACTCACACCAAGCTGAAAACTTTTCCAACAAACAACTGAATGGTTTCCATATATTATGACTGAATCATACCAAAGAAGTGAGTGCCATATAGATACCACAAAGACAAGAATGCCAAGTGGGAGAGAAAGCAAACATCTCACTTGAGGGGCAAAAAAATTCTTCAGCTTACCACTGCCTACAGCATGGAAGTGCACTGAATTTCAATGGCAACTTCCCAGAAAATAGGTGTACATTGGGAGCTAGAACCTTGGTCTTTCCAAGCCACTGTTGTCTCATCAGCCTCCACCCAATCTGAAAATCATAACCTAAATGTACAGCACTAAAAACAGTCATGCATAACCTTACCACCTGCTCCACAATGAGCCAGCCTTATAAATAAAATATAGGAAGGCTCTATGAGGCAGCAGAAAGAACAAACACTGAAGTGCAAATGGGAGCAGGCATTTAGCCATAAACATTGAGAATTGATGATTAAAACTCCTCTTAACCACAAAGCAGATAAATGCATACAGGAGAAACACACCCTATCCAAACAGGCTTCTTTGCAAATCCTGCTGACAAAAGAAAGAACAAAATTATGATGATCACCTGAAAGTCTGCCCTTGCAAGTCTCCCATCTTACACCTATTAACCTCCTGGAAATATGGTGTAGTTAAACACTAAAAAAAATATCAGCCTCCTTTTTGAATCCACATCACTCATGCTGGTGGTTCCATTTCCATAAATGATGGGCACATAACAACAACAGAATTAGTAGCTAACACATATGTGTTCTTCATCTAGATACAGGGTGGCATGGAATAAACCACCATTAATATTGTTGGTTTGGAGTAACTCTTTGAATAAACTGTCATTTGAGAGTCTGGATGCTCCCACCATATTATCATCAACTGAAGCACCTGGCAAGTCATTTGGAGGGTTTTGTTGCTAAAAGCTCTGGACTTGTCTGCTAATGTTGGGTGTATAAGGAAAGGGAGAAGAGTGGGTATAGGAGAGCAGATAAGCAGAACTAAAATCACTCTGCTGAAACTTAAATCATCTCCTTTTAGGACTTTAGGGACAACAGTGATGTCATGAGATTAAGGAGTTTTTAGGTTTGGGGGCTTTTTGTTTTTTGTTTTGTATATGTAAGATTTTCTGATAGTTCTTCCTCTTGCTGGTATTAACAATCCATTATAGGAAGAATAAAAAGGGGGGAAAAAGAGAGTTATTGTTCAAAATCTTCTCCTGACTATTTTGTACCCATATATTTTTTGGAAGTTGTCAACATTCTCTTATGGAAGAAGGTTTTGAATGATTTGAAGGGTCTGGACTTATATAAACTTTCAAAGAATCTGGGAAAATTAACAGAGACACTGAATTCTGACACTGTCATTTGAAGACGCTGCATAGGCTGGTTTAGAAGCTTTATTCTATGGATCATATTATTGTGTCCATTAAAAAAATTCCCTAGAATATTGGGGATTAAAAAGATTGCCTGTGGCTTGTGATTTTGTGTATGGCACAATGCAGGTATAAAATTATGTTTCTGTAAGAGTGAAAAACTTTCCTTGGCAAATGGACATGCTGGTATCTATTTTCTGTGATATGTATATACAAAAAATTTCCAAATACAGGTCAAGTCCTAACACTTTTAAACTGATCTCACATTAGGTCAAACTAGACTGTATTGGGTGGCTTAATTCACTTGGCTGCAATTAAATCTATAGAGAAATATGCTTGGTAATTAATGGTAAAAAAATCCTGCTGAGGTAAATCAGAGGAGCTGTACAGCAATTAAAGTGTTAATTTATATATGTGTTTTGTCCATTTTATTTTCACAGTTCATTTTATGTGTTTATGCATATAAATACCTAAATATCGAAATATGCCAAATTAGCTCTTTTCTATCAAAAAAACCCCACAAGTGTTCAAGCATATTAAATTAAATAATCACCCATGCTTTCCTTTAATGAAGGAGAAAAAAACCCCAACAAACTAAGCCAAATCAAACAAAAAACCCCAGCCTATCATTAAGATCTGTGAAACTTTCCTGGACTGGATGCTTCAGGTGGGAAGCATGAGCAATTAGAAATTGAGAGTTCAGGTTACTTTTAATAGCAGAAGGAAACTGAAAAATAAGACATATTGAAATTCTGACCTACAATAATATTCCACTTTGTTCTGTGGAGAGTGGATGCATAAAAATGTTGAAATAGAAACTGGAATAATGTTGGTGGGTTTTAGTATGACAGCTAAAGCACTGCTCAGTCATAACCCCTACAAATGACTACTCTCACTTCCATTTTATCATCAGCATAATTAAAAGGAATCTCTTGAAAGGGGCATTCTCATTACAGCCAAGGACCACTTCAGACCCCATTGAAATGAAAACACAGACCATAGATTAGGTGCAGATACAAGTGGTCATTTCTAGGGAAGCATAAAATACCAAATGTGTAACAACCACATTTTATATGTTCAAAAGAATCACAGTACTTTATTGTACAGAGAGATTTGGCTCAGAAAGACAACTTCAACAAAGTGGCTCCTATCAGATATTCTAAAAAAATCTTCAACTTCCTTGTCAGAAACAAAAGTTATTTTGTTTCTTGTATTATTGTTTTTAATTTACAGTCCTATATTTCAGATGAAATTATGCAAAGCAAGTATAAATGTTGAATAACTACGAATTTAAGAGATTTATCCATCATTTCATAGAGGTAAAAATCTATTTCTGTGTACAGATCCAGAAAGCAAAAGCAGGCACAGCATTTTACATGATGTAGGGCTCCTTTTTCAGTGTCGAGGGAAAAGTATTACCATTGTCACTACACAAATATATTTTATAGAATTGCTTCAAAATACTGATTTTTCAAAATGCATCAATATTTCTGTAGCTTTTTTGATCAACAGTACCTCAGCACTCACGCCAGTTTATAGCTGAATAATGAAAGAAAATCCAAATTATTAAATTATGAGTACTATTTATTTCCTGTTTATTGAAAAATACTTTTAAACACATTTTATTTATGTGAAGATCACATTTGGAAAAATTAGGCACCTCTATTCTGTCAAATGTTTGGTCTTCAAGATGCTATGAGCAGATGAAATGATGAATCCAGCATTATTAGTGAAGACATACTAAAGAACAAAATCAACAAACTTCAATTTCTGTATCTTGGACTGCCCAAAATACAGCAACAAAAAATGTGAAATACATGTGGCTCTGCTTTAAAAATACTTCTGTGTCTTTCTTTCATTCTCCTCTCAGCAAATGCATCATTTGTTATCTGTAGTCACAAATGTATTCCAAAATATTCTTTAAAATAAATCCAAAATGCATTTCCGTGTCTGCACAAGTAGGTTGAGATTGTGCTATTGTACTTAGAGGACATTCCAGTCCAGTTGAGTTATATCACCATAAGTTACATGATTGACTTTTACAGCAGAAAGAAAAGGTTGTACTCAAACAACTGTTATTGCCTCAATGGAAAAAAAAAAAAAATCAATGAATGTAAAATGAACAAGAGATTTTGTCCAAGTTGCAGTTAATACTACTGAAGAGCTATGGATATTAAAAGGTCAACAAATAAATTAGTCCAAGTGTTATGAAATGAATGATTTGGCTTATAATTGTATTGAGTGCAAATTGTTCACTGCCTATTAGACCAGGTAATTTTTAACCATGGTGCCTCAATTACTGTTCCATAAGCAATAATACAGTTGTAAGAGCCACCGGTTCGATCGGGTGACCTGAGAGACACTCCAGGACAGCTGCCTTTGCTATGATGGATCACTGAGCCTGATCTCCAAATGGTGCCAAACCTTCCCTTCCTGGGAGGGGATCTCATAAAAGAAACATTACTGCTTGATTCATTTTACCAAAATGCTTGAGTTTTCTAGCGTCAGCAGCTGGGCATAGATTGTGAGGCTCTGTATTTCTTAGAAGAATTACGACAAGAGGCATCCTATTGCTTCCAGCACTCTCTGCTAAATGGCATCGTGATGGTTTGGAGGATGCTTTTTCTGCTACTCAACTGGGCTGTGCTGTGAGAAATACACAGCAATCATATTTTACATCACCACGTAAACCACCATGTCGCACCTAAACCTAGGCCAGAAATGGGAACTCTAGGTGAGATTATAGACATTAATTCACACTTCTGCAATGCCCTGCATTCAGAGATCTCAAAGAGCCACTTTAATGGGAGCAAATTAAACTTCACAACACACTTTCTAGGAAAGCATGCTCTCTCCCCCATCTTCATTGGAGACAGCCTTGAAGTGCAGCTGTTTGTGAAGTTACAGTGGGCTGTGGTTACAACCAAGGCAAGTTTTTTAGGGTGAGGTAATATCTTTTATCTGAGACACTGATACAGGCCAGAAAAGGTACAGTGAGCACACAGGAAGCAAGGATGGGTACCCAAAACCCTTTTTTATTCCAGTATACCAGTCAGTCTGAGGTATAACCACTCCCTACAAATCTTGACAGCCCTAAAAAGGGAAAAGGAATCAATCTGATATTGCTTTCATGCTATGAAGCAGCACCCATGGCAGCAGCTGTGTTTCCCCATTGCTCCTTGGGGCAGGGGGTTCTCTGTGAGCCAGGGCTCAAAATAAGGCAATAAAGGGCTCACCAGGCTTCCCAGAAGACAGGGCCTTAAGGGATTGTTACCAGGCTGTAACCACACAGATCTGCTCTCTTTTTATTCATATATAAAATAAACTGAAGACGTAAATGCAAATCCTGAATTATCAAATAATCTGCACAGGAGAAACCACAAAAATAAAAACCTAACTAGAACAGATTGTACCCCATACAACCAAATCCTGTTTATATTGCCACTCAACTATATTTTTTATAAAACACTACATTCAAACAGTCTGTTGGGAGGGTGGTTTTCCATTTCATCTCCCCCTTGAACAAAAAAGTGCCACATGACTGGAGTCTGAATTTCCATTTCACCAGCATACAGTTGAACTGAATATTATTTGGCACAATACAGTGTACAACTGAGCCACTAAATGGCTGATTTACTAAATTATTATTAGATGAGCTCTTGCTGTTCCAAGTGAAAGTGCAGTCACTGTCTCTCTTCATGGTGTGTTCAAATTGTTCTGTGTTTAAATATTCAGCATGAGGCTAATGTGAACTGATGAACTGAGACTACAAACGTTCACTTTCAATGCAGACAGGGAGTCAGAGATGCAACATATCATGTGGCCTGCGGAGGTGAGGATGATTTATGTTTAAGGATGCTGCTGCCTATTTCCATCAATATAAGATATTCTTAATTAGCTTTGTGCTTGATCCAGGAGTCTGGAAATGTAGCTAGAAGCTAGAAAACAGCTCCAAAACTGAACATAGCTGTGTGGCTATGGAGGCATCAGAGTCCTGGTGAAGAGATACTTGAGCCTGGATCTCTGTCAATAAAGTGCATGAGCTGCCTCCACAGTTTCATTCTTTGATCACTTTAATATTTGAGCTGTAACTTAAAAGTATCACCTACAATTCCTATCTGAGCATCAGAAATCCTCTGTATGTAAAGGCCTGACCATGTTGTGTAATTCTATGACTTTCTGAGGTGAGCGGATATGGGCGAAAAGGAAAAATAGATATTTTTAAGAAAGGTTGAAGGAAAAAAGAAACAATTTCTTTACTGCCACCTGCTGGAGTTGACAATAACCCTTTGTCCCACGGAGAGAACAAGCTCCTTACTTGGAGGACAGTTATGGGGAGCATTTAAAATACTGTGATCCCAGACACTTACAGTAGATTAGAATTTTTTATTGGTGCTGTGTTGCCATAACAACATAAAGACAGCAGATGACTTAAGCTAAGCTTGCAAAGCAAAAGGCTGCTCATCTGGCAGTTAAAATGAATACAGTTCACTTCACAAGTTCCCCATATGGACCCTTAGTGTATGGTAATGAGGATACCATATGGTGGGAGAAAATGCACAGAGAACAATTGTGCTCCACTGGATGAGTGAAGTGAGCGGGAAGTTATGAGGAAACACAGGAGAGAGATTTGTGTGTGCGCTCTCTAACTCAAGGGCTTCTTTCAGAGGGGGGTTCTCTCTCTTCTTAACCCTGTTCTTAATATATACATGCATAGAAATGACAGAGAAACATATTGCACATTTTGCAACATCATTCATCATAAACTGTCAGCTGTGTTTGTAAATCAGCTTGGTAAGATCTTAGAAATTTGTAATTCTTAAAAGGTAAAAGTGCTAAGTTTTTAGACAAAGTGCAGGAAAATTTAAGCACTTCTGACAAGTAGAAACATTAGTGGTAATCATTTTTAAAATGCTTGCATCTTCCTGCCTGCATGTTTAGCTGTAAATAATGCCTCAATGAATAAAAGCTTTAGAAAAGGGGAGGGGAAGATGAAATGGAAAAAAAAAATATTTTCAAAAGGATAAAAAGTAATAGATGATCAGAACCGTGTGCATGCAAAATTCTGCTGTAAATGTACATATGCTATACAGTACACTGTACTAACCAGATCCCAAACCTGGTAAGACAGCTTGCTAAAGGCTGCAAAGTCAATTTTGTACTACACATGCTTCATAAAAGATGAATATAAATGCATTAGTTAGACACGGTGAGCTAAATTAGAAGGTCAGGCAGGGCTGGAAGGGCTGAAATATCACACAACCAATGACTGTAATTACTCTTTTTTTAAGTCTATTAAGTGGTGTTGTTCTATCAAGGCTCAGGGGTATAGGACATGAAGTACAAGATAAAGTAATGTGTATTTATTACTCCCACGGGATCAATTTACTAGATATTTTCAGCTCCATGGAGCAAAATACACAAATGCAGCCTTTGTTACTTTCTTCAAACTGTGGCTTTTTCCTTCAAAACCTGCTCCTCGAAAGGACTGTTTACCTGTTTGGTATCTTCCTGTCACCCTCAGTTAATTGTTATATTTAAAACCGAGAAGGATGAGGATACAGGAACAGAGAAATGTGGGGATCCCTCCTACAGGATGCTCAAACAAGTGGTTGGAGTTGCTCAGATGGAATGTGCAGACTAGAAAATCCAGTCCCAGGATGATTTTTACCCCAAGGCAAAGCAGAGAGCAGGAGCGGAGAATGGCGCAGAGCTCCTTGTCATCATGTTAGCCCTGATCTATTAAAAGTTTTGTCATAGATTCTAAATTACACCATCTGCTCTAATCATTTGCTGAGTAAATGCTGACCCAGTTATAAAGAAAGCTCAGTGAAATGTGTGTGCACACTGCTGACCTTCAGGAAGGAAAAGGGCTCCTTGCCAGCCCTGTGTGCTGGCTCTGCCCCTCAGCGAGCTGTGCCTCTGTCCCTTTGCTCTCTCTCCTTTCAGACTCTGAATATTCCCAGACACCCCTCTGACATCCACCACCCCATAAGGGTGACACTTTCACAGGTATCTCGCCATCTCAGAAGCTTTGATGCTCTCTCATTGAATATTTTCTATAGGACAAACAAAACATCAGACACCCTAAACAAGCTCCTCAACCACTTAATTAGGCACTCAAATTGTTAGGAAACTTCAAAACCCCAGCTGTTGAGGGTTCAATACCAACCTTAACTGTGGTCTCACATTCCTGTCAATTTTGCAGTAGAATGTAGAGCCCTCCAAGCACATCCCACGACCTCCTTGCTGTACAGATGAACTCTAATATATATACCCCCCTTTATATACCCCCCCCCTTCCTGCCCACACTTAGTATAAAAGTATTCTAATGATTCTCTTGTTACACTGGATGTGGAAAAAAGAATAGGTGTTTTCTTAGCTGAAAATTGCCAACCTAGGTTAAAATACAGTATATGTTGGGTTAGTAGATGACAATCCTTTCTGGAATTTCCATTGAGTCTGTCTGAAGCAGCGAACCTGAGCTGCATGGTCTTCATTGCTATTTTAACCTCTGCTACCAAGCCTGGGCCAACCACCCACGTTTAGAGACAACCTTTATTTGCAATATAAACAATACCCATGTCACAATAGATAAAGGGCAGATCTGTGAGATTTCCTATGGAAAAAGACAACTGCTCTTACCAGCCTGTGATTCCTAATAACCACGTGTCATCTATTAGTGTCCTAAACGAGGAGGTGGGCTACGTCTTGGGGGGGTTTAATGACTGACCAGAGAAAAGGAGCTGAAGGGAAGGAGGATTCTGGTTACCTGTGCTCTCAGCTCAGCAGGGAGGCCCCTGTGCACTAGAGAGAGAAGCTCCACTTTCATCTACATGAAGAGAAACCAGAAGTAAACGTCCCTTTCAGGAGGGATAAGGGGTCTCCTAGAGAGCACTGAGGGAACAGACTGGGAGGGAGAGGACGTCAGATCACAGAGGGGGTTGATGCAAAGACTTGCTTCTCAAACACAGAGTGAACAATCTTCTGCTTAATCTAAATACAAGTGATGAGTTGTAGGAGTGGTGAAAATGGCAAATAAAATCTAGGAAATTGCATATAAAGAGGAATCGTTGTTATTAAATCATTTAGGATGGATGTGTTTCAAATCTAGCTCACAGCTGAAGCTGTTTTACAGCTCTAGCTGTAGAGTTTTAACAAAATTGCAGAATTGCAATGTGTCTGCCAGGGATTTATTTTAAGGATTGCAGGGTAGTTACATGAATGAACCTTAATAGACTCAACATGTTGTTGTGATCTGAACCCTTCAGTGATCTCCAGTGCAGTTTATGTGCACAGGAACCAACAACACGAGTGCATTTGCGTGCACATGTGCAAACTCGAGATGGAAATGGGGCACACACACGTGCAGGGCTGTTCCCAGCTCCACACAGGCTCTCTGCACACTGCTCCTGCAGGACAATGACACCATTTCTCAACCTTAGCATCACAGTGCTCCTTTTCTCTTATCTCCAGAGATCTCTTGTTTCCTCTGATCTGCCTCCTGTCTGTATTAGAATTGAAAGACTACACTGCCCAGCACACTCCTGGTACTTGATCTCACTCCAAGCTTTGGGTGCTAATCCCACCATCTCTTGTCTCTTCTCCTGGTGCTCGTGGGTGTGGGGGTGTCTGTAGAGATATGCACCTCTCCTTGCAATATCCCTCCACTGGCTGCCTTCCCTGACCTGCTCGGGACAAGAAGGGAACAGGATTCTGGCTTAAGCTGGCTCCATAGCTCAGCTGCCAACATCAGCTCCCTCTCTTTTCTCCAGAAACTATATATTGCATTTCTACTTTAGGCACATCAGCTGTCAGTCTAGCAGCCCAAAGACCCTCATTTCCAGGTGCTCCCATTCTCCTTACTGTGGGAGGGCATTCTCAACTGGAATTTGCCTGTTGGAGCATTGGGAAGGAGAAACTACTTTTTAAAACTTGTCTTTTTGTTTTGGGTTTTTTTAAATTTTTTTTTTTTTCCTACTTACAGGAGATAGTTGGAACATTTCAAAATAATCATCCTGAGCATAAATATTGAGCACTTCTGAAAATACCGGTCCTAAACTTGTGGAGATCAAACTTTTCAAACAGCCTCAGTGGTTTTAGAAATGTTAATTCCTCAGATCTCAAGGGCAGAGCACGTGCTAACAGTTTATGGCCACAACAATTCTCCTTGACTGCAGGGATAAGTCAAGGTGCAGAATGCTCTTGATGGTCCATGGGAAGGGCAGCATGCCCTTATGAACACAAAAATGATAACCACTTCTATCTCTGGGAAGATCTCTAATTCATCAGTAATGTTTCAATGGAATAATGGCCACAAACCCTAGCAGCAATTAGAGAAATATGATTTGTTTTATTTATTTAATGCAAAGGCACAAGTTTTTTATGACCAGAAAGTGATGGTGTGCTGTCAGGACAAAGGGAGAAACAGAGGAAAGGATTTTGAGAGCTCTGAGGACTGCACTCCTCTCTGCTATTTCTCTCAAACATTTGTCCTCTCTGCCCGTGGTTCCACTGCGGGAGCCATATGGCTTCCAACACTTCTCTAAGTAGCCACTGAGAATTGTCTGTAGTGGAATAGTGCCAAAGCCCTTCCTGGTTTAATGACATGGGGAAGAGCACTGTGCAGAGCTCACCAGCACAGAGGCTCACGGTGTCCTTGATGATGATCCTGGAGCCAGCAAGTGATGCTGGGAATTGAACCATCAGTGCCTCAAATACAGAAGTCGACATGTGCCAACCCCTGCTGCATTCAGCCTCTGTGTGTGGCATAATAATAAGACTTGAACTTGAGGTCCAACCTTCAAGCTTGCACAGAAGGAATTACCCAAAGACAAAAAAGAAAAAAAATCCTCTTTTCATCCTGTATCCCTCTAAACTTGTGGAGTGTTACCAGTTTCTTCACTAAGTTTGTCCAGCCTTAAGTAACCTTTTTTTTTTCAGGCCATCACATCTTATCTCTGCAGACATAACCACAATTTCCCTTGATTTAAAGATCTGAAAAATTAGTTTAAAAAGTACTCCAAAGAAACACATGAAGCCAAGAGGGAATAGGAGGGGACTGATGACTCAGCGCTAACCCTCACTCTCAAACCTTATCCAGAAATACCTGCTAAATTTTGGAGTCACGATTTGGAACTAGGAGAAGCTTTCTTCTGCCTGATTACAGGGAGCAGGAATGCGTGGTACCAGTCTCAGGTCTCAGACCAAATGGGAAAGAGGAGGGTGCTCTGCCTGGAGGCTGCATTCCCACATTCCCACACCAGCACAAAGGGGCATTGCTGGGGACCCCCTCAGTGCCTCAGGAGTCAAAAGGGAGCCCAATTCCTGGGGAAGTTGGTGATGCACCACAATCCCTGGCCACGTAACTCTATTTGGAATTGCACCGTTTTATTTTACTCGAATTTCCTGATTTAAATGAAATCTATGGCCATCTACTAGCCAGCTAGAATGTTTGGTTTAGGGAAGTTTTGCAGCATCTCTTTTGGGCCTTGCAAATGCCTGGTGCATGGTGAAGGCTGGTTTCTTCTTTTCTGAGAAACTATTTTTCTCCAGAAGCACATTTGGCAGTAGAGGCAGGATAGAGGTGAAAAAAAAAGCGTCCCTACAGAAGGATGCTCTTTTCTTTGGAAAGGGTTGCACCTCTGGAGTGAAACTTGACAAGCCATGAAAGCTGTGTCCTGCTGCAAGTCTGTCCAAATGTTAGGGAAAGGGACAGCTTGCAGAGGGTGAACAGAGCCAATGGTAAATGTAACTCTCCAGGACAGCATGTTTCTCTGGTGGGAAGAGGGAAGGACAACATATCAGTGACCCCAAAACCACAGCCTGCAGCCTTCCTAGGCAAAGATAAAAGACAGAACAAGCCTATTAAAAAGTCATATACTGAATTTTATTTCTTTCAAGGAATTAAGCCAATTAAGTTCCAGCGTTCAGGAAATTTTGTCACCTTTCAAACACTTCAGAAATGCAACTAGTCAAAGCCTACAACAATCCCCGATGAAAGCCTGTGGACAGCTCAGGGAGCTACAGAAGAAAGGTCACAAGTATTGCCCAGTCACAAAGGCTATACTGAGCGTACTTTGAACAGAACAATTCATTTGTCTGTGTCTCAGGTTGGCAAATTCACATTTTCTTTTCCACAGGGAGTGTCTGACTCCCCAGCTCACTCAGTAACAGCAGATAAAACATGTGGTGGCAGCTGGCCACAGCCAGTGAGTCCAGATCATCACTACTGCTCAGAGTTCCTGTGGACACGAGCAACACTTAAATCCCCACCTCTTACTCCAGTATACCACAAAAGTCACTGCAAATTCTTGCAAGGTAGCAAAAACAGATCTGAGTGGAATCCCAGTGTTTTCCCAGTACAAGAAACCTATCTGAAAAATGCACTTTACCCCAGCTTTTACTTGACAGAAATCAACCAAAAACCTCACTAATTTTCACGGGAACAAACACCACTTCAGTACACAATGGTCTAATTAAATCAGCAATTCTGAAATAAAACAGTATATAATCATTATTCTCCTAAACCAACACATGATGCAGCAGCAATGGAGCCACATCCAATTAACTTGATTTTAGCAATGGTGACATTCTCAAAATTATGCTGGCAAAGTGCTGCTGATACCAAAACCAAAAAGCATCATTATTCTATGAAAACACTGCTCAGGCCCCAAAATGGTAACCGAAAGAGATGTTCATTGTTACGTACTTTAGAACACTGAGAAAGATTTGCATTTAAGAAAGGCAAGAGCTGTTTGGGTTAGCTGTGACTGAGAAGATAGAATTCTCCTAAGGCTCCAGCTGCTGGTTGGGCTTTCTTGGTCATACCTGTTTCAGCTTACCTAGGCTGGGTACCAAACCAGGACCATCATATTTACAGAGCCTTGCACTTCCAGACAAAAGCATGCAGTAACCATCTTTACCATATTTAATAAAACAATAAACTTTGTGCTGACCTTTGGCAAGCGTTCGGGGTCACCAGGGTGCCGGGGGATAACCTTCTGTAACCTTTGGAAACCATAGTCAATGGTGGGTTCGTTCAGAGCTGAAACAACAACAAACAACAGCGTGAGGTGACACAGGCAGAGCAATGGGCTCAGGTGACAATGGGCTCAGGTGACAATGGGCAAAGGCACTGTGAGACCATGGCAGGACCATGGCAAAAGCCCCCTTGACTGGACTCAGCACTGACTGGAGTCTTGGTCCAAGCTCTGCTTGAGGTTGGTCCTTTTTCTTCAATCCAAACCTTCCCACTTCAACTCTTCCAGCAAAGCTGATGGAAGATCTGGGGATCTTGCATACATCTTCCAAAAAGGAAGCAATTTTTATACTTTACACCCCATGTTTCATGTTGGGTTTTTCATATTATGAAGGTGATTGGAAAACAAAAGTAGCCACTATTCCAGTGCCTTTCTTGTTCCAAATTTTATTATACTTTTAATATGCGCCATGTGTAATGTTCACAAATAATTTTGTTGTGAAATACAGGCAAATTGTCTTGGCAGAGGTTTTATTTTTTACTCATTGACATTGACTTCAGCAGCTTGGGCTCCAATCAGCACTAAACTGATCCAGGAGACTTAATAATTAAAAAAACATAATGTTTTTAGTTCATCTTTCACTAGTCCTTGTCCAACAAAATGGAGGTGAGAAATGGTGAAAGTGGAACACTTTAATCTTCATGAAAATGCTGGTCTGTCTGCATTAATGGAAGCTCTGACTGTGTCAAGCCTTTAAGCACATGCTTATCTGTAAGCACATACTTAAACCCATTTGCTTTCAGCAAAGCAAATTCGAGCATATTATGTTTTTTATATGATTGCCTATAATTACAGGGGACTGCACTGAATGACCTCCTAGCTATATTTCCAGTCATATGATCACTTTAAAACTCAGATGTTAGTGAGACTTCAACATGTGCTTGGAATTTCCTAAGTGCTTTGGTGAACTGGAACAGTCAAGTATTCTCAAGCATCTCTAAACAACAGCACATCTTGACTTTCCCATGCCAATAGAGAAGTGGGAATATTCCACAGCGATTTGTTCGATTTTTTTGAGTTAAATGGAGGAAAAAAAAAATCAATTTTAATGTGGATTTTTATATTTTCAGCCTTTTTTTTTTTTTGGAGGAAAAAATATTTATCATTTTTCATTTTTGAGTAACTTTGAAGTTTTTCTTCTCTTTTCTTAGCTTATTAATAAAAAAAAATATTATTTCTCACACAAAGTCTTACTAATTTATGAATATATAATATACTTTTATAAGGATCTTATTATGAACTTTATTATGTGGCTAGAACGACAATATGTGAACACTACAAAAAGATTAAGCATTAAACTTCATCTCCTAACCTCAACATGGTGTAGCCTGTCCATATTTCCATGTTTTAAGTGAGAAGAACATTTTTGCATACTCCTAAAGATCTTCAAGTTATCATGAAACCAGTATCTAATCCCTGGCTTGTTTGTAATTAATTGCTCCATAACAAGCCCACAAAACAATCCCTTTAAATTGCTGTTATTTTCAGACCACGTTTTTCCAGCAGATTGTCCAGCTGGCAAGCAAAGGGTCAAATTTTTATCTCCTCCTGGACCTTTGGCACATCCCGTCTCCACAAGAAAATCCAACAATGTTGCTGCAACCTGAGGCAGAGGAAGGTGATGTTGAGGGACCCAGACCTACCCAACACAGTGAAAAACAAACGTGTGGCTGATGGGGACTGGCTGGAGAGGCACATGGTCCAGCAGGACCTCAACATTCCTCTAACATCAGAAAGAAACCTTCTGACCAGATCCTGAAATTAGTCCTACAGTATTATGGTAACATCACACTAGAAATCCTTCAGGATTTCGCATTCTGAGCTTTTTACTGCCCCGGAGGTCACGACATCCCTCCAGTCTCCTTGTTTGTTTGGGGTTTTTTTCAGGCATTTCTTTTCATCAGGAATATCTGAATGTGATATTTTATTTATATCCAGGTCATTATATGGATGGAGTGAGCACAAGGCTTTTCCCTTGCTTGGGCCCTTTTTGATTTTGGAATGGTTGGGCCTTTTTTTTTCCTTTCACACCTTGGCCCACAGTGACCTCTCTGTTGTGTAGTTTTTGGAAAAAAATATCTCAGTACCTTGGTTTGGAACCCCCTGGTTTCCTTACCTCTGAGTTTACTTACAAGGCTGCTTAGTTTAAACCTTTTGCAAATAAATTCATTTACTGCTATTTATATTTATTATGAAAAACAACTCTTCTCCGAGAAGATTAACAAAAAAC